>NW_027397147.1:127176-571360 GCF_003265705.2 Callorhinus ursinus
AAAAAATTAAAAAAAAAAAAGAAAACAGTTTGGTAGTTAAAATAAAAAAGTTAAGCCCACACACACACACACACAAAAAAGGAACAATAGCACACACAGGTGTAGACAGATCTGGCAAAAACAGTGATACTCCAATGACTAAAGATTGAGAAATACTGACCTATATTATTTCATCAAATCCCTATCACCAACCTGGGGGGTTGCAGATAAGGAAATTAACCTCAGAGAAGTTAAGCTCCTTATCCAAGGTCACCAGTCCCAAGGGTACAGGAAACAGCCCCTGATCTTAGGGGGCTTATACCCATAGGGCAGGGCCTATGATACAGTGTAATGGAGTCATCTGGCATTTGAGCACATTGCTGCAGAAACACAGAGAAGTCAGAGAGGAGAAAAAGAGGAGCCTGAGGAAACCTTCACAGAGGAAGTAAAATGGAAATTGAGTTTTGAAATAGTTTCCAACCAGGAAAGGTAAAAGGAGCATTCCAGATATTCCAGATAGGGGAAGAAAGGAGGAGTAAATTTTTTTCCCAGGTAACACATAAAGCAAAGAGGTTTTGCAGCATAGACAGTGTACTCTGTAAAATCATATGAGAAGTTTCCTCCAGAAATCAATCCCTTGATGAACCTCCCCCCAGGGCCCCACCATCTTGTTCTTTGTTACCTATGAAACCCATACCCATACCCAGCCTTTTGGGTAAAAAAAAAAAAAAAAAAAAGATGTTAAGTTCCTAATCAACCTTAGTACAAAAATTGGGGTTATTTGGATGGAACAGAATCTAACTTAATCAGGAAAAAACATTTACTGGACATGGGAGTGCTCACAAAACTGGGTTGCAAACTGGAAAGTCAGTCTCAGCAAGACCAGGACAGCTTCCCGGGGATATGTAAGCACCAAAGGCCCATACACAGGTTTTTTTTCAATCATATTCTATCTTTTGGTTCTTCTCAGAAAACTCAAAATCCGGGAAAGAAGGTCTGACTCACCCAACATGGGTCACATGCCACCCACTGCTGGGTGGACAATTACCCTGATGGGTTGTCTCACCTAGGCTGTATTCAGTAGGAGAGGAGTAGTTCTACCAAAGACAAACCGGGGTGCTATTACCAGAGTCCACCAGTATGGGTGCTGAGGGCAAGTAATGGCAGATGTGTCCCATCTATTTGGTAGACCAGTCATGTAAGCTTTCTTTCTTTCCCATGTGCCCATGGCCAGACAGGAGAGAGACCAGCCAACCCAGCCCTGTGGTGGGTGAATGGCAGAGGGGATGAAGTGAAATGGAGCTTCGAAGAACTGGGCTCCTTGTCCCGAAAGGCTGCCAATGTGCTCACCAAGCCCTGCGGCCTAAAGAGAGGAGACCGAGTGGCCGTGATCCTGCCCCGTATCCCAGAGTGGTGGCTTGTAAATGTGGCTTGTATGCGAACAGGTCAGTGCCAATATTTAACATTTCTTTTTTAAAAAAAGATTTATTTATTCATTTATTCATTTTATTCACATACAAGTGTGCATGTGTAGGCAGGGGGAGGGGAGGGAGAGGGAGAGAGAATCTCAAGCAGACCCCACACTGAGCGCAGAGCCAGACTTGGGGCTCCACCTCACCACCCTGAGCTCATGACCTGAGCAGAAACCAAGGGTCAGATGCTCAACCGCCTGTGCCACCGGGTGCCCCGATACTTAACATTTCTAAATCATGCAGAAACAGAGAGAATGAAATTTGAGGTTTTTCTGAATTGTTATGCTTACAAAGAACAAAAATAAGAGTTGAGATAAATAACAACCATCTCTCAATATGATAAGAAAAGGCAGAATAGCGGAATAATAATAACTATTATTATCAAGAGGTGGATATTACAAAAAAAAAGAGGTTTGCAAGAGAGGAAACTAAGGTTCAGAGATGTTAAGAACTTGTCCGAAGTCACACAGCTAGAAAGCTATGCAGTTGGGATATATTTATTTATTTTTAAAGATTTTTTAATTTATTTTTTGAGAGAGAGGGGAGAGGGGGCAGAGGCAGAGGGAGAGAGAGATCTCAGCATGGAGCCCCATGGGGGGCTTGATCCCACAACTGTGAGATCAGGATCTGAGCTGAAATCAAGAGTCAGATGCTTGACCAACTGAGCCACCCAGGTGCCCCGCAATTGGGATTTAAACACAAAGCTCTATCAAAGCAAATGTGGATAATAATGCCTCTTGGCAGAGCTGGTTATGAATATATATAGATGATCTTGAATATATTTGGATTCTCCCTGATATGAAAATACTAAAGGAAGAAAAAGCATTTTAGAATTTAAGGACTTAGGGGTCCCTGGGTGGCTCAGTCATTAAGCATCTGCCTTCAGCTCAGGTCATGATCCCAGGGTCCTGGGATCGAGCCCTGCATTGGGCTCCCGGCTCCCTGCTCCCTGGGAAGCCTGCTTCTCCCACTACCCCTGCTTGTCCTCCCTCTCTTACTGTCTCTCTCTCTGTCAAATAAATAAATAAAATCTTTAAAAAAATTTTTAAAATTAAAAAAAAAAAGAATGTAAGGACTTTTAAGAATATGACTGTGGATCCCAGTTGGAAAACCTCTGCCTCTTTCTAGGCAAAAAGATTAATGTATTCAATGACACATTTTCTACCAAAGTAGTAATTTATAATGTACCCCAAATAAAAATTCCACAGTATTGTTTTCCCCTCTAGGACAGAGGTTGACAAAAACCATGGCCTATGGGTTGGCCACTTATTTTCATAAATAAAGTTTTAAAGTTTTAGTGGGATACAGTCATGCTTGCTCATTTACATATTGTCTATGGCTCTTTTTACTCCACAACAGCAGAATTATTAATTGAGACAGAGATGGAATGGCCCACAAAGCCTAAGATATTTACTATCTGGCCCTTTACTGAAAGTTTGCCAATTCCTACTCCAGAGCATGATATAAATGTTTATAAATTGATTAAAAATAAATAAGAATACCAAAGGAAAAACTACTGTAGAGAACACAAAGATGTTTGTTACAATATCATTAATAAGAGAAAAAAATTGGAAACAACTATATAGAAATGATTAAATAAATCACGACTTAGCTAACAAAGTTTAGTAGAGGTATATTCACTGCTGGTTGAAATTATGATACCTCAACCTGATGGGATATCATTTAAAAGACCAATTATAAGGATTTCATAATGGTGTTGAAAAATGTTCTTACTGCCAATATTAAATTTTTAAAAAAGCAATAGATAAAATTCTTTTTGCATTCAGTATAAAAAGAAACTTGGAAATGTGAAAACAATTGTGGGTTGAAAGGAGATTAAAAGTGGTTTGTCATTAAAAATGTACTCAATATTACTTAACATAATCTAAGCAATTTGGGAAATGCCAAGATTAAAAATGAACCCACAAGCTAAATGGTCAAAACATTCAGTTAATTAAATGTTAAGCAAGCAGCTGAGGATTGTTTTCTAATTCAGAGTTATTAAATCTTCTGAGTGAATACTGAGAGGTTTTGTTTTGTACCATGTGGCAAAATATTTTGCTTTTGCTGTAAAGTGTATACAGTCTGAAATCCACCAGACGAGAACTTTTCCTTAACCCCCACTCTATCCACTGAACACATTCATGTCACAAATCTACCAAGAGTACTAATAATTTTTGAGCCATTAAGAACAAGTGTTTGTGGGATGTCTGGGTGGTTCAGTCAGATAAGCACCTGCCTTCGGATCAGGTCATGATCCCAGGGGCCTGGGATCGAGTCCCGCATCCGCTGCTCAAGCCTGCTTCTCCCTCTTGCCTACCGCTCCTCCTACTTGTGCTCTCTCTCTCTGACAAATAAATAAAGTAATAAATCTTAAAAAAAAAAAGAGCAAGTGTTTGCAAAATAAATAATATTTTTATATAGAGTGTACTATTTGAGATCCAGTTAGGTATTTTCTTAATTAACTTCTTTAATGTCATATATATATATTCATTTTACCAAGAGGTGATGACATGTGAAAGGTTTTAAGATATATTCAATGAGTATAGTCTCCTTTCTAGGAATTCAAATCCACATCTCCCCATTTCACTGACTAGGAAACTCACCAAGAAATGAGCACGGGTCTTGGGAGTCTAGGAAATGTATCTTTGAATCCTGGTTCTGCCCCTTACTGACTTTGTGACCCTTGGGCTTGTTGTCATCTATATACTGGGGTTGATTTTGAGTGAGATAGCAGACACATAATAAGTGCTCAATAAATGGTAGTGGCTATTTGTAATGCCTTACATACAGTTCTCTTTCCTTCACTGATTCACTTTAGAAAGAGCAAACCACCTTCCCTCTGTCTTTCATCTAATTCTCCCATATATGCTCTTTTCATAAGGAACTGGTATTGTAAAATCAGGCCCATCTCAGGCCAGTGTTTAGAATGGAGTGAAAAGTGGGATAAACTAAGCATCACCAAAGGAGTGTAGGCAAACTTTGATGATTCCAGACCACTGGGAAGCCCCAGGTTTGAGGGCTGATTCTGCCACTCATTGGCTATGACTCAATTTCATATTCCAACAGCATGGACCTACATGGCTGCTTAGGACAGTGGCCTCCAGGCTCTTCTGAGCACATAATCTATCAATAAAGGTATTTGGGATACACATCCTCCCATCTGGATATAATTATTTTTATTGTTCTTCTGCACAATATAGCATGCGTATTATAAAATATACATGAGATTAAAACATAAAGAATACTATTATCTCAAAACTTTTTTAAATTTTTTAAAGATTTTATTTATTCATTTGAGACACAGAGATACAGAGAGAGAGAGAGAGAAAGCATGAGCAGGGAGAGAGGCAGAGGGAGAGGGAGAAGCAGGCTCCTCGCTGAGCCAGGAGCCCGATGTGGGGCTCGATCCCAGGACCCTGGGATCATGGCCTGAACCAAAGAGATGCTTAACCATCTGAGCCACCCAGGTGCCCCTCAAAATCTTTTTAAATTCTAATTTTTCTTCTCCTCTTCAGTGGATTACCTTGCAGAACTCACTCTGGAGACCATTGGTTCAGAAGATTGAGTAAGATAATGTTCCTGAAAATTTCTAATGAGCTGTAAAATGTTATTTAAGTACTACATAATGATGATTCAAATGTTCCACAAAAATGTTACATAATAATAGCCCACCATTATAATGCCTACTATATGCCAGACACTTACTATTATTTTCCCCATTTTACAGATAAGGAAAGGAAGGCACAGAGAGATCAAGTAACATGCTCAAGGTCACAAAGCTAGTAAGTCACAAGGACAGAATTAGACCCAAGGACTATCAGACTCTGAAGCCACTGCTCTAAGGATCTCCCAGTGACCAGGGTCCTGTGGGATGTCCGTGGGGACCAAGACAGGAGTAGCTAAAGGCCATGTTCCCCACCCAAGCACAAAGCCTGTTTCCATAGTCCATAATCTTACCTAAGGGACAAGAGTTCTGTTTCAGCTCAGGGTTCTCTCTCTTTCCCAGGGCTGGTCTTCATGCCAGGAACAACCCAGCTGAGAGCAAAAGACATTCTCTATCGGCTGCAAGCATCCAAGGCCAAGTGTATTGTGGCCAGTGAGGAGGTGGTCCCAGCCGTGGAGTCCATTGTGTCAGAATGTCCCGACTTGAAGACCAAACTCCTGGTGTCTCCATGCAGCCAGAATGGGTGGCTCAGCTTCCAGGAATTATTTCAGTGAGTATTTTCTCCCGCCTGATCTACAGTACCAGTGATAACATCAATTGCAACTATATCTCGGAGTCTTCTTGCCTCCAAGCACTTAGCAATACTGTCAGTTGATCCAGACTCCTTCCCATAAAAGAATCACCTAATAGAAGATTTGAGTTGGAGGATGAAGGAAGGAGTCAAGGTTGATCTGCTTTTTAACATGGGTGACTGAATGGGTGGGTAGTATCAGCTGGAGAAAGATTTTAAAGTTGGACATATTAAGATTGAGGGATCTGTGAACATCCAAATGTCTAGCAGGTAGTAGATACATGAGTCTCAGACTCAAGGACGTAAGATACAAATCTGGAAGTCATCAACATATAATCAGTTCTGAAAAATCCAGAAATATAAAACTCAGGTGTCCAAAGAAAGAGAATCAGTCAATGACATCACTAATTGAAAATCTCTTTATCATCCACAGATTGTAATGTGTCCTCTTTTGGTAAAAGAAAAAAGAAATTTAAAATCTTACATTAAAGCTTTCCACACTGGATTGAGAAGCATTAAATAGTGGTTTTTTTCCACCACAGTATTAGATATTGTGAAGAAATCCCTCTTTGTCCAGCCCCCACACACCAACTTCACCATATATACATATATACAAACACACACACACACACACACACACATATCCCCTGAACATAATTTGATGCTCTTTACTGACTGCTGAATTATAGCATATCTTTAAAAATAACTATTGAGGGGTACCTGGCTGGCTCAGTTGATAAAGCATGTGATTCTCCCAGTCACCCATGTTAGAAAGCAGATCAGCCTTGCCTCCTTCGTTCATCCTCCAAGTCCAATCAATCTCCAAGTCCTACTAGTTCTTTACTTTGCCTCCTTCCCTCCATCCCATTCACCAGGGCACAGATTCAGACCCACATCTTCCCCCACCTGGATTAGTCCCCAGGGTGGTCACTCTAATTTGGTTCTTCTCAAATTCGGCATATGCTGAAAAAAATCAATATAACTGAATGATATTTTCTTTTTATTTTGGGGGGGAGAAGGCAAGTTACCAAGAAAATCATATTAGTATTTCATGAAACAATGTTTGACAATATAGTTGTATGTTTATATAATTAATCCTCATTGCTTTACCATTTTAATGACAATCTTATTCACTCATCATCAAAATGAATTAAAATGGCATCCTCTACCTTATTTCCTTAAACTCAGGAAATGATACACAAGTCTCCAAAATTCTCAGGTATTTTATCAGTTATCCAATACTGAGCTATAAGACATCCCAGAACTTATTGGCATAAAACAACAATCATTTTATTTGCTCAGGATTGTGTGGGTTAGAAGTTCATGCAGGTCTCAATAGAGGCACTTGTCCTTCACACCAGCCTGACAGAAGCTGGAGGACCCAAAGGGGGGTTCACCCCCAAGTCTGAGTGAGAAAAGGCTGAGAAAATTGTCTTTCTCTGACTGACTTATTTCGCTTAGCATAATAGCCTCTAGTTCCATCCCCTTTGCTGCAAATGGCAAGATACCATTTTTGACGGCTGAGTAGTATTCCATTGTATATATATATACACACCACATCTTTATCCATTCATCTGTTGATGGACATCTGGGCTCCTTCCACAGTTTGGCTATTGTGGACATTGCTGTTATTGGGGTGCAGGTGCCCCTTCAGATCATTACCTTTGTATCTTTGGGGTAAATACCTAGTAGTGCAATTGCTGGGTCATAGGGTAGCTCTATTTTCAACTTTTTGAGGAACCTCCATACTGTTTTCCAGAGTGGCTGCACCAGCTTGCATTCCCACCAACAGCGTAAAAGCGTTCCCCTTTCTCCACATCCTTGCCAACATCTGTCATTTCCTGACTTGTTAAGTTTAGCCATTCTGACAGGTGTGAGGTGGTATCTCATTGTGGGTTTGATTTGTATTAAGGCAACATTTTCCAGAAAGCCTTTAAATCTCATTGACTGTAACTGTATGTGTGCCCATTCCTAAATCAGTCTCTGGCATGAGAATTACCACAACTGGCTTAGGATTATCAAGATTCACCCCCTGGAACTAAAGAAGGAACAGTCTCCCCTGAAGCATATAACTGCCTGATACCAGAACAAAATCAGAGTTTTATTAGTGCAAGGAAGAAGAACTGGATGCTATATGGTAAGCACCTAACTGTGACTGCCAGTGATGCAGATGTTGAATAAAAAGTATGAAAAAGTTTGATTCAAATGCCAAAAGATCTTCCTTTAAATCATAAAAACTCCTGAAATGTTAATAAACAGTTCACAAAGACTCATGACTGATTTTTAAAAGATTACAGATTAAAAAAAAAGCACTTAGAAAAAAATGTTTAAGTAAATAAAATACACATCCTTTTGTCATTGATACTGAAAGTCATCTTGGCTATCAATGTGGCCTGTGCAGAGGTGGTGCTTAAAAAGAGAGAGAAATGAGTTGTTAAAGCTTAGCACTGATCTGCAAAATCCCTTTAAGATTTATTGAGAAATTCCTCTCAAGGAGGCTTTGGATTAGGTTTTGTTCTATTAACTCTTTTCTGGTATCCAGAGGGCACAAGTAACCAAGAAAAAAAATACATATATATGTATATATATTATAATCTCAGAGTTAAACAGGTGTGCCATCTTCAGCCACCATGTTGGGTTGGACCCATATTTTACAGATCCGCCTCTGCAGAGCACAGCTGTGTGGAGACAGGAAGTCAAGAACCAATGGCCATTTATTTCACCAGTGGGACCACAGGCTCTCCCAAGATGGCCCAGCACTCTCAGAGCAGCCTCGGAATTGGCTACACCCTCTGTGGAAGGTAGGGAAGAAAACCATTTTTGCTAAACTCTCCCCTGAGCTGCCAACATGTATATCCAACTGCCTAGCTGACACCTCCACTTGGATGACTATTAGATTTCTCCAGTGTAACATCTACAAAACAGAATCCTTGATGCCCCTGCCCAGCCTTAGCTCAGTAAACAGCATCATCTCACCAACTGATCAAGCAAGAATTTATGGGTTAAATAGGTGATGGGGATTAAGGAATGCACTTGTGTGGTGAGTGCCAGGGTGATATACAGGAACCGACTTTGACCCCATCTCCACAACAGCATGCCTGGTTCCTTCTCATTGCCAAGTAAATTCACCCACCCAGAAAGGCCTTCCCAGGTACCCTAAAACTATCACTTCACCCTGTTTTATTTTCCTCAGAGCACGTATCATTATTTGAAATTATGATTCTGGTTTATATTCTTACTCATTTTATTGTGTGCTTATCTGCTGTCTGTCTTGCTAAAGTAAGAGCAGATATCTGGTCTACCTCACTCACTGTGCTAGGGAGAACAGTGCCTAGCATATATTTGCACAATAAATATTTGTTGCATCCATGAACAAACTCAGAATATCATGTCAAACCCAGCCTTCCTCTCTACTTTCAGATTACCTAGGATTCTGAGAAAGTCCTCTAACAAAAGTCGGAGATAGAATCAATCATCTTGCCTTTGGGCTTCTTTTGACCCTTCTCTGTAGCCACTGAGATTCTGGCCAGTTCTTTAAGATTCCAGTTTGTTTGCTTTTCTGTTTTGTTTTGTTTTGGGGCTTTTTGGTCTGTCTTGTTGCTTCTTCACATCATTTAGGTATTGGCTAGACCTGAAGTCCTCAGATATCATATGGAGTATGTCTGACACTGGCTGGATCAAGGCTGCCATTGGCAGTGTGTTTTCATCCTGGCTTCAGGGAGCCTGTGTCTTTGTACATCGGATGGCGCAGTTTGACACTGATACCTTCCTAGATGTAAGTCATGGTTTCTTGCTACAACTTTCCCTTGTCTCTCTCCCCCACCCCCAAACCCCTGCCAAAACCACAAAAGAATGATTCTTCAGAATATAGTTTCCTGGACTTGTGGAAATCATTCCTTTTTAAGAAATTAAGTCTCTGGGGATTTGGCTTTTGAATGTATTTAACAGAGAAGGAACACCCACAACACTCTCATGCTTCAAACTACTCAGGATTTGCTCACATCCCACCTGAGAGGTTCTAAATAACAGATCACAAGTCTCAAGTCTAAACGTATCCTTGGTTTCTGATTCAGTGAAACAAAACAATAGGCAATAAATCCAAAACCCTATATAGAGAAGATTGAAGGTGGGGTCACCTTTCTCCCAGAGCAGCTCCTTCCATTCTCCCCTCACCCTGTGCTTTTCACTTTGTTAATTCTCAGAACCCAGTATTTGTCTTAAAACCAAGCAAGTTCCTCCTTCTCAGCCAGGCACAGCTAGACTGCAGTATCAGATTGCTCTGATTTCTTTAGCCTTTAGAAAGATGTGATTCAGGCCAATTATTTTTCAACCATGAAAAACCAATTATGTTTAATGAAATACGTATTATTAAACACCACACCTGTGTGTGAATAAAAGCTATACTCACCCTGTTATTTTGCTAACTGGTCTGACGAGATGGCTTGAAGGTGTTAACAGAAATGGTGGGTAACATAAGAACTGGGATCTCTACATCAGGTTTACAAAGTGACCTGAGTAGACAAACTAACTTTGCAGTTCTAAAACCTGTATTTTTAAAAATAAGAATACTTTTATAAAATATTAAATATTATATAATATTTAAGTAAAAGAATATACTTAATAGTCTTCTTTAATATTATATTAAATAAGATATATTAATGATGTGATAACATATGGTATTTATATTAAATAAGTCTATTAAAATAAGAATACTCTTATTTTACAAAGATAGTATGTGTATTTTAAGTGCTCTAAAAACTTTACACTATTCTTAGTTACATGCATTTATGCTTATTAAGACTAGTTCGAATCAAGGGAGCAAGTAGAGACAGTAGAAATGCTCACTTACAGATCAAAAGTTTTTCTTGATCTTTGACAATCCAGATAGCCTAGAAATACATCTTGAAAATATTCTCTCAAATGCTTAAACTTAATACAAACTGTCAATTCATTATGTGACATAGTGGAATCTCTCTAGAAATAGGACATCTAAAACATGAGTATTTCTCTAGATTTTTCAAGGAGCTGGAGGTAAAATGAGCCTGGCAAATCTTAAACAGTTAAGGAAAGGACTGAAAAATGCCTTACTAATGCATTTAATCAATCCACTCAAAAGGAGTGTCTTTTTTTTTTTTTTTTAATTTGAGAGAGAGAGAGAGAAATGTAAGCAGGAGGAGGAGCAGATGGAAGGGGAGAGGAAGGAGGAAAGAATCCCAAGCAGACTCTGCTAAGTGTGGAGCTAGCTATGCAGGGCTGTCTCGCGACCCTGAGATCATGACCTGAGTAGAAACCAAGAGTCGGAGGCTTAACCGACTGAGCTACCCAGGTGCCCCAGGACTGATGTCTTTTATAGAAAAAGTGTTGGAAGCTTTTGGTAGGTTAGTTTACATCCAGGGTGAGTACTGTGTAGAAATATATGGACAGGAGGTTTCAAAATTCCACAATGAAAGGTAATTTGCTGCCTTGAGGTAGAATAAACCAGTTCACACTTTGGGGCTGGTCTCAAATTCAACAATTTACTTTCTGTTGAAGTTGATTGTGTATGACTATTACTCTAACATAGACCTGTTCTTTCCAGTAATTGGAAATTCCCAACAGACATACAGTCACTAGTGACAAATAATAAATACTTGCTTTCTTATTCCTAGTAGTGATCATATGATGGAAAACTGTCAATGAAAGAGGATGAGGGGTTGCAGACATCAGCTCTAGTTGTGGCCTCTAATTAACCACTTCTGACAACTGTCTGTCTCCATCATCCAGACGCTCACCACTTATCCCATCACGACCCTGTGCAGCGCTCCCACTGTGTACCGGATGCTTGTGCAGAAAGATCTGAAAAGGTACTTGGGTGGAAATCCCCATTTGAAGCACAAACAAAAGCTGCAGTCTAGCATCACAGATCTTCTCATTTCAGTGCAGGTTTCCTCAGTCTTGCCACTATTGACATTTTGGACTGAATAATTCTGTGTTGTCAGGGGCTGTCCTGTGCACTGTAGGATGTTGAGCAGCATTCTACCCAGGCTCCACCCCCTAGATGCCAGCAGAACCTCCCTGTGACCATCAAAAATGTCTCCAGACATTGCCTAAATCGCCTTCCAGTTGCTCCTAAGGATAGCCTCTAGGAGCAACTCCACATTTTCTCAGGACAACCAGAACCCTATAATCCAAGAACTAACCCCCCTCCACCCCAAAATACAACTGCATTTATGCTGCCTTGAAGAAAAGCTAATGAAGTCTTATGACTTCAAGATTACCATCAATTTATTCAAATCACCTGAACCCCTAGTGGACTTGCAATATATATTTACTTAACCAATATGAATTGAATACATGAGAGAGAGAAAGGAAGAGAGGAACAGTGTAAGTAGTGACAATTTAAGTAGTGCAGGCCCACTCATCCTCTGTCTCTCCCAAATGTGGATGCCCAGGAGGGAGAGTGCTATGAAACAAAATAAAGCAGATCTGAACCTTCTCTTATCTTAGTCAGGGTCAACTCCCTTGTGGCCCTCAATATGTGAGCATCCTTTTTTTTTTTAAGATTTATTTATTTGAGAGAGAGAGAGAAGGAGGGAGCACATGGTGGGAAGGGGCAGGGGGAGAGAGAAACTCAAGCAGACTCTGCACAGAGCATGGAGCCTGACATGGGGCTCAATCTCATGACCCCGAAATCCTGAGATCACAACCCCAAGGTCACAACCTGAGCCAAAACCAAGAGTCAGAAGCTCAACTGACTGCGCCACCCAGGCACCGCTCAAAATGTGAGCATCTTGCTCACATCTCAAGAGTAGTTCAAGGGCTTTCAAGGGTTATTTTGAATAGGCACAATTCTTGTCCTGCCCATTGGAGACCTCAGTGCATCAGAGCCGGGCTGTTACAGACTTTCTTACTTGAGAAAGTGGGCAGCAGAGTGGTAAGGCCAGTGGTGAAAAGCTTGATCTCCAAAGTCAAACAAGTGGGGCTCTGCTGTATACTACTAGTGAGACCTCAGACACTCGAGATGACCTTGCTAAGTAAGCCTCCCTTAATTCCAGCCACAAGAGGGGATTAAGAGTTGCCTCGTGGGTTTGTGGTGAGAATTCAATGTAAGTGGCCTACATGGTCAGACACCGGACAAATGCTGGGGGCAGAGTAGTCAACTCAGCCCTTCTTGAGGCCTTGGGCAACTTTAAGTTCTCCCAGCCTCAATTTCCTCATCTGTAAAATAGGGTGTGAAGATTATGAGAATGCTCCTAAAGCCCTTACAGCACAGTAAATGCTCAATTAATGTTAGTTGTTTTATCACTTGGTTCATAGTAAGTGCTGAAGATCATTATCAGCATTTTCTCCTAGTTCTCCCCTCCTTTAATAGCCTGCTAAAATGCAAGCTCTGTCAGGAAATTTTTAATCACTAACATGCCCCACACAACCTACAACCATGTCTGATAAGATAGTAGGTGCTCAAAAATATTTGCTGAAAGACCCTTCCTAAGACTTGCCTTTCCTAGGGTGCCTGGGTGGCTCAAATGGTTGGGCATCTGCCTTTGGCTCGGGTCATGATCCCAGGGTCCTGAGATCGAGTCCCACATCGGGCTCCCTGCTCCTTGGGAGCCTGTTTCTCCCTCTGCCTCTCTCTCTCATGAATAAATAAATAAAATCTTAAAAAAAAAAGATTTTTTTTTACTGCCTTTCCTAGCTCGTTTGCTCGTTGCTAGAACATCCTAACCATTTTATTTTATTTTATTTTATTTATTTATTTGAGAGAAAGAATGAGAGAGAGAGAGAGCATGAGAGGGGGGGAGGGTCAGAGGGAGAAGCAGACTCCCTGCTGAGCAAGGAGCCCGATGCGGGACTCGATCCCAGGACTCCAGGATCATGACCCGAGCCGAAGGCAGTCGCTTAACCAACTGAGCCACCCAGGCGCCCCATCCTAATCATTTTTTAATGAAAGCCATTCAGATTTTTTCTCCCCTAAGACCCCATGAGACTCTTGTGTCTGCAGATATAAATTCAAGAAGCTACGGCATTGCTTGACAGGAGGGGAGCCACTCAACCCGGAGGTGCTAGAACAGTGGAAGGCACAAACTGGGCTGGAACTGTATGAAGGCTACGGACAGACAGAAGTGGTATGTTTAATGGGCAAAGTTTAAGTTTAGCATATTGGGGGCCTCTCAACCCCAGGCTGAGGTCCTGAAGAGCCCCTTTGGTGCTCTAAATTTTTAGTTTCCCAAAATACCTAACCTTGCCCAGTAACTACCAAGACCTCTGAATTGCCCAATTTGGCTTGGCTAGTGGGGAATTAGGATTGTTCCCTGCAGTCTTCCTGTCTTCTCCCCATGCAGGAGAAGTCTCAAAGGTGTTAGGGGTTGGAGAGGGTCAGAATCGAGTGGCTCATCTTCTCAGCAGCACTGAGGACCCCAGAGAGCCCCAGTGGGGAATTTATCCCAAGGTGCACTAAATGGGACCCTTAGTCTAAAGGAATGGTTTTCAAGGTGTGGTCCCCAAACCAGGAGCAGCAGCAGCATGTGGGAATTTTGTAGCAGTACAAATTCTCAGACACCCCACCCCACCCCAGCCAGGCCTCCTGAATCAACAACTCTGGGATGGCGCCTGGCAATCTGTGCTTGGACAATGAATGTCCCAGGTAATTCTGACACACACGTTTGAGAAGCGCTGGTCTAAAATAGTGTGTGTGTGTGTGCGTGTGTGTGTCCAGAAGACAAGCACACATACTGGGAAAATCAGTCCAGTCAAAACTGAGTCTTATGTTTTATTGTCATGATATAAATAGCTACAGAAAATAAATTTTTACATTCTTATATAAAACATGTTCTCTCAATAGGGAATAATTTGTGCCAATCAGAAAGGACAAGAAATTAAACCAGGCTCGATGGGGAAAGCAGTACTACCCTATAACGTTCAGGTGGGTAATATCTGACTGTTTCAGTAAAGAATGTTTTAGTTTTCTGCTAGTCACTGTACAACTATTCATAACCTGTTTTCATTTTGTAAAAAGAAAATTTTAGGAACCTAAATTGTTTCTTTCATTCTAGATTATAGATGAAAATGGCAACATCCTACCACCTGGCAAAGAAGGGGAAATTGCCCTCAGACTAAAGTCTACATGGCCCTTCTGTTTCTTCTCTGAATATGTGGTACAAGAACATACAATGTGCTAGTCACAAGTTAATAGAAAGGTGGTATAGGGAGTCATACAGACTTGGGTCCAAATTTCATATCCACCATGTGTTGCTGTATAACCTTGGGCAAGTCACAAAATCCAAGTCTATTTCATCAACTGTAAAATGGGGAGAATATCACCTATCTCCTAAGAGTTTTGTAAAGATTAAATTCTATGTGTAATAAACCAATAGCCATGCTTGTCTTCAGAAAAGACAACTAGTCAGGCTGCAGAGGGCAGGGAGGGGGCGATACGGGGCAGAAGAGGTGCAAGAGGGGTTTCCTTTTCATTATATTCTTGAACTTTTTGTATTCTACAGTAGGAACCACTTTTTTTTTAATTTCTTTTAGAAATTTCTTTTAATTTCTTTTAGCAAAGTACTAGTCACTTCATGGGTGTCATATTCCTTTTTCCATTCTGACCAAATTAATCCCCAAAGTCATCTTTGATTCCTAGGATAATCCACAGAAAACTGCTGCCACAGTAAGAGGGGACTTTTATGTCACTGGAGACAGAGGAGTGATGGACAGTGATGGGTATTTCTGGTTTGTCGGCAGAGCTGATGATGTCATCATATCCTCTGGGTCTGTACATGTGCCACTCTTAGAGAGTTAACAGATTGACAGGGGAGATCTCCTACTTGGGTGATGTAGTGATCAAGGGCTTCGTTTCTTCTTCTAGGTACCGAATTGGGCCGTTTGAAGTGGAGAGTGCGCTCATCGAACACCCAGCAGTTGTTGAATCAGCTGTTGTCAGTAGTCCGGATCCAATCAGAGGAGAGGTAGAGTGAATGTCATTAAAGTAGCAACTTCATATTTTCTAGTTCTATCCATTTGACCCCTCTGGATAATCAATCAAAAGTAGTCATGTAATTCTCATGATGAAGCACACATGTGCCAAAAATATATACTAGGCACTCAACTTTTTTTTTCCTCTTCATTTTCTTCATTATGTTCAGGTAGCCGTCATATAGCACATCATTAGTTTTTGTTGCAGTGTTCAATGATTCATCAGTTGCGTATAACACCCAGTGCTCATCACAACATGTGCCCTCCTCAATACCCATCACCCGGTTACTCAACTTTACAAATGAGTTGTGTCCCAAAGGGGATGTATTAGGATGCATTTAGTGCTAAGTGACAGAAACTCAACTCAAACTGACTTAAGTTTTTAAAAAAGGTATTTATTGGCTCATATGTAAGTGAGGACGTCTTCAAGTACAGCTACATCCAAGGGTTCATGTGAAGTAAGCAAAACTTTGTCTTTCTTCATTTCCTGGCTGTTGTCCTTTAGGTTGGCTCCATTCAGACAGGTTCTCCCTACTTGGTAGCAACTGATTGCAAATGCACACAGCTTCACAACCAGTAAAGGAGATGGCTCCTTTTCCAACAGTTTCAAGCAACTCCCAGAATAACATTTGCCTATCTTAGATCACATATCTAATCAATGTGGTCCAGGGAATGGTATATGCTCACTGGCCAGACCTGGATCATCTGTTGGTCATTGGAAGTAGAAGTTAGTGTCAACACCACCAGAGAGAGAAGTTAGGGTAATGCTCTGTAGGAAAATCAGGGTACTATTACTAAAAGAGGGGAACAAGGGACGCCTGGGTGGCTCAGTCAGTTGGGCTGGTGCCTTCGGCCCGGGTCGTGATCCCAAGGTCCTGGGATCGAGTCCCACATCAGGCTCCTTGCTCAGCAGGGAGCCTCCTTCTCCCTCTCTCTCCCTCTGCTTGTGCTCTTGTCAAATAAATAAAATCTTTAGAATAAATAAGTAAAAGGGGGGAACAGATGCTGCATAAGAAAAAGCAAATTTTACTGTACTTATGATTGTCATGGAACTCAGAATACATTTCCTCATAGAAACAATGCAAATAGGAGGCTGTGGCCAGGTTCCCAAACAAGTCCCACAGCCTACTTAGGACCTAATGAAAGGGAACTTGGGGAATGACAGTAATAGCCTTAGTTTTAGGAGGAAGCCATGTAGTATGGAAGGGAGACATTTCCTTTCCTCATGGAAGTTTCTTAGACTCAGTAAGTAGCAATATTTCAAAAAGTTTGTGTATCAGCATCCTCCCACATCTCTTTTATGCTTTTCAAAGATTTTATTTACTTATTTGACAGAGAGGAGAGCACAAGCAGGGGGAGGGGCAGAAGGAGAGGGAGAAGCAGGCTCCCCACTGAGCAGGAAGCCTGATGTATGGCTTGATCCCGGGACCCTGGGATCATGACCCAAGCCAAAGGCAGACAGTTACTGACTGAGCCACCCAGGTACCCTCTCTGATGCCTTTTACATACCAGTAACCCTCTACAGTGATTCTATGGATTCCATACTCAAACCTCCTGTACAACCTCCACACCCAATGGATTCTATTCTCCAAAGTACTTTTCTCCTGCCACCATATTCTCATTCTCTCAATATAGTTGGTTTCATCTGAACATTAGAAGTAAATACCAATTGGAACCAATGTATGAATAACTAATAATTTAAACTATAATCAACCTCAATAATTATCTAATTGGTGGGTTATGAATAGTATTCCAAAGAGAAGCAAGAAATATTAGGCAACTGGGCACCTGGGTGGCTCAGTTGGTTAAGCAACTGCTTTCGGCTCAGGTCATGATCCTGGAGTCCTGGGATCGAGTCCCACGTCGCGCTCCCTGCTCGGTGGGGAGTCTGCTTCTCCCTCTGACCCTCTTCCCTCTCGTGCTCTCTATCTCTCATTCTCTCTCTCTCAAATAAATAAATAAAATCTTTAAAAAAAAAAAGATTAGGCAACTTTTTTTGCCTAGATAGATCCTTCCCAAGAGTTCATCTCCCAGCATACAAAATCCTTTCACCAAGCCTCCCCAAATCCCTTTCAAACCATATTCTCTGGAACCTCCATTTGTCTCCCTATTACATGCTTCTAACAGTGTAGGTCTGGAGTAAGCGATCATCTGCAAATCAAGGACTGCCTATATAATATATAGGACTAGTCAGACTGAAATGTTAAATACATGTCTGACGTGTAAATAAAACTCAACTTTTAGCTTTATTGAAACACTGCACTCCTCACACTCACAAACCATTTATCTGGAATTAGATCTCAAAACCCCACTTGTATCCAAGCTCTGTCAGAGGTGATCTCTGGATTTGCATTCATCATTCAAGCTGCTGTTAACAAATAATTTTAAGTACCTGTGTTCAGCATTGGTTCCAAACTCCTGATGTGTCTGAAAAACAAACATCGATATAAATTGACTTTTCTCCTACAGGTAGTGAAAGCTTTTGTTGTCTTATCTGCATCCTTTAAATCATCCAACCCAGAGAAATTAATTCTTGAACTTCAGGATCATGTGAAAAAATCAACTGCACCTTACAAATATCCAAGAAAGGCAAGTATTTTTTGCTCAAGAGTGTGTTACCAAACAAGGGTCTAAGCTATTAAGTACAGAGATTTTATTAGCTTTTGACTTTATGGTAGCTCATTATATAAGTAGAAGACACCTATTTCAACTTGTTTAGCCCTAATAATTTTGCTTTAAAAAATTTCTTTAGGACACTTAAATTTTGATAAACTAGTTTTGATCAACTCTGAAATACTGAATAATTACTAAGGATCCTTATAAGACTAATCAGTCCCATTCCATGAGAAGAAAAAATGGTGGAAAAAATTTAAGACAGCACCTGATTCAGCTATCAGTACTCCTGAGCCATAATACTCTTCAAAGCACAAGCCTTTAAGTATCAAGTGACCAAACTTAAGCTCAGAAAAAAAAAGATGTTATCCAAAGAAACTGTGGAACCTTTCCTGAAACCTTCAATAAAATCTTTAAAAAAATAATAATAATAATTCTATATAAAAACAGAGATGGCACTGCAATTTCCTTCCTTCTCATCCTGGAATACTGTTGGTTGATATTGATCCTTAAGATGAGAATTCTATTTCATTTGGTATTTCAACCAAAAGGTAGTTGACTTCAACTTAAGAACTAGCTACATTTTCTCCATTAAATTTACTAAATCAGTCACCAGTTGATTTTCAGAAATGTTGTTTAGAAATTTTAAAATAGTCACATCTTGAGAGAGGGAAACAAAGAGAGGATTTTACCATGAGCATAAGGGGAAAATTTTTTGTACTCAAAATTAACTCTCAAAAGTCTCCCTCAGAAAGGATTTGCAGGACCCAACTCTTAAAAGCCCAAAACCCAAGAATTAACTTGTTTCTCTGTGCATTTAGGTGTGGTGTCTATTTCCTTGGGGAGTAGAGGCCCAAGTCTAGTTTGAACTGGAAAGGGAAGCAATGGAGTAAAGGGATCATTATATTCTTCTGACAAAGCATATAACCTTTGCACTCAAAACTCATATGTAGCTCCAATGTCAACTGGACTATCAACACAAGAATTTCAATGAGCTTAGGCTAAGACATCCCCCAGACTCAAACTCACCAGTTACATGAAAGCTCTCCCTATTGTACTGACAACTGGGATTGTCAAAATGGAATCAAGTGTCTCATAGTATGTTTCTCTGTTAATTAGGTGGAATTTGTTCCGGAACTCCCGAAGACAATCACTGGGAAAATCAAACGCAACGTTCTGAGAGACCATGAATGGGGTCAAACATAGCCTGATAAGAAACTATGGCATTCAGTAGTTACAGGCTTGCTTTCATTGAGTCCTTGCTTCCTGATAATTTAGTGATTACTCTCTTACAATGCTGAAGATTCTTCCTGGTTGAAAAACTCAACTTTTTTGTTCTGTATGTAGCAAAAAATTTAATAAATAAATATCCAAAAATATTTGGGAAGAAAATGGTTATGATAACCAAACTGACAAAGGCAATGATTTTAATGACTTGCAGCGTTTAAAATAGCAAATGATTACTTAGAAAAGCACAGTGGACAATGAATTTATCTTGCACCTGATTAAGTCAAAATAAAGATTAGAACTATTCTAAGAAAAATGTTCAAGACAGAATTTCTTCTGCTTAACACCTTTATTACTAGTTCTCTAAAGTGAATTAAAGGGGTGTCTGGGTGGCTCAGTTGGCTAAGCATCTGACTCCTGACCTCTGCTCAGGTCTTGCCCTCAGGGTCATGGGTTCGAGCCCCACGTTGGGCTCTATGATAGGTGTGGAGCCTACTTAAAAAAAATAAAGTGAATTAAAGTATTAATTTTAAAATAAGGAATATAAATAATTCGAAAGCCAGTAAGTGCATTTAATTAAGTACTGTATTACTATACCTTTTTTTAAAAGATTTATTTAGAGTCCGGGGGCGGGGGGGCAGAGGGAGAGAGAGAATCCCAAGCTCCCTGCTGAGCAAAGAGCCCAACATGGGGCTTGATCTCACAATCCTGATATCAAGACCTAAGCTGAAATCAAGAGTTGGACGCTTAACCAACTGAGGCACCCAGGCACCGCTAACCTCCTCTTGAAGCCAGTTCACTGTAAAATATCTTATGTTTGGATTACTTACAAGTAATTAATCAAGAGCAATTATTCCAAAAGTTTTATATCTGTACTTTTTTAGGACAATGTACATGACTTTTGGTACATAATTTGACATGTAAGCATCTTTTATGAGATATCTATTATAAAGCAAGAGATTTACTAAGAGGCAGGAAGAAAGAAAAAGCAAAGAACACCAATATTTAGGGAACAAATTTATTTTGATTTTTCTGAAAATATCAGGAACTATAAAAACAAGCTAAATATCTGGCCATACCAAAAGCAAAATACAAGTAAAAACAACACTTAGAAATCATGTGTGACCTTAAACAGGTTTCAAGATACTAAGCTTAACATTCTTTCCTCCACAGAGCAAAACAAGTTTACTAAACCACAATACTGGAGTTTTTTTTTAACTGACATAACTTAAAAAAAAAAAGAAAAAGAAAAAAAAGAAACCACTCAATTCCCACCCTGGAATCTCATCATTTACAAAACAACATGCTCAAATGTCAGTGACAATAAAGTTGGGAAACTTGAAAACCTATCAATGAAAGAATTCAGATTCCAACAGAACACAGTGCTTTATAGCTGGGGAAGAATAGCTTTTGTCGCACTCAGGTCTTACCAAATACAAATAAATACAAGAAGATTAAAAACAAACTATTAAATCAAAATCTTTCTGTAGAGTAGCAGCTTTCACAAAGTAAAAGGAATCCAGCTCTGCAGAGTTAGATGTTCTAAAAGCATATGGCCAATTTTATCCCCAAAGCCCCAGAGTCTTGCACTATCAAAATAAAAGTATCTTTGTCTTGGAGCAAGTCCAATGAAGGCACCAAAATCCTATCCTCCGTGTTCATGCAAATGAAACTTAAAATGCTTTTATCATCCTTTCAAGATGACCTCAACCTATTAAGAGTTAACACTCTTAAGTATCTAAAGATCTCGAAGGAAGTTCCAGCCTCATCTGCATTTCCAAGGTCCAGTCTATATAGCTTTTCCCCCTCCCAAATCCTTCTAGTCTGGACCCCTATTTTAGGAGGATAAAAATACATTCCCATACTCCTAGCCATTAAATAAACACAGACATTGGTGCAGGAAGACTCAACAACTATAATACTACTGAACTTCTTAAAACTTTATAAACCCTTCTCCAAAAGTGAATTTCATAGCCTCTTAATATTTATTCTCAGTCTGGATTTAGTATGCAGCCCTCTTTGGTGTCCGTCTCTTCCAGGCTTTTCAGTGGTTTTACCCTGGAGGAAACCTTGAAAAAACTTCCAATTACAGGAACCCGCACAGCATGGGATTATGAGCACTAAAAGACAGAATTTGTGTCTCTTGTTGCACTGGCATACTGAAGAAACTCAGAACACTCATTCTTCATCACTAACCTTATCAGAAATGTCTAGTTCTATGCCTAGAATGGTCCTCTTCTATCTAACACCATGCCTTCAAAAATTGCAGCACTGGACCATCAGATTTGTAACAAATGTTAATAAAACAGATTTGTAACAAATGTTAATAAAATGTAAAAACTGGCATAACAACTAAGTAACAGAATCACAAAAAAATAGAAAAACTTCACAAAAACAATTCACTTCTAAACCTTTAAGACCCATGTTTTTGCAATGTTTACAACAAAGTGGGAAGGGACAGCTGAGTTGCAACACATAAAAATTCCTTCCTTAGAATGAAAATTTCCCTATGACTTTCTCTTTTACAGAGTTTGTTTGCTCCCGTAAGTCAGATGGCAACACAGAAGGGGCAGCTGGCAAAGGTAATCAGGAGGGAGAGGCCAACACTATCTTCCTTCCACCCTCCCCTCCACGAAAGTGTTCATCATTATCCATACTACTCCTACCTCAACCAAATGCATGTAGGCCTAACTGCACCCTGGCATAGGGGGCTGAAAAGATCTCCAACAGAACTGTTAACAGGGCTGCTCAATAACGGTTCACTATTATGAGTTCAGCATTATGCAGCACACAAAGGTCAAAAACAATATATTTATTCAGTCACAATTTTATATGGAATCATAGCAATATCTTACCAACGCCATCTGAGAAACCCACCTGCAACACCAAATAAATTTTTTTCCTTATGAGAGATCATTTTCATTTGACTCAGATCTTTCTGTGACTTGACTTTCAAGTTCAGGTTTAGCTCCTCCCTCATTCACCACTTGTGTCTCAGATCGTGGTTTTGTCTGCCCCAGTTCCTTATTTTCTGGTACCAGCTGCTGGTTATTTGTTCCTTCTGCTGGGTGATGTTGATTTGATTTGTCACCAGATTCCAATTTAGCTTCTTTCCCATTTCCTCCTTGCACTGGCTGCTTTGGGTTAAGTTGTGATGGGTCCTTACCACTCTTTACCACCTCCTGGAGATTATACTTTCTGAACAACATATAATCTTTGACAACACTCAGGCAACAGACAGCTTTAATTATTTCTACTACCACCGTGTACTGTGGATTGGTAAGATCCACTTTATTTTCCGAATTGAGGCTGCCTACTATTCCTGTAACAAAAAGAAGAGGGAAACATTTAGAGGGAGAAGGATACCATGACGCTTGACAGATACAATCTTTCATCTTTCTGTTTGGGACTTGTTATACCAATATATATACTAATCTACTCTTCTACATGGACCTCAATCAAATTCTTAGAACTCTGGGCCCCTGGGTGGCTCAGGTCATGATCTCAGGGTCCTGGAATCGAGCCCCGTGTAGGGCTCTCTGCTCAGTGGGGAGTCTGTGTGTCTCCCTCTCCCCCCACCCCCAGCTCCTGCTCTCTCATGTTCTCTAATAAATAAATCTTAAAAAAAAAAAATTCTGTAAACTCTTTCAATAAATAAATACAAATGAAATCCTGAGACATTTAATCAAAGTACTTTTTTTTCAAAGAAAATTCAATCTTGATTTGGAAGATTTCATATCTACCTACCAGAAAGTCTCATATCCAACATATCGAAATGTTAGGTTTGATATTATTTTAAGGACTTTTTTTTTTTTTAATAATCTCTGCCCCCAACATGAGGCTTGAACTCACACCTGGGATCAAGAGTCACGTAGCCGGCCAGGTACCCCTATTTTAAGGACATTTTATTTTTTTATTTTTTTTTAAGGTTTTATTTCTTTGACACAGAGAGAGAGCACACAAGTAGGGGGAGCGGCAGGTAGAGGGACAGGGAGAAGCAGGCTCCCCACTGAGCAGGGAGCCCTATGCAGGGCTCGATCCCAGGACCCTGAGATCACGACCTGAGCTGTAGGCAGACACCTAACGACTGAGCCACCCAGGCGCCCCTAAGGACATTTTAATATACTTCTTTTATACCCAAAAATATAAGCCTTAGGTTGTAAAAAAAAAAAAATTCATAAAATCAAGAACAAGTATTTAGTATTGTATACTAATGTAAAATCACTAAGAAAAACATACCTGCCAATTCTTTGATAACTTCTTCTCTATTCATGTGACTGTTATTTCGAGATTTATATACAATCTGAAATGTCCCTTTGTTTGGAGCTTTAAACCAGGGTTCCAAAAATGTTTCTGCATATTTTTTCATATCTTCTAAGAAAGCCTTGCACGTGCCTGAAATGGGTAACATACGTAGAATAACCCGAGTCTTCTTCTTCTTGGTTTTGTACATATCCTGGAGAATATGATGTACCAATTTCTCAGGTTCTAAAGGAAAAAAAGAAAAAAGCACAAAGCAAACAAGTTAAGAATAAAAACTCTCGGACATTTCAGAACCTCTTCAAACTCTCTATAAAATGAATTTTCGATGGGCGGAGCAAGATCGTGGAGGAGTAGGAGACCTGGATTTCGTCTGGTCTCAGGAATTCTGCTGAATAGGGATCAAACCATTCGGAACACCTATGAACTCAACAGGAGATCGAAGAGGAGAGTAGCAAAAACTCTCTGAACAGAGAAGCGACCACTTACTGGAAGGTAGGACGTGCGGAGAAGTGAAACCGAGGGGATATTCGGGAGGATAGACGGCGGGGGAGGGGGCCTCCTTCAGCCGCTTCTGGCAAGTGATAGAGCCGCGGAGCACAAAATCAGAACTTTTAAAAGTCGGCTCCGCGGAGGAATGTCGCTCCAGTGGCTAAGCGGGGAGTGGAACCCTCACGGCACAGGGTGGTCTCAGGACCCTCGGGGTCACAAAGACCGGGGATGCCTGAGTGCGGCAGAGCTCCCAGGTATCGGAGCAGGGAAGCCAGCTGCAGAGACAGAGCCGAGGCGCGGGCTCTGAGCTCGGGGTTGCCATAAACTGTGATCTGCGGCGCAGTCGGGCCACTGCTCCTCCAGCAGGGACCCAACAAGCGGCAGATCCAGGGAGACTCCCCTTCCTCCCCCGGGAAGAGTGGCGCGGGAGTGCACTGCAGGGATCTACTGGGTTTGGAGACTCCACACGGGGTCGGGTGCCAGAGATAGAAAAGCTCGGTCACAGGCCGGGTGAGCACGGAGTGCGGTTGGAGACCGGGGACACGGGAGTGACTGGATGCTTTTCTCAGGGGGCGCACTGAGGAGCGGAGCCCCGAGTTCTTGCCTCCTCTGGGGCAGAGATTGGGAGGCCGCCATTTTCACTGTCGTACTCCAAAGCCGGACAGAAAGCTTGCAGGGAACAAAAGCTCCTGAGAGCAAACCCAAGCAGCTTGCTTAGCCTGGGCGGACAAGGGCGGGGCAATTCCGCCTCCGGCAAAGACATTTGGGAACCACAGCAACAGGCCCCTCCTCCAGAAGATCAGCACCTACAGCCAGCAAGCCAAGACCAAGTTTACCCATCAAGGAGAACAGGAGAACTCCAGCTCTATGGGAATATTGCACATAGAATTCATGGCTGTTTTTTACCATGATTCATTAGTTATTCAAAGTTAATTTTTTTAACTGTTTTTTTAATTTCTCTTTTTCCCTTTTTCAACCAACATCTTATCCCTTTTTTTAAAAAAACATTTTTATTTTTCATTTTTAGTCATATTTTTTCCCTTCATAATAGTTACCCTTATTTTTGACATATATATATAAGTTGTTCTCTCTCTAAAATTTTGAGATACACTTTCTTCTCACAGAACAAAATATACCCTAAATCACTAGTGTATGGCTTTGCTCTAGTCTCCTGCCTGATCACATTCTCTCCCCCCCGTTTTTTTAATCTTTCTTTTTTCAAACAACTTCTTATCGTATCAATTCCTTTTATAAAATCTTTTATAATTTTCATCTTTACAGTCATCTTCCATCCCTTCATTCTATCAACCCTTATTTTGTATATATATAAGTCTTTCTTCCTTTAAAATTTTAGGAGGCACTGTTTCTAACAGACCAAAATATGCCCAAAATCTAGTGTGTGGCACTGATCTATGCACTAGCCTGATCATATTTGATCATATTCTGTTTTTTTGTATTCTTCTGTTTTTGTTTTTAATCTTTTTCTTTTTTTCCTCTTTCTTTTCTCTTTTTTCTTTCTTTCCCTTTCTTTTCCCCTGGTTTCAGGTATTTTCTGATTTCTATAGAGTATATTTGCTGGGGACATTGTTAACCTGTTAGCATTTTGTTCTCTCATTCATCTGTTCTCCTCTGGACAAAATGACAAGACGAAAAAAATCACCTCAGCAAAAAGAACAAGAGATAGTACCGTCAGCCAGGGACCTACTCAATACGGACATTAGTACGATGTCGGACCTACAGTTCAGAATCATGACTTTATAAAGATACTAGCTGGGCTTGAGAAAAGCGTGGAAGTTATTAGACAAACCCTTTCTGGAGAAATACAAGAACTAAAATCTAACCAAGTCGAAATCAAAAAGGCTATTCATGAGGTGCAATAAAAAATGGGGGCACTAACTGCTAGGATAAATGATGCAGAAGAGAGAATCAGCGATACAGAACCAAATGATGGAAAATAAAGAGGCTGAGAAAAAGAGAAAGAAACAACTACTGGATCACGAGGGCAGAATTCAAGATATAAGCGATACGATAAGATGAAACAACATTAGAATAATTGGGATCCCAGAAGAAGAAGAAAGAGAGAGAGGTGCAGAAGGTATATTGGAGCAAATAACAGAGAATTTCCCTAATGTGAGGAAGGAAACAGGCATCAAAATCCAGGAGGCACAGAGAACCCCTCTCAAAATCAATAATAATAGGTCAACACCCCGACATCTAATACTAAAACTTAGGAGTCTCAGAGACATAGAGAAAATCCTGAAAGCAGCTCTGGAGAAGAGAAATATAACCTACAATGGTGGAAATATTAGATTGGCAACAGACCATCCACAGAGACCTGGCAGGCCAGAAAGGACTGGCATGATATCTTCAGAGCACTAAACGAGAAAAATATGCAGCCAAGAATACTATATCCAGCTAGGCTGTCATTGAAAATAGAAGGAGAGATAAAAAGCTTCCAGGACAAACAAACACTAAAGGAATTTGCAAACACGAAACCAGCCCTCCAAGAAATATTGAAAGGGGTCCTCTAAGCAAAGAGAGAGACTAAAAGCAGCACAGATCAGAAAGGAACACAGACAATATACAGTAACAGTCACCTTACAGGCAATACAATGGCACTAAATTCATACCTTTCAATAGTTACCCTGAATGTAAATGGGCTAAATGCCCCAAGCAAAAGACACAGGCTATCAGATTGGATTAAAAAACAAGACCCATCGATATGCTGTCTGCAAGAGACTCATTTTAGACCCAAAGACACCCCCAGATTGAAAGTGAGGGGGTGGAAAACCATTGACCATGCTAATGGACACCAAAAGAAAGCTGGGGTGGCAAGCCTTATATCAGACAAATTAGATTTTAACACAAGGACTGTAATAAGAGATGAGGAAGGACACTACATCCTATTTAAAGGGTCTATCCAACAAGAAGATCTAACAATTGTAAATATCTATGCCTCTAACATGGGAGCAGCCAATTATATGAGGCAATTAATAACAAAAGCGAAGAAACACATTGACAGCAATACAATAATAATGGGGGACTTTAACACCCCCCTGACTGAAATGGACAGATCATCTAAGCAAAAGATCAACAAGGAAATAAAGACTTTAAATGACACACTGGACCAAATGGACTTCACAGACATATTCAGAACATTCCATCCCAAAGCAACGGAATACACATTCTTCTCTACTGCCCATTGAACATTCTCCAGAATTGATCACATCCTAGGTCACAAATCAGGTCTCAATCGGTACCAAAAGATTGGGATCATTCCCTGCATATTTTCTGACCACAATGCTTTGAAACTAGAACTCAATCACAAGAGGAAAGTCGGAAAGAACTCAAATACATGGAGGCTAAAGAGCATCCTACTAAGGAATGAATGGGTCAACCAGGAAATTAAGGAAGAATTAAAAAAATTCATGGAAACCAATGAAAATGAAAACACAACTGTTCAAAATCTTTGGGATACAGCAAAGGCAGTCCTGAGAGGAAAGTATATAGCAATACAAGCCTTTCTCAAGAAACAAGAAAGGTCTCAAATATACAACCTAACCCTACACCTAAAGGAGCTGGGGAAAGAACAGCAAATAAAGCCTAAACCCAGCAGGAGAAGAGAAATAATAAAGATCAGAGCAGAAATCAATGAACTAGAAACCAAAAGAACAGTAGAACAGATCAACGAAACTAGGAGCTGGTTCTTTGAAAGAATTAACAAGATTGATAAACCCCTGGCCAGACTTATCAAAAAGAAACGAGAAATGGCCCAAATGAACAAAATCATGAATGAAAGAGAAGAGATCACAACCAACACCAAAGAAATACAAACAATTATAAGAACATATTATGAGCAACTCTATGCCAGCAAATTAGATAACCTGGAAGAAATGGGTGCATTCCTAGAGATGTATCAACTACCAAAATTGAACCAGGAAGAAATAGAAAACCTGAACAGACCTATAACCACTAAGGAAATTGAAGCAGTCATCAAAAATCTCCCAAGAAACAAAAGCCCAGGGCCAGATGGCTTCCCAGAGGAATTCTACCAAACATTTAAAGAAGAATTAATACCTATTCTCCTGAAACTGTTCCAAAAATTAGAAATGGAAGGAAAACTTCCAAACTCATTGTATGAGGCCACCATTACCTTGATCCCAAAACCAGACAAAGACCCGATCAAAAAAGAAGAATTACAGACCAATATCCTTGATGAACATGGATGCAAAAATTCTCACCAAAATACTAGCCAATAGGATCCAACAGTACATTAAAAGGATTATTCACCATGACCAAGTGGGATTTATCCCTGGGCTGCAAGGCTGGTTCAACATCCACAAATCAATCAATGTGATACAATACATTAACAAAAGAAAGAACAAGAATCAATGATCCTCTCAATAGATGCAGAAAAAGTATCTGACAAAGTACAGCATCCTTTCTTGATCAAAACTCCTCAGAGTATACGGATAGAGGGTACATACCTCAATATCATAAAAGCCATCTATGAAAAACCTACAGTGAATATCATTCTCAATGGGGAAAAGCTGAGAGCTTTTCCCCTAAGGTCAGGAACGCAGCAGGGATGTCCACTCTCACCACTGCTATTCAACATAGTATTAGAAGTCCTAGCCACAGCAATCAGACAACAAAAAGAAATCAAAGGCATCCAAATCGGCAAAGAGGAAGTCAAACTCTCGCTCTTTGCAGATGATAGGATACTGTATGTGGAAAACCCAAAAGACTCCACCCCAAAACTGCTAGAACTCATACAGGAATTCAGTCAAGTAGCAGGCTATAAAATCAATGCACAGAAATCAGTGGCATTCCTATACACCAACAACAAGACAGAAGAGAGACAAATCAAGGAGTTGATCCTATTTACAATTGCACCCAAAACCATAAGATACCTAGGAATGAATCTAACCAAAGAGGCAAAGCATCTGTACTCAGAAAACTATAAAATACTCATGAAAGAAACTGAAGAGGACACAAAGAAATGGAAAAACGTTCCATGCTCATGGACTAGAAGAACAAACATTGTGAAGATGTCAATGCTACCTAGAGCAATCTACACATTCAATGCAATCCCCATCAAAATACCATCCACTTTTTTCAAAGAAATGGAACAAATAATCCTAAAATTTGTATGGAACCAGAGAGACCCCAAATAGCAAGGAGGAATATTGAAAAAGAAAAGCAAAGCTGGCGGCATCACAATTCCGGATTTCCAGCTCTATTACAAAGCTGTCATCATCAAGACAGTATGGTACTGGCACAAAAACAGACACACAGATCAATGGAACAGAATCGAGAGCCCAGAAATGGACCCTCAACTCTATGGTCAACTTATCTTTGACAAAGCAGGAAAGAATGTCCAATGGAAAAAAGTCTCTTCAACAAATGGTGTTGGGAAAATTGGACAGCCACATGCAGAAGAATGAAACTGGACCATCTGCTTACACCACACACAAAAATAGACTCCAAATGGTTGAAGGACCTAAACGTGAGACAGGCGTCCATCAGAATCCTAAAGGAGAACACAGGCAGCAACCTCTTCGACCTCAGCCATAGCAACTTCTTCCTAGAAACATCGCCAAAGGCAAGGGAAGCAAGGGCAAAAATGAACTATTGGGATTTCACCAAGATAAAAAGCTTTTGCACAGCAAAAGAAACAGTCCACAAAACCAAAAGACAACTGACAGAATGGGAGAAAATATTTGCAAATGACATATCAGATAAAGGGCTAGTATCCAAAATCTATAAAGAACTTATCAAACTCAACACCCAAAGAACAAATAATCCAATCAAGAAATGGGCAGAAGACATGAACAGACATTTTTCCAAAGAAGACATCCAAATGGCCAACAGACACATGAAAAAGTGCTCAACATCGCTCGGCATCAGGGAAATCCAAATCAAAACCTCCGTGATATACCACCTCACACCAGTCAGAATGGCTAAAATTAACAAGTCAGGAAATGACAGATGTTGGCGGGAATGTGGAGAAAGGGGAACCCTCCTACACACTGGTGGGAATGCAAGCTGGTGCAGCCACACTGGAAAACAGTATGGAGGTTCCTCAAACAGTTGAAAATAGAGCTACCATAGGATCCAGCAGTTGCACTACTGGGTATTTACCACAAAGATACAAATGTAGGGATCCGAAGGGGTAAGTGCACCCCAATGTTTATAGCAGCAATGTCCACAATAGCCAAACTGTGGAAAAAGCCAAGATGTCCATCAACAGATGAATGGATAAGGAAGATGTTGGTATATATACACAATGGAATATTATGCAGCCATCCAAAGGAATGAGATCTTGCCATTTGCAACGACGTGGATGGAACTGGAGGGTGTTATGCTGAGTGAAATAAGTCAATCAGAGAAAGACATGTATCATATGACCTCAATGATATGAGGAATTCTTAATCTCAGGAAACAAACTGAGTGTTGCTGAGTGGTGGGGGGTGGGAGGGATGGGGTGGCTGGTTAATAGACATTGGGGAGGGTATGTGCTACGTACGGTGAGCGCTGTGAATTGTGCAAGACTGTTGAATCACAGATCTGTATTTCTGAAACAAATAATGCAAGATATGTTACGAAAAAAGAAAAAGAAGATAGCAGGAGGGGAAGAATGAAGGGGAGTAAGTCGGAGGGGAGAGGAACCATGAGAGAGGATGGATTCTGAAAAACAAACTGAGGGTTCTAGAGGGGAGGGGGGTGGGGGGATGGGTTAGCCTGGTGATGGGTATTAAGGAGGGCACGATCTGTGTGGAGCACTGGGTGTTATGCACAGACAATGAAGTACGGAACACTACATCAAAAACTAATGATGTAATGTATGGTAATTAACATAACAATAAAAAATTTTAAAAAATGAATTTTCATTGGCAATGACCTATGTCAACAGTATAGTAGAAGAAATTATCATACTGAATGTTAATAAACCTAATCAAACATTTTCCAACTTTCTTCACTGCCTATAATGATTATTACTATATCTAATAAGTTAACTCTTCAGCATTATTACTGCTTTCGCTAAAAACAATTGTTCATGAAGACATTGCAGTTAACATTTTTGTGATGTCTCATTTGTCCAGTAACACTTTACTGTTTTCCCATAACAACCGCAACTACAGACATAACATTATTAAATAGTACACTTTTTTACAAAACAATCAAACCTGCAAGTCACTTTAAAAAGATTTAATTCATCCATTAGTTAAGTCTGTACAATATTCTAGATCTCAGAACTCAGAGAAGCCCCCAAACCATGAATTACACAAGATCATGATATGGTCCTTAGACCATCCTCACTACCTACAAGTCTGTTTGGGGCTACTCAGTGTTTTCACTACTTTTAAATTAGTTAACTGCATTAAAAAAAATCTAGGAACTTCTCCAGATTTCCAACTTCTTTTGAAAAACCAGAAGATCTGGCCCTACAGGACTACATTTCAGATGGCTGGAGCCATTCCAAACTGGCTGGTGCTGAAGAGCAGCTTCTCCTCTTAAACAGAATACATACTCTTGTTTCACCTAAAGTTACATACAAAGTGGCAAAGCCAGGTTTCCACTCCTAAGCCAATGTGATTTTCCCCACCCCATTCTACCTTTCCATATGCCTAGCGCTAGAACAGTGAGGAAAAGATCAAATGATTAACTGAGCCATAACCATGAAGCCATTTTGTAGGCAGTGTTCTGAGGCAAGCAGATGTCCAGATATTACAGGCTCAATAATCTTAAGGTTTATTAGTCAGACACACCTATTCCAAGCGTCCTGATGAATACTACATTGTTGGCTCCACTCTCCACTGACTGGAATCTTCTTAGCTTCATCTCTGTTGATGCTTTAATGTCACCAACTTCTTTCTTCAAGGCAGCCTCCATGTCATCATCTTCTCCCTCACTTCCTGAGGACTGCTGCTCTTTGTCCGTAAACTGCATGAAACAAATGAGCAGAAACACAAAAACAGCTCATGTGAAAAGCTACAACCACCTATGTGAAATCTCCAGTGGCAGATGGATCAATACTGATAATAAAGATTTTTATTAAAAAAGTGACACATCGCTCCCTTCAAAATGTGGAGGAAAAAGGGAGTTCCCTCAGACTGGGGCACATATAATTTGAAAATGCTTTCAAAAACATCTTAACATTCTGGGACACAGGGTAATGTGCTCACCAGATGAATTAATTCAAGATAGACCTTAATCCCATCACTAGATATCGTTGTGCCTAATAAGACAGTCTCCTTTTGGTGAGATTACGATGAACAAGCAGAAGGCAAAAGACAAAGCCCAACCTGACACCCTGCAAACCCCAGCTCCCTCCCAGGTGGGAGATGTGTAATATTCTTCAGGCACTCCTGGCTGCCCTAAAGCTAAGGGAAGGAAAAACAAATGGTTAACTAGTAGGGATCACAGTCCTGCAAGACAGGAATTTCTCTCAGCTTACAAATGTTTTAGGTGATTTACCAAGAAAAAAAAAAAGCATTCTTATCAATAACCTAAACTTCCAGAAGGAAACTCCCAACTATCTTACTATTGAACGCTTTACTAATGGGGAAAAAAAAAAAATCCTAACTTGATAATGGCAAGGTCTCTATTATCTTGTAGGTCATCCTCTTTAGCATACAAAAGTTCTTTTGAAAACCTCCCTTTTCCTTTACCTCCCCCAACTTCCAAGTATATAATCAGTCACCCCTCACAGGCCCGGTGGAGCAGCTCTTTCTGCCCACAGGCCCTGTCCCTGTGCTTTAATAAAACATCATTTTGCAACAAAGATGTCTCAAGAATTCTTTCTTGGCTGTCAGCTCTGGACCTCACCTACATTCAAAAACTACATCAATTAGACCCAACAGTTATGGCATAAAAAAACCCTTGCTTCTATTCTACTAAGGAACAGGGAACAGAAACAGTCAAGAATTTGTTCAAGGTACCAGTGTAAACAGGACACTCACTTGTTGCCCATTTCTGGGCCCCACCATTATTAGTTTGCCAGACAAGCACTACTAATAATTAAAACACATTTATGGAGCCTTTATTATATGCCAGGATGTATTTTATATACATAAGCAACTTTTCAGCCAACATTAGGTACACTATCATTTTTCTTTTTTATTTAGCTTAGCAAAATTAAATAATATACCCATTACCAAGCCCTAGAACTAGTAAATAATGGAACTTGAATCCAAATCCCCCCTGTATTGTCCTCCCCCTTTTAATTCATTGAGGTATTTGTGTATGTATTAGTCCAGATCCTAAGCCAAGAATATAATGATTTCCAAACTGTGATGGGAAAACTAGGTTTTAGGTGGTGTGAGTACGAAAGTTTTTACTTTTTAAATTGCATTTACACGCGCATTTGGAAAAATAACTAGCACTAGTACTAAACCCACTATTTCAGAGACACTGCTTAGGGCAAACATCATTACAACCATGGTGTAAAAGTCGCGGTAAGCTATGACAAAACCATGAGGACAAATTAAGTTTCCCTTATTGGACCGTTTACTTAACCTTCAGTATCCTCGTGAACACTACTTCACAAGCCTATTGTTTAGCAGTAAACGTTTGAAAGCTTCAGCTTTGAGAGCACAACACGTGGACGGCAGAAGCAATCTATAAATAGGAGCCACCATAATTACTAATGGGGTGGGGGACCCAAACCTCTAAGTTTTTTAAGCGTATGACCCGGCAGGGGTCGGCAACCCAGATAAGGCGAAGAAGCGGCAACACAGGCGAGGCCACGCCCCTTCGCCAGCTCGGCCACAAACGCGCGCACGCGTATGAGAAAGCCGGCCTTGCAGCATTCCCTCATTACTCAAAGGCCGCTTGGACTTTCCGCGGCCCGTACCTTTTCCGGCCCATACATGTCGTCGCCGTATTCGTTGAGCAGGCTGTAGGCCTCCTCCACGCACTTGCGTTCGTTCATGTTGCAGGTAATGAGAATGCCCTGTAGGCCGGGTTCCAACTGCCGGGGCCCGCCACCGTCGCAGCGCCGAGCCCGCTTGGCTTGCACATACGGAGCTTTGCCTTTGCGCTTTCCGCCGCTAGACTGAGGAGGCTGCTGGGCGGGGGTCGCCATGGCGCATGAGAACCGAGGCTAGCGAGAAACGTGTTTCTCTTACTATTCCCGGCTTCCTCGCCTCTGCTGGCGCGAGCTGGCTTGCGTCATGTGCGCGCGACGACCTCCCCTAGTCCCGCCTCCAAGTTTCATTCGGTGCTGCGCGGGGTCCTAGAGCCGGTGGGTTGGCAGGCTGTGGAGAGGTGGTGCGAGGCCCGCCTGTAGCGAAGGTTGAACAGCACTTCTTGCTGCTCACCAGCCCGTGCTCCGACTTCCTGGGAAAGCGGCCTTCGGGTGGAGCGGGTCTGTAAATTTACATGCTGGCATCCAACTGGATGTAGGTCGTGCTTATAAAGAACCGTTTCAGTGGGACGCCTGGGTGGCTCAGTTGGTTAAGCAACTGCTTTCGGCTCAGGTCATCATCCTGGAGTCCTGGGATCGAGTCCCGCGTCGGGCTCCCTGCTGAGTAGGGAGTCTGCTTCTCCCTCGGACCCTCCCCCCCTCTCATGCTCTATCTCATTCTCTCTCTCAAATAAATAAATAAAATCTTAAAAAATAAATACTTTAAAAAAAATAACCGTTTATTTACCATTCATATTCATTGATTGATTCCGTTAATATTTATTAAGTACCTATGTGCTAGTTATGAACCTAAGTATTAAGGTTGGCAAAGCAAGACACACTTCATATACATCTTGCCCTTCTATGCCACTGTTTCTTAGAAGTCAGTGGGGGCCTTCCAAACCATCCTACTTATTTTTTGCTCCTGGTGAAATGTGCGTAATCAATAGACTTCAGTACTCCTGTTGAAGGATCCCCTTCAAAGAAAGGACACAAAGTATAAGGAACTCATAAGTCAAGAGACTTGATTATCAGAATGAGAAATATAAAATACAGGGAAACCTGGAAAAACTTATTAGCATTAAATTGTCACTATGGGAACATTTTAACTTGTTGGTGAGTTATTGTTCCAAGTGCACTTGGTTTGGACAGGAAATCACATCCTTACTTCTGAACAAAATCATGAAGAGCCAAAAGGGTTTGTCCTTTGTTGCCCTAGGAGGAATTAGCTAATCCAGTGACCCAAAAATGTGGAGAGGATGGTAGTAGAAAGTCAGAAATAAAGAACTTCTTAGTTATTATAAGGCCTGTATCTCTCAGATTGACATTCTTGTGACCCCCCATGACAAACTTATGCTGATATGAAATAATAGTCTAGAAATTCATATACATAAAAAAGAATTTTTGCTAATAGTAAGGGAAAGTATTCATCTTCTTTTCTCCAATGAAATATATCTTGCTATTTTCTTCATTATCTGTCCCCCAAAATGTTTAAGAATGCATTCATTAGTCTGGATAGGTAAGCAATCCCTATCCCTAAGCAAAAACTATGATGTTCATAGTTAACATCATAATATTCCCCATACCCTAAAGTTGGGAATCCAACTCCTTATACTTCATGCAATTAAAAGTCAGTTTGAACTTTATAAATTCCTTGTGTTGGTGTTCCACCTTTGACAGTGTATTGCTTTGTGAGCAAATGCAGGAGTACTGTGCATTTTACTGACCTAGATATTTCAATCTCACATTCAGAGGTTTGTTATATATGAAACAACAAAATACTAAGAAGAGGAAAAGTAATTAGCCTGATACTGAACTTGATGGTTAACTGGGTTTTTTTCTTCACTATATGTATATGTAAATATGTGTGTGTTATAGTTGTATATATACATACATGTATATATGTGTGTATATATTCTTTCTATAACCTTATCTTCCCTTAGGTTCTTTTCCTTAAATTACTAATATTAATACTAGTGTTCCTGATTAGTGCTAGATGTTAACTAGCCTGTTCTACACTGCAGAGTAGAACAAATGGAAAACATTCATTTCCCTTTCAGGGTGCCCCATCTGGCCAAATATTGAAGCGATTTCATAAGAAATGGAATCTGTGAGGAAGTGTTTTCCAGTATGTCTTTATTTAATACTATTATTCTAGGGGATGAAGGCAGAGAAATAACGAGAAGACTGGGGTAGAACATATACAATGACCACCTATGACTACTTCCTCTGTAGTCTTTGTCTACATTATGGCTGACATTTTTTGTTTTTGTTTGCTCAGTCAATGAACCCCGTTCCTTGGGGAGGAGGTGGAATCCATCATTGGATGAGTCTGAGTGGAAAGCAGGGCCCACCTTGTGTTATGGAAGCTTGAAGTGTCAAGTATCCCTTCTTCCCACCCTGTAAGGTGAGCACCTCACCTCAGCTTCATTATGCTGGCATTGCTGGTGGTATTTAGAGGCATATTGCTGAGTGAAACTCGTTTTTATTTTTCTTTTCATCTTCAGTGCCTAGCATAGTGCCTAGTCCATAGTAAGTACTCAAAAAATGCTATTGAACATTTGAACTCAACCCCAAAAAATGTTAATAAAGGAAAAAGGTTAAGACTCACGCTATTAAGAAGGGAAGTATACCAAATCCAGATCCCATTAAGCCCCACCAGAGGAGCTAGAAAAGAAGCTAGGAATTAAGAGAGAGATTTCCCTGGCAATGCTGGAAACACATTTGTGTACAGTTTCTATTTGTGTGAACTTTCACCTCCTTAGGTTACCAGTCATGGTCAGTGGTCTGGTGTCTATCATTGGGCACCAAGGGCTCTGTGATGTGGCTTGTAATGGTTTAAGGAAGGAATGGAGGAATGGTTTAAGACATTCTAAATTCTCTTTCCCTTTCTCTTCCTAACCTTAAAAGTTACTGCCATGTAATTTCTACTTGTATATTGAGGACAGAATCCATCCTGGTCCTAAACACAGATAGCAGACACTGATAGATTTTGTTCGTGTTCTGACTGCACTATCCATCCAGCATTTCCTACCTTATTTTCTTGTTACCCAGCATTTTCAGGAGTTAGATGTCTTGACACTGTAACCCTGGTCACCTGCTGACTTGATTTCTCTACACCTGCCACCTTCAGAGTTGGTATTATGTGTATGATCAAGAGATCAGATTCTAAAGCCAAACAAGGTTCAAATCCCAGTTCTGCCATGTTCTGGCTGAGGGACTCCAAGCAAGTTATAAGTCAAATTTCCTCATTAGCTTAAAAAAAAAAAAAGATTTATTTATTTATGAGAGAGAGAGAGAAGGGGTAGAGGGAGAGAATCTCCAGCAGACTCCATGCTGACTGCAGAGCCCAACACGGGGCTCAGTCTCAAAAACCTGAGAGCATGACCTGAACCAAAACCAAGAGTCAGATGCCCAACTCATAGAGCCACCTAGCCTCCCAAATTTTTTAAATGGAGGTAATAATAAAATATCCACTTTCTGGGTTACTGGGAGAACTCATTAAGATAGCCATGACAAGTGCCTAGTTCATAGTCACAGTTCAGTCAGTGTGGACTTAAAAACAGCTGGTTTGGGGCTCAGTTGTGACTCACTGAAGTCTAGTATTTTTGATATTAGTATCCATTCTCTAACCCAGTCCCCTGAATGCATTACTTGTCCCCTAATCTCTTATCTCAGTGTGTCACTTATTGAAAGCGAAATTTAATCCTTCTAGGAAGGAGTCCAGAAGGGAAAAAAATTTTAAAAATAATATAATGTGAAGTAAAATAAGATAAAATACATAACACCTGCATGCCCTTACCTCTGCCAACTGGCTCCTGCTTCCCATTTGATTGAATGACACCCTACGCCTTTCCCTGGCTCTGTGCCCTCAGCACTTGTGCCACACATGCACTTTCATCACTCCCACAAGTTGCACAGGAAACATGCCCAACAGCCCGAGCCCCAGACTGGAGCCTGACTTTGAAACCATGTGAACTTGGGTCTATCCCTGGCGAAGCCACATTTGGTCTGGCTCTTTGTTCCTACCTGCATCTTGGCTCAGCCCTGCTGGGTGTCCTGACTTTCTGATCCCAGCCTCCCTCACTGTGCTTCATCCCACCACTGCTGGAGTCCAGTTTTTTGTTTTGTTTTATTTTGTTTTGTTTAAAGATTTTATTTATTTATTTATTTGACAGAGAGAGACACAGCAAGAGAGGGAACACAAGCAGGGAGAGTGGGAAAGGGAGAAGCAGGCTTCCCGCTGAGCAGGGAGCCCAATGCAGGGCTCGATCCCAGGACCCTGGGATCATGACCTGAGCCAAAGGCAGACGCTTAAGGACTGAGCCACCCAGGCGCCCCTGGAGTCTAGTTTTGACAGGTATGCTTCTCTAAGGCAAACTTGGCATTTTATGGACATAGGTTCTTGAGGGCAAAAGTGAATAAATCTCTTTCCCTCCAATTTTCTTTTCCAGTTTTATACTCTACACATGCATTGAGTCTTTCTCCTTAAAACTTTTCCTGAGGATTCATGTGTACTTCCTTCCTACTTCTCTGAGATTTGACTAAATAATCTATGTTTAAATTTAATTGTTTTACTATTTAGTTCCACTTCTTTGACCACTTCTAGATTCTCCTCCTGCTCCTCTTTCCACTTTAGTCAGTGCTCCTAAGAATGAATCCCTAATGGTGGGATCTCAGACAGTTCAACACATAAGAAATACATCCATTTGGAACTGAAATCATCTATGAACTGCACACTCCACCAAGGCATAACACTAGCACTGGTAAAGTACTAATGCAAGAAATATAAAATTCAGAGTAAGTACAGTACACATTTAAGAGTCCAGGGTGACTGAGGTTTAGAGGATCATTCAGCACAGAAGAGACCTAAATAAGAATCTAAATGAGTAGTCAGGTTGAATCATTTATATTAAAATTAAAAGTTGGAGGGAAGTCAATGAGAATACAGCATTCAATGTACAGATGAACAGAGAGACAAACTGATTTTAAGAATATACATTGAGAGGGGCGCCTGGGTGGCTCAGTTGGTTAAACTGCTGCCTTCAGCTCAGGTCATGATCCCAGGGTCCTGGGATCGAGCCCCACATCGGGCTCCCTGCTTGGCAGGAAGCCTGCTTCTCCCTCTGCCTGCCGCTCCCCCTGCTTGTGCTCTCTCCCTCTCTCTCTCTCGCCCACTCTCTCTCTCTCTGTCAAATAAATAAATAAAATCTTAAAAAAAGAAAAAAAGAATATACATTGAGAGTCAGACAGTTGTTTTGGGTTTTTTTTTATTTTTTATTTGAGAGAGTGAGAGAGAACGGAGGAGAGGGAGAAGCAGACTCCCCACTGAGCAGGGAGCCCGATTTGGGGCTCTGATCCCAGGATCCTGGGATCATGACCTGACCCGAAGGCAGATGCTTACTGACTGAGACACCCAGGTGCCCCAAGAGAGTCAGACAGTCTTGTGTTTAAATACTGACTCTACTGCTTTCTAGCTCTGTAACCTTGGGCAAATTAACTGCTCTAACCTCATATTCCTCATCTGTAAAATGGGAATAGCTATAATATATATATGTTAGAGGTCATTGTGAGTATCGAATAAAATAATTCATACGAATCACACATAGAAATATTCAATAAATGTTAGCTACTGCTGTTTTGTTGTCACTGTTGCTAATTGTGAGGTTTGGTGAGGTTAATTTATAATCAAACAAGAGTTGAGGTGAAGACCCAGGCTTTTTGTGTTGGTCAGTTTGCTTTGAAGTGTCTCCAGCCACCCCTTACTGATTTCCAGTACCCAAGAGAAGCCTTATTTTATCTAAATGTGTTAATATGGAAAGATCACTGGAAAATGAAGGGGAAAAAAGTAAGGTATGTGTATTATAAACGAATTCATGTTTTAAAAGGGAATATATATGTGTGTATATATATGTATATATATTTATATGTGTATATACACACACACATACATATGTGAGAGGCATTAAGTCACTGCCCTTTCTATTCTAACGAGAACTGTCAAAAAAGACTAAGTTAGGTAACTCTCTCTGGTTTGTGAAAAGGTGGCTCAACTGGTCCTGCTACCTTGACACCACTCTGCCTTGGGGCCTACATCAGAAGCCTGGGGACGGGAGAGCAGAGAGTACTTTGACACCCTTTGCTGAGAGGGACACTAAGGGACTCCCTCATAAGGGTTAGAGGTGCCTGGAAGAAGACACTGGCATCACATTCCCGGGACAATGACCCCTTCTGCCTGACCAAGTGTGGAAATGAGACACATGGCAGGGCACAGAGAGTGAGACGGGGTGGAGAGACAACAGAGGAGAGGCCTGCAGCCCAACACAGGGTGTTCTAAAGATGTGTGAGTATCTTATATGTCAAGTAGACTCCCAGAAGGTACCTGGGCTTGCACAGGTAGACCCTACCGAGGATTAAAGTCACAGCCAGCATGGTAAACCCTCCTGCCCTAATCTTTTCTCCTAACCCCCAACAACAGAGTATCTAGAGTTTAGAAGTGGGAAGGGGAAAGATGTCTGGGAGACAGACAAGCCACTTGTCTCTATTCGAGGGGAGAGAGTGGGAGGAGTGCAGAAGAGTGGCCAGTCCTCCTGTCCACTGCTGGTCCCCAGAAGCACAGAGCAAGCCTATGTTGGGGAGAAGGGAACAACAGGTGCAATGTACATTGAGCTTGTGATTAAAATTTTTAAGTGGACAAACTTATAACTAAAAGTGATTGTGAATTGTGGGATCATCCCAAGAAGTCACTAAGAGATAGAAAATGGATATTGGATACAGCAGGAGGAAAACAGAAATTGGGAGAAAAAATAAAGTTTTGATTTAAGACTTATTTGAAAGACTAGTTACATATATATTCCACCCACTTCCCTACACACAACCCTTGTTTTGCAACACATTTGGCAACTACTTTATTCTCTATCTTATATCATGCTATATCTTTTATTTTTATCCATGTGAATGTGTTATTTTTGTATTAAAATAAACTGTTGCGGGGCGCCTGGGTGGCTCAGTCATTAAGTGCCTGCCTTCGGCTCAGGTCATGATCCCAGGGTCCTGGGATCGAGCCCCACATCAGGCTCCCTGCTCAGCAGGAAGCCTGCTTCTCCGTCTCCCACTCCCCCTGCTTGTGTTCCTTCTCTCACTGTTTCTCTCTATGTCAAATAAATAAAATCTTTTAAAAAAATTAAAAAAATAAACTGTTGCTTTCTTGATGTGGATGCTCACTGAAGTATTTCTCTTCCTCCTGGGTCCGCAGCTAGGCTAATTTCTCACCTCCCTGCAAGTGAAGATGGAGCCACTGAAATGTGAGCAGAAGTGATGCATGCTTCTAGGCCTAAATTCATATGAGATCCTCCACAACTGTCTCTCTCAGCTCTTTGCTCTGGCTCTTACTGTGCTGTTTGTCAGCTGGCTGATTTCCAAGGATCCAGCACAGGGCACTTAGGAGGCAAGCTAGCCATGAAAGCCCATCAACCCAGAACTTTTGCATTAGACTTCAGCCTCTGAGCTTTGGGTTAGTTTGTTTCTACAACATAACTTAGCCACCCTTTGAACAATACACTGGGAATCTAGAGTTTGTTCAGGATGTCCTTACTCTTCTTGTTAGAGTCTCATTGTCCATAGAGATGATGAACACTGTCCTTCAGATAAATTAATAAGACAGCTCACAACAAAGTGAAGAGAATATGGGTTTTGAATTAAGAAGACCTGATTAGAAAGCCCAGTTCTGTTATTTTCTTTTAGACTCAGAGGGAAATCCTGGACCAGTGGCCAGGCTTCTGTTTTCTTGCCAGGACCCCATGAAATGCCTCTTGCTCCCTCCTTACAAAATGTATATGAAATAGAATTAAAATTCTTCTGTCTGTAAGTAGTTGACAAAATAGTTGAGACAGTTCTATAATACTCTGCCCTTTTTCCTGTAGAAGAGTTTTTGAAAATGTTTTTATTTTTGAAGAGGATTACACTTCAGTCGAGTACTAGAGAAGAAAACCTGATTCCATTCCAGAGAAAATAGGGATCTCCATGAAATAATGGATATAAAAAATGATTGCCCAAAGCCGCATTAGGTGAAAAGCTGATGGAACCTTGTAATGGATGGATCAGGCTGATACCTTAACATCACAAAAGGTGAGCCCCTAGACATTATGTTCCCCAGATGTCATGCAATAGTAATTACACAATACTATTTATGCAATCTTTTTGCTAAAAACTGATCTGGCCTCTAGATATATCAGTTTACAGAAAGTACAGGGACAGAAAGGTTAAATTAAGCCACAGGTTTGAATTAGTAAAATGAATTAAATGATACGATTTTTAGATTTGTTTCCAAGTAATGCAAGGAGAGGGAGGGGTGGGTGGGGGTATAAATGAAACAAAATTGGCCATGTGTTGACAATCGTTGGAGCAGAGTGATGGATACATAGGGATTCGTTATACTATTCTAGCTATTAGTATATATGGTTGAAATTTTTCCACAATGATGGAGAAAGAGACAGAGAATAAAGAAGTAAAGACTGTAAGTTGGATAACTACTTTCAGAAATTTTGCCATAAAAAGAAGAGGAATGAAGAGTTGGAAGAGGACAAGATACTGTAATAAAGGAGATTATTACTATGTGTTTGTGGCTGACTGTCTCTTACTACAATTCCTAGTCCAAACAAAAGGAAGAAATGGATGGTACAGGAGAGAGGTAACTGAGGGAGTGATGTTCTTGAGTAGGGGAGAGCACATGATGTCAAGGACTCAGTGGAGAGAGTGGCCCAAGGTAGGAACTTGACAATATTCATTGTCACAGGAAGGAATGCAGAGGGTTATGGGCAGAGTTGTAGGAGTATAGGTTGATGAGGTGCTATGGCGTTGAGGACATTCTCTTCTGGCTACTTATCAATCTCAGTGAAATAAGGGGGAGAGGAGAGGTGAAGGTTACAGAAACAGAAGGTGTGAAATGGTTATCTCCAGCTATAGATATGTAATGGGGTTATCAAGCAGTGAGGAGGGCCTGCTTGGATTTTTAAGACTATTAGCAAGTACCATCAACATCCTAAGTGCAGAACGATGTTTCTGCAGAACTATTTCTCCAGAACCATGTTAAGCTGCTCATGGGCAGTCTCAGTATAGGGAGATAGCAATCTGGAGTTTTGCAGAGCTGGGTTTTGCCAAATGAGTATGGGGAGGGAGAGCAGTGCAAAGAAGCTGAGTACTACCTAGAATCCAAGATGGGCAAGAGTAAGTGAGGGCATGAAGAAGACAGTGTTCAAAGTCAATGGACTAAAGATTTTAGTGGGGTCGAGGAATTACCATGATAAAAATAGTAAAGGCAAACAAACTGGCAAGACAGGAGGAATTAACTAATTCCTAAAAAGTGGGGGAGGATGTTGAAACATTTTGGAAGTAGTACTATTGGTGTTAATAAGAAGGTATAGGGTACGGCTTAGGTCATGATCCCAAGTCTCGATCCTGGGATCGAGCCCTGTGTTGGGCTCCTTGTTCAGTGGAGAGTCTGCTTCTCCCTCTCCCTCTGCCTGCTGCTCCCCCTGCTTGTGCTCTCTCTCTCTCTCTGCCAAATAAATAAAATCTTTAAAAAAAGAAGAAGGTATAGGGTACAGTCACAAGAATGGGAGGCTGAAGCTCTGTAGGATCGAGGTCATTAGGAGACAGGATCTCAAGGGAATGAAAGACCAGGGTATTAAATGGATTGTTCACACGAGGGCTGAAGTTACCGAGACAGAGCAGGGACTGGACTCAGGTCCTCTCAATCCTCACCACAAAATCCAGCAATCCTTGCTAGAACTCTACTCTTGCAGGAATGTGAAAGCAGGATGCTTACCAAAGAGGGACTTGACTACAAAGACTGGCAAAGATCAAATCAAACCAGTCTGCAAGGTGGACCTCAGCGCTGACCTTTCACTGACCTTCCCCCTCATTATAGTACTAAAAAATGAGCAGGGTGGAGATTCAACATGCTAATGAGACACACGATGCACGAAGAAGCATGTTCTGTCCCCTGTGCCAGGTGTGCCCAACTTCCTGTATCTCTCCCCACCCCTACATGCTTATGTAGTTGGGAATGTAGGTGAGGTCTGGAGCCAACAGCCAAGAAAGAGTTCTTGAGATGTCTTTTGTGCAAAAGGTGGTTTTATTTATTTATTTTTTAAGATTTTATTTATTTGTTTGATAGAGCACGCACTAGAGAGAGCAAGCATAAGTGGAGGGCAGAAGGAGAGGGAGAAGGGGAAGCAGGCTCCCCACTGAGCAGGGATCCCACGTGGAGCTTGATCCCAGGACCCTGGGATCATGACCTGAGCCGAAGGCAGACGCTTAACCTACTGAGCCACCCAGGTGCCCCAAAAGGTGGTTTTATTAAAGCACGAGGACAGGACCTGTGGGCAGAAAGAGCTGCACTGGGGTTGTGAGGAGCAATTGATTATATATATATACTTTGGGGTTGGGGGAAGCAAAGGTAAGGGAAGCTTGAGAAGGGTTTTCATCTGCTAAAGAAGACTCACAGAAGACCGGAGGCCTTGCTATTGTCAACCCAAGGTTGTTTTTCCTTCTAGCAAGGCATTAACATTAAGACAATTGGAGCTTCCTGGAGGAACATTGTGCTCTGCCCGCCTCAAGTATTTGTCAATGGACTCCGGGTCCTAAGGACATTTAATTTTATCTACTTTTCCTTCTGGAAGTTAGGTTATTGATAAGAATGCTTTTTTCTTGTAAATTACTGAGACATTTATAAACTGAGGGAGACTCTTGTCTTGCAGGACTGTAATCTCTTATTAGTTAACCATTTGTTTTTCCTTCCCTTAGCTTTAGGGCATCCAGGAGTGCCTGGGGAATGTCACATAGATACCACCTGGGAGTGGGGGTTGTGGGGTGTTAGCTTGTGCTTTGTCCTCAGCTTACCTTCTGCTCCCTCATCTCTTGGAAGTCACTCCTTTCCTGCCTTAGCTTCTTTAAAAACTTTCCCGGCCTTTGTTCTGAGAGCCAGCATGGAAGACCCTCTCCTTTGTGGTCTCCCTTGTGCTCAAGCATAAGCCCCAATAAGAGCCTTACCTGGAAATTCCCATTTGGCCCCAGTCAATTTGTACTGCTTGGAGTGCCCAAGGAGTGCCCAAGGATCAGTAACATTACCAAAAAGAATGATGGAGAATGACCAATAATTGAGAATGACCATAAACTAGCACTAAAGACAAAGAATCTGCAGAATAATAGAACACATTTTGTTCCAGGTAAGACCTGATATAGGACTAACAACATCAAAACATCTCTGGCTGAAGTTAATTTATGAATAAAGAAAAAATTACATAAGCACCCAGGCAGAGTAAGTGAGGCTCTATAATACTACGTTTGAATTCAGTTCTGACATGAACTGGCATTAGCATCAGATCCCATAGGTTTAAAGGCACAGTCCCGGCAAGACTTCCCTTACTTCAGATGTTAACTGCAAGTACAGGGGTCCCCAGGCCACCCAAACCTCTGGCCACTGGCTACAAAATCAGGGGATCCCACAACTCCCTCATGTTCCTTAAGCCACTAGAACTCAAAGAAGAGCTATATTTAGGATTACAATTTTATCAGGACCAGCCAAATGAAGAGAAACAAACAGCAAAGTCTGGGAGGGTCCCAAATGTAGAGCTTCCATGCCCCCTCCCTGTGGAATCAGGGCATATCACCCTCCCAGCACATCTGATGGGTTCACCAAACAGGAAGCTTCACTGAGTTTTTATCAGAGAATCATTAGCCAAGTGACTGCAGTCAATCTCCAGTCCCCCTTCTCTCCCCAGACATGGGGCTAAACTTCAAAGCTCCAACCCTGTAATCACATGGTTGACCTTTCTGGTGGCCAGACCCTTTCTCCTGAGTCACCTTGCTAGCATAAACTCGGGTGTCATTTAAGGGGTTTCATGAATAACAAAGGCACTCTTTTTCACAGGAATTCTAAGGATTTAGAGTCTCCAGTGACAGGAACCAAGGACAAAGGCCAGTCAAGTTTTTTATTATGCAACAGACACATCCAGGAGAAAAGAACTTGGTTGACCTTGGGCTTACCCAAAGTAATATCTAATGCCAAATAACAGTGGAACAAGGTCCACAATCTTCTCAGGGAAAGAAAATTTAACATAAGAAACTCAAACCCAGCCAAGTTATTCTCTATAGAGAATAAGTCAGTAGACAGGCATTATCAACTAAGCAAGGGAACACAGTTATTATAAGCCCTTGTGAAGAAAAAAAAATCTACTAGATGTTAAATTCAGCTAATAAAGAAAAACAGTAAAGAATACAAGGAAAGAGAAGCTATGTGAAGAGGACTATTGGTGAGCATTGAATCCCACTTAGACATTATATCAGGGTTTCTTAGCCATAGCCCTTAGGTTTGGGGCTGGATAATTAATTCTTTGTTGTAGAGGCTGTCTTGTGCATTGTAAGATATTTAACAGCACTCCTAGTCTCCACCCACTAAAATGCCAATAGCATTCCCCCCCAGGTGTGACAACCCAAAATGTCTCCAGACATTGCCCTACATCCCCCTAGGGCACAACTGCCCCCAGTTGGGAATCAGTGACATAAACTAATGCTTGATAATTGAGGAAGTTATGGTTACAGAAGAGAATGCACCGGTCTCCAAACCTGACAATAATATAACAAAAATCAAGGGGCTAGGGGAAGGGAGATAAGAGAAACAGAACGTATCAATTGATTAATTTCTTAAAGTAGATATATATTGATACAGTTTAATTAGAAAAATGTAGTTTTAAAAATTACTCCAATCACTTAACTTTGGTGGGATCTTTTAGGAACTAATGACATGTCTAGTTAAGAAACACCTACCTCGGGGGGTGCCTGGGTGGCTCAGTAGGTTAAGCATCTGACTCTTGATCTCAGCTCAGGTCTTGATCTCAGGGTCATGATTGCAAGCCCCACACTGGGCTCCACACTGACCATGGAGCCTACTTAAAATAAAAATAAAAAATAAATACCTACCTGGTATTTGACTATTCTTCAGTTTCACTTCAATTGTTTTTCTGTGGGTTAAAGTTCAGTATCATTTTACTTAAAATATTATGCATATCCCAGATCCATTTTTTATCAGTTTATCTACCTAACTTCCATCTGTAAATATGCCTAGTGTAATATGTAAAATGATGTGAGCCCAGAGTTACTAACAGTTGTTTTCTTCGTGGTGAGATTTGAAATGGTTTTTTACCATCCTCTTTGTATTTTTCTGTTGCTAGAATTTTAAAATTAACATGAATTACTTACATATAAAAACACTTATTCTTCATTGTTTTCCTGGTCTTTTTTTTAAGTATATCATTTTCATAGATATGGCTTCTTCACTCACTCATTTAACAAATATTTACTGAATACCTGTTATGTGTTGGGCCCTGTTCTACCTATTTGAAATTTAGTAACGAGCAAACAGTTAAAGTACTTGCATTCTAGTTGGCCTGGAATGGGCTGACAGAGACCTTCGGTATAATATTAGTTAGGCATAGTGACTATATAGCCTTATTCCTGATTGAATGAAATGCCTTTAACATTTCACCATGAAATATTTCTAATGTTTCAATATCAAATTAAGTTGTTGACATCCATTATTTATCACATTACAGAAATTTCCTTCTATTTGTATTTACTTTTGGGGGCAATGAGTCCCCCACTTAACTGACTGAGCCATCCAGGTGCCCCTCCTTTTACTTTTTCTTAGGATAAACTCAAACTGGTCATAATGGATGTTTGGTTTTTGTACATTGCTGATTTCAGTTTGTTAATAACTTACTTTTGATTTTGTATTTATGTTCACAGTTTTTCACTTTGCCTGTGATTTTCTTTTTAGCAGTGTTCTTGTTTAAAAATGCTATCAATGCTGTTCTAACATCACAAAGTTGGTTAAGTGTCTGCCTTTGGCTCAGGTCATCATCTCAGGGTCCTGGGATCAAGCCCTGCATTGTGGGCTCACTGCTCAGCAGGGAATCTGCTAAAGATTCTCTCTCTCCCTCTGCCCCTCCCCCACTTGTGTGCATGTGTGCTCTCTCTTGCTTGTGTGCTCTCTCTCTCAAATAAATAAATAAAATATTTTTAAAAAATGAGATGGGATGACTTCTACTCTGGGAAGATGGAGTAGACAGACCTATCTCTTCTCCTGCTAAGTACAACTAAAAGCCCTGGACATTACATATAAAACAAACATAAGAAGACTCTGGAAGGTATAGAGAAGAAGGCAGACTGGTTATAGACTTTGGGACCTAAGGAATGACACAGAGGTCAGTTCCCTGGGTTTTCTTTCTGGTCTCATATATCCTAGACTTGGAGTTGAAAAAGCCAAAAACCTGGAAACACCAATGGTACCAACAATAAAAGCCCCAGAAAAAGCCTGCTGTCTTTCACCAAAGGACCAAGAAAGAAGCAGCCCAGCAAGACAAAAAAACTTTTAAACATCAACTGCTCTCTCTAGCCAAATACCACAGAAAAAAAATCATGGCTCCACTCATCTTTATCTATCCCAACAAAGGTAGAGTGGGAAGCCTAGACTTCTACTCTCATGAGCCTGTAATAAGGTGTCACAATACCCTCCACTGGGATAGTATCAGAGAATGCCAAGTAGGGAGCAAGCTAGTGTCAGTAGAGACCCCATGAGGAGCTGGAACTCCCATCCCAACCAGCACTAAAAAGGAATTCCTCCCAATCCCAGTTTCATTGGAGACTTAGTGGGGAATCTGGACTTCTATATTCATCTGGCATTAATGAGGTGGTGCCCTCTCACTTTCCCTGCCAGAACAGTGTGGAGAAAAAGGAAGCTAAAATGGAAGGTTTAAATGAGATTGAGAATCTGATTACATAATATAAAAATATCGAGGTTTCAAATGAAAATCACTCACCATACCAAGAACCAGGGAGATCTCAAACTGAATAAAAAAAAGATAATCAATAGATGCCAACACCAAGATGACAAAGATGTTAGAAGTATCTCACAAACGTTTTATTTTTTTTTTTTTAGATTTTTATTTATTTATTTATTTATTTGAGAGAGAGAATGAGAGCCAGAGAGCACGAGAGCACGAGAGGGAAGAGGGTCAGAGGGAGAAGCAGACTCCCTGCTGAGCAGGGAGCCCGATGCGGGACTCGATCCTGGGACTCCAGGATCATGACCTGAGCCGAAGGCAGTTGCTTAACCAACTGAGCCACCCAGGCGCCCCTCACAAACGTTTTAAAGCAGCAATGATAAAAATGCTTCAACAAGCAATTACAAATTCATATGCTCAAAACATCAAAGCTTCAGCAAAGGAATAGACAATATCAAAAAGAACCAAATGGAAATTTTAAAACTAAAACATACAATTAGAAAATATGGTAAAAGAAATAAAAAGCTGATTGGATGGACTCAACAGCAGAATGGGAGGAAGAGAAGAAAATAATCAGTGAAGTGGAAGATAGAACAGTAGAAATTACCCAATATTAACAATAGAGAGAAACCAGACTGAACGGAAAACAAAACAGAACAAAACAAAACAAAAAATAACAACAAAAAAAATGCTACCCCCCCCAAAAAAGAAAAAAAGGAATAAAAAGAACAGAGCCTCAGAGCCTGTGGGGCTATCACAGAAGACCTAATATTATGTCATCAGAATCCCAAAAGGGGAGAGGGAGAGATGAAGAGAGGACAGGTCTGAAAAAGAAATAATGACTGAAAATTTCTCAAATTTGACAAGAGATATAAACTACAAAAGTCATCAATATATATAAATATATATATATATATATATATACACACACCAGAACCAATAGGGGTTTATTTCAGGGAAGGAAGGCTGGTTCAGTGATTAAAAATCAATCTTGGGGTGCCTGGGTGGCTCAGTCGGTTAAGTGTTTGCTTCGGCTCAGGTCATGATCCCAGGGGCCTGGGATCAAGCCCCGCATCAGGCTCCCCACTCAGTGGGAGACCTGCTTCTCCCTCTCTCTCTGCCTGTCACTCTGCCTACTTGTGCTCTCTGTCAAATGAATAAATAAAATCTTAAAAAAAAAAATCAATCAGTGTAGGGGCACGTGGGTGGCTCAGTTGGTTAAGAATCTGCCTTCAACACAGGTCATGATTCCAGAATCCTAGGATTGAGCCCCACGTTTTGTCAGGCTCCCTGCTCAGTGAGGAGTCTGCTTCTCCCTCTCCCTCTGCCCCTTTCAACAGCTCATGCACTCTCTCTCTCTCAAATAAATACAATCTTCAAAAAAAATCAAACAGTGTAATCCACCTTATTGATAGGCTATAAATAAAAATCACATGATAAAATTAATTAATGCAGGAGGGGCGGAGCAAGATTGCAGAGGAGTAGGAGACCTGGATTTCGTCTGGTCTCAGGAATTCTGCTGAATAGGGATCAAACCATTCTGAACACCTATGAACTCAACAGGAGATCGAAGAGGAGAGTAGCAACAACTCTCTGAACAGAAAAGCGACCACTTTCTGGAAGGTAGGACATGCAGAGAACTGAATCTGAGGAGATATTCGGGAGGATAGACGGCGGGGGAGGGGGCCTCCGTCAGCCAATTCTGGCAAGTGATAGAGCCGCGGGCACAAAATCGGAACTTTTAAGAAGTCAGCTCCAATGAGGAACGTTGCTCCAGTGGCTAAGCGGGGGGGTGGAACCCTTGCGGGACAGAGTGGTCTCAGGACCCTCGGGGTCACAGAAAGACCAGGGGTGCCCGAGTGCGGCAGAGCTCCTGGGTATCAGAGGAGCCGGCTGCAGAGACAGAGACGAGGCATGGGCTCTCGGCTCAGGGTTGCCATAAACTGTGATCGGTGACAGTGGGGCCACTGCTCCTCCAGCAGGGACCCAACAAGCGGCAGATCTGGGGAGACTCCCCTTCCTCCCCCAAGAGGAGTGGCACGGGAGTGCACCGCAGGGATCTGCTGGGTTTGGAGACTCCACACGGGGTTGGATGCCAGAGATAGAAATGCTTGGTCACAGGCTAGATGAGCACGGAGTGCGGCCAGAGACCGGGGAGCTGGGAGTGACTGACTGCTTTTCTCTGGGGTGCACTGAGGAGCGGAGCCCCGAGTTCTCGGCTCCTCCCAGGCGGAGATTGGGGGCCGTCATTTAACTCTTGTCCTCCAAAGCTGTACGGAAAGCTTGCAGGGAACAAAAGCTCCCACGAGCAAACCTGAGCAGATTACTTAGCCAGACTGGCAAGGGCAGGGCAATTCCGCCTCTGGCAAAGACATTTCAAAACCATAGCAACAGGCCCCTCCCCCAGAAGATCACCACGAACAGCCAGCCAAGACCAAGTTTACCGATCAATGAGAACGGGAGAACTCCAGCACTAGGGGAATACTGCACATAGAATTGATGGCTTTTTTACGATGATTCTTTAGTCTTTCAAAGTTAATTTTTTTTAACAGTTTTATTTTTTGAATTTTTCTTTTTCCCTTTTTCAACCAACATATTATCCCTTTTTTAAAAAAACATTTTTATTTTTCATTTTTAGAGTCATATTCTATCCTTTCATAGTAGTTACCCTTATTTTTGGCATATATATATAAGTTGTTCTCTCTTTAAAATTTTGAGATACAGTTTCTTCTAACAGATCAAAATATACCCTAGGGTGCCTGGGTGGCTCAGATGGTTGAGCGTCTGCCTTCGGCTCAGGTCATGGTCCTGGGATCGAGTCCCACATCGGGCTCCCTGCTCCTTGGGAGCCTGCTTCTCCCTCTGCCTCTCTCTCCCTCTCTCTGTCTTTCATGAATAAATAAATAAAATCTTTAAAAAATATATATATATACACCCTAAATCTCTAGTGTATGGCTTTGTTCTAGTCTACTGCCTGATCACATTCTCTCCCCCCTTTTTTCTTTCTTTCTTTATTTTTTTAAACCTCTTCTTTCATTTTTCAAACACCTTCTATCAATTCCTTTTTAAAATTTTTTATAATTTTCATCTTTACAGTTACGTTCCATCCCTTCATCATATCAACCCATATTTTGTTCATATATAAGTCTTCCTTTCTTTAAAATTTCAGGAGGCACTTTCTTCTAACAGACCAAAATACACCCAAAATCTACTGTGTGGCACTGATTTTTGCAACAGCCTGATCATATTTGATCATATTCTGTTTTTTTGTTTTGTTCTGTTTTTGTTTGTTTTTATCTTTATCTTTTTCTTTTTTTCTCTCTTTCTTTTTTCTTTCATTCCCTTTCTTTTCCCCTGGTTCCTCCAGAAAGAGAAACCCTTTCTGGAGAAATAAAAGAACTAAAATCTAACCAAGTCGAAATCAAAAAGGCTATTAATGAGGTGCAGTCAAAACTGGGGGCACTAACGGCTAGGATAAACGAGCCAGAAGAGAGAATTAGCGATATAGAGGACCAAATGCTGGAAAATACAGAAGCTGAGAAAAAGAGAGATAAACAACTACTAGATCACAAGGGCAGAATTCGAGATATAAGCGATAGCATAAGACAAAACAACATTAGAATGATTGGGATCCCAAAAGAAGAAGAAGAAAGAGAGAGAGGGGCAGAAGGTATATTGGAGCAAATTATAGCAGAGAACTTCCCTAATGTGGGGAAGGAAACAGGCATCAAAACCCAGGAGGCACAGAGAACCCCTCTCAAAATCAATAAAAATAGGTCAACATCCCGACATCTAATACTAAAACTTATGAGTCTCAGAGACAAAGAGAAAATCTTGAAAGCAGCTCGGGAGAAGAGATATGTAACCTATAATGGTACAAACCTTAGATTGGCAACAGACCTATCCACAGAGACCTGGCAGGCCAGAAAGCACTGGCATGATATCTTCAGAGCACTAAATGAGAAAAATATGCAGCCAAGAATACTATATCCAGCTAGGCTGTCATTGAAAATAGAAGGAGAGATAAAAAGCTTCCAGGACAAACAAACACTAAAGGAATTTGCAAACACGAAACCAGCCCTCCAAGAAATATTGAAAGGGGTCCTCTAAGCAAAGAGAGAGCCTAAAAGCAGCACAGATCAGAAAGGAACACAGACAATATACAGTAACAGTCACCTTATAGGCAATACAATGGCACTAAATTCCTATCTTTCAATAGTTACCCTGAATGTAAATGGGCTAAATGCCCCGATCAAAAGACACAGGCTATCAGATTGGATTAAAAAACAAGACCCATCAATACGTTGTCTGCAAGAGACTCATTTTAGACCCAAAGACACCCCCAGATTGAAAGTGAGGGGGTGGAAAACCATTTACCATGTTAATGGACACCAAAAGAAAGCTGGGGTGGCAATCCTTATATCACACAAATTAGATTTTAAAACAAAGACTGTAATAAGAGATGAGGAAGGACACTATATCCTACTTAAGGGTCTATCCAACAAGAAGATCTAACAATTGTAAATATCTATGCCCCTAACATGGGAGCAGCCAATTATATAAGGCAATTAATAACAAAAGCAAAGAAACACATCGACAACAATACAATAATAATGGGGGACTTTAACACCCCCCTCACTGAAATGGACAGATCATCTAAGCAAAAGATCAACAAGGAAATAAAGACTTTTTTTTTTAATTTTTTATTGTTATGTTAATCACCATATATTACATCATTAGTTTTTGATGCAGTGTTCCATGATTCATTGTTTGTTCATAACACCCAGTGCACCATGCAAAACGTGCCCTCCTCAATACCCATCACCAGGCTAACCCATCCCCCCACCCCCCAACAAGGAAATAAAGACTTTAAATGACACACTGGACCAAATGGACTTCACAGACATATTCAGAACATTCCATCCCAAAGCAATGGAATACACATTCTTCTCTACTGCCCATTGAACATTCTCCAGAAGAGATCACATCCTAGGTCACAAATCAGGTCTCAACCGGTACCAAAAGATTGGGATCATTCCCTGCATATGTTCAGATGACAATGCTTTGAAACTAGAACTCAATCACAAGAGGAAACCCGGAAAGAACTCAAATACATGGAGGCTAAAGAGCATCCTACTAAGGAATGAATGGGTCAACCAGGAAATTAAAGAAGAATTAAAAAAATTCATGGAAACCAATGAAAATGAAAACACAACTGTCCAAAATCTTTGGGATACAGCAAAGGCAGGCCTGAGAGGAAAGTATATAGCAATACAAGCCTTTCTCAAGAAACAAGAAAGGTCTCAAATACACAACCTAACCCTACACCCAAAGGAGCTAGAGAAAAAACAGCAAATAAAGCCTAAACCCAGCAGGGGAAGAGAAATGATAAAGATCAGAGCAGAAATCAAAGAAATAGAACCCAAAAGAACAGTAGAAGAGATCAACGAAATTAGGAGCTGGTACTTTGAAAGAATTAACAAGATTGATAAACCCCTGGCCAGACTTATCAAAAAGAAAAGAGAAATGACCCAAATCAACAAAGTCATGAATGAAAGAGGAGAGATCACAACCAACACCAAAGAAATACAAACAATTATAAGAACATATTATGAGCAACTCTATGCCAGCAAATTAGATAACCTGGAAGAAATGGATGCATTCCTAGACATGTATCAACTACCAAAATTGAACCAGGAAGAAATAGAAAACCTGAACAGACCTATAACCACTAAGGAAATTGAAGCAGTCATCAAAAATCTCCCAAGAAACAAAAGCCCAGGGCCAGATGGCTTCCCAGAGGAATTCTACCAAACATTTAAAGAAGAATTAATACCTATTCTCCTGAAACTGTTCCAAAAATTAGAAATGGAAGGAAAACTTCCAAACTCATTGTATGAGGCCACCATTACCTTGATCCCAAAACCAGACAAAGACCCGATCAAAAAAGAAGAATTACAGACCAATATCCTTGATGAACATGGATGCAAAAATTCTCACCAAAATACTAGCCAATAGGATCCAACAGTACATTAAAAGGATTATTCACCATGACCAAGTGGGATTTATCCCTGGGCTGCAAGTTTGGTTCAACAACCACAAATCAATGTGATACAATACATTAACAAAAGAAAGAACAATAATCATATGATCCTCTCAATAGATGCAGAAAAAGCATTTGACAAAGTACAGCATCCTTTCTTGATCAAAACTCTTCAGAGTATACGGATAGAGGGTACATACCTCAATATCATAAAAGCCATCTACGAAAAACCTACAGCGAATATCATTCTCAATGGGGAAAAACTGAGAGCTTTCCCCCTAAGGTCAGGAACACGGCAGGGATGCCCACTCTCACCACTGCTATTCAACATAGTATTAGAAGTCGTAGCCACAGCAATCAGACAACAAAAAGAAATCAAAGGCATCCAAATCGGCAAAGAGGAAGTCAAACTCTCGCTCTTTGCAGATGATATGATACTGTATGTGGAAAACCCAAAAGACTCCACCCCAAAACTGCTAGAACTCATACAGGAATTCAGTCAAGTAGCAGGCTATAAAATCAATGCACAGAAATCAGTGGCATTCCTATACACCAACAACAAGACAGAAGAGAGACAAATCAAGGAGTTGATCCTATTTACAATTGCACCCAAAACCATAAGATACCTAGGAATGAATCTAACCAAAGAGGCAAAGCATCTGTACTCAGAAAACTATAAAATACTCATGAAAGAAACTGAAGAAGACACAAAGAAATGGAAAAACGTTCCATGCTCATGGACTGGAAGAACAAACATTGTGAAGATGTCAATGCTACCTAGAGCAATCTATACATTCAATGCAATCCCCATCAAATACCATCCACTTTTTTCAAAGAAGTGGAACAAATAATCCTAAAATTTGTATAGAAGCAGAAAAGACCCCGAATAGCCAGAGGAATGTTGGACAAGAAAAGCAAAGCTGGCGGCATCACAATTCCGGACTTCCAGCTCTATTACAAAGCTGTCATCATCAAGACAGTATGGTACTGGCACAAAAACAGACACACAGATCAATGGAACAGAATCGAGAGCCCAGAAATGGACCCTCAACTCTATAGTCAACTCATCTTTGACAAAGCAGGAAAGAATGTCCAGTGGAAAAAAGACAGTCTCTTCAACAAACGGTGTTGGGAAAATTGGACAGGCACATGCAGAAGAATGAAACTGGACCATTTGCTTATACCACACACAAAAACAGACTCCAAATGGTTGAAGGATCTAAACGTGAGACAGGAGTCCATCAGAATCCTAAAGGAGAACACAGGCAGCAACCTCTTCGACCTCAGCCATAGCAACTTCTTCCTAGAAACATCGCCAAAGGCAAGGGAAGCAAGGGCAAAAATGAACTATTGGGATTTCACCAAGATAAAAAGGTTTTGCACAGCAAAAGAAACAGTCCACAAAACCAAAAGACAACCAACAGAATGGGAGAAAATATCTGCAAATGACATATCATATAAAGGGCCAGTATCCAAAATCTATAAAGAACTTATCAAACTCAACACCCAAAGAACAAATAATCCAATCAAGAAATTGGCAGAAGACATGAACAGACATTTTTCCAAAGGAGACATCCATATGGCCAACAGACACATGAAAAAGGGCTCAACATCGCTCGGCATCAGGGAAATCCAAATCAAAACCTCCGTGATATACCACCTCACACCAGTCAGAATGGCTAAAATTAACAAGTCAGTAAACGACAGATGTTGGCGGGGATGCAGAGAAAGGGGAACCTTCCTACACTCTTGGTGGGAATGCAAGCTGCTGCAACACTCTGGAAAACTGTACGGAGGTTCCTCAAAAAGTTGAAAATAGAGTACCATACGATCCAGCAATTGCACTACTGGTTATTTACCCCAAAGATACAAATGTAGGGATCCGAAGGGGTACGTGCACCCCGATGTTTATAGCAGCAATGTCCACAATAGCCAAACTGTGGAAAGAGCCAAGATGTCCATCGACAGATGAATGGATAAAGAAGAAGTGGTATATATACACAATGGAATATTGCGCAGCCATCAAAATTAATGAGATCTTGCCATTTGCAACGACAGTGGATGGAACTGGAGGGTGTTATCCTGAGTGAAATAAGTCAATCAGAGAAAGACGTATCATATGACCTCATTGATATGAGGAATTCTTAATCTCAGGAAACAAACAGGGTTGCTGGAGTGGTGGGGCGTGGGAGGGATGGGGTGGCTGGGTGGTAGACATTGGGGAGGGTATGTGCTATGGTGAGCCTTGTGAATTGTGCAAGACTGTTGAATCACAGATCTGTACCTCTGAAACAAATAATGCAATATATGTTAAGAAAAAAAAAGAACATTGCAGGAGGGGAAAATGAAGGGGAGTAAATCGGAGGGCAAGACGAACCATGAGGGACGGTGGACTCTGAAAAACAAAGAGGGTTCTAGAGGGGAGTGGGTTGGGGGGATCGGTTAGCCTGGTAATGGCTATTAAAGAGGGCACGTTCTGCGTGGAGCACTGGGTGTTATGTACAAACAATGAATCATGGAACACTACATCAAAAACTAATGAAGTAATGTATGGTGATTAACCTAACAATAAAAAATTTAAAAATAAAAAAAAAGAAAAACAGGAATAGAGGAGAACTTCCTCTAGTTTATAAACAGCATGTACAAAAAACCTACACTCATATTACCCTCAAGCATGAAAGTATGAATGTTTTCCCCCTAATATCAGGGAAAATGCAAGCCTATCTGCTCTTACCATTCTTATTCAACACAATGCTGTAATTCTAGCTGATGCAATAAGGCAAGAAAAGGAAATAAAAGGCACATAGATCTGCAAGAAAGAAGTAGAGGGAGGAGTGAAGATGGCAGAGGAATAGGGGACTCTAATTTTGTGTGGCCCCTGAAATTCAGCTAGATCATCATCAAACCATTCTGAACACCTGTGAAATCAAATGGAGTTCTGAGAAAATATTGTTACAATTCTACAAATAGAAAAGCAACCACTTTTTGGAAGGTAGGAGGTGTGGCGACATGAATCAGAGGCAATATATTGGAAGATAAACTGTGGGAGAAAGGAGCCTCCACAAGCCAGGTACTGGAAAGTGTTATAAGCAGTGGAGCACAAAATCAGAAATTTTAGAAGTTTGCCTGAAAGGTGTTCAGGGTGTGAAGTGGGGGTATCCCAGGTGGGACAGCATGGTCTCAGAATCCCCAGGGTCACAAAAAGAATGGGGGTGCCTGAGTGTGGCAGATTTCCCCAAGCACTGGAGCAGGAAAGCTGGCTGCAAACAGTGAGTCCAGGTGCCGGCTTTCTGCTCAGTGTTGCCATAAACCTCAAACCACTGCACCTCTCAGCCGGGGCCCAGCAAGAGGCAAAACCCTGGAGAGACCCCCAGCCCCTGGGAGGAGTGGCGCAGGTATGTGCCATAGGAGTCTGTAAAGTTTGGAGACTCTAAATGGGGTTGTGTCCCTGAGCTAAAATTGCTCAGTCACAGGCTGAGTGAACCCAGAGTTCAGACAGAAATCAGGGAGACAAGAGTGACTGACTGCTTTTCTGTGAGGGCCCACTAAAGAGTGGGGGGGCACAAACTTTCAGCTCTGGGACTTGAGATTGGGACACCACCATTTTCATCCCCCACATTGGCTCTGGAGCCACTTGCACTGAGCCCGGGCCCCCTGGCAACGTTGGTGCAATTCTGCACGGGCAAAGACACCAGAGAATCAGTGCAACAGGCCCCTCCCCCAGAATACCAACAGGAACTTCCAGCTAATAACCAAGTTTATTGATCAAAGAGAACTACAAAACTCCAGCTCTTGGGGAAAGCAGTATTAGCATTCATGCTTTTTTCTTATTATTCTTTAGATTCTCAGTTTTATATTTTTTTCCTTTTCAGCTATTTTCTTACCTTATCAATTCTTTTTTAAGTCTTTTTTAATTCTCATTTTTACATTTACATGATATATATATTTTTCATATGTGGTTTCCTACATTGTATTCAATTTTATTTTTGTACATACATAAGTTTTTCTTTATTTCCTATTTTGGGACCAAATTTCTTCTAACAGACCAAAATACACCCAGAATCTAGTTTACTGTTCTGTTCTGTTTAACGTCTGTTTGATTTTTTTTTTTTTTTTTTTTTTTTTTTGGTTTCTGTTCTCTTCTGATTTGCTTAGTGTATATTTTTCTGGTGGTGTTGCTATTTTTGTATTTTCTCTCTCTTCTGTTCTTTTCTGGAAATCATAACAAGACAGAAGAACTCACCCCAAAAGAGAAAACAAGAGGCAGTACTCACTGCCATGGATTTAATCAATATGGATGTAAGTAAGATATCAGAACTAGAATTCAAACAACGATTAAAAAGATACTAGCTGGGCTTGAATAAAAGCATCAAAGACACTAGAGAATCCCTTACTGGAGAAATAAAACAACTAAAATCTAATCAGGTCAAAATCAAAAAGGTTATTACTGAGATGCAATCAAAACAGAGGCTCTTGGTGGCTCAGTCAGTTAAGCGTCTGCCTTCTACTCAGGTTGTGATCAAGTCCTGCATCAGGCTCCCTGCTACGTGGGGAGTCTGCTTCTCCCTCTGTCTCTGCCTCTCTCTCTCTCTGTCTTTCATGAATAAATAAATAAAATCTTTTAAAAACAAAACAAAACAAAGAACAAGAGGCTCTGCTAGGATAAACAAGGCAGAAGAGAGAGTGATATAGAAGACAAATGATGGAGAATAAGGAAGCTGAGAAAAAGATAAACAACTACTAGATCACGAAGGGAGGATCTGAGAGATCAGTGATACCATAAAGCAAAACGATATTTAACATCCCACTCATAGCAATGGACAGATCATCTAAGCAGAAGGTCAACAAGGAAACAAGGGCCTTGAATGACACACTAGACCAGATGTACTTCACAGATATATTCAGAACATTCCACCCTAAAGCAACAGAATACACATTCTTCTAGGGTGTACATGGAATATTCTCCAGAATAGATCACATACTGTGTCATAAATCAGGTCTCAACCAGTACCAAAAGACTGAGATTATACCATGCATATTATCAGACCACAATTCTTTAAAACTTGAACTCAATCACAAGAGAATATTTGGGAAGAACACAAATACATGGAGGTTAAAGAGCATCCTAATAAAGAGTGAATGGTGCAACCAGAAAATTAAAAAAGAAGTTTAAAAATTTATGGAAACAAATGAAAATGGAAACATGACAGTTTAAGACCTCTGGGATGCAGCAAAGGTGGGCCTAAGAGGGAAGTATTTAACAATACAAGCCTTTCTCAAGAAACAAGAAAAGTCTCAAAACACAACATAACCTTACACCTAAGTAGCTGCAGAAAGAACAGCAAATAAAGCTTAAATCCAGCAGGAGAAAAGAAATAATAAATATTAGAGCAGAAATCAATGAAATAGAAACCAAAAGAACAGTAGAACAGATGAACAAAACTGGTTCTTTGAAAGAATTAATAAGATCAATAAACCCTTAGCCAGATTTATCAGAAAGAAAAGAGAAATGACCCAAATAAATAAAATAATAAATGAAAGAGGAGAGATCATAACTAACACCGAGGAAATACAAACAATTATAAAAACATATTATAAGCAGCTATATGCCAACAAATTAGGCAATCTTGAAGAAATGGATGCATTTCTAGAAACATGTAAACTACCAAAACTGAAACAGGAAGAAATAGAATACATGAACAGACCCATAACCAGCAAGGAAATTGAAGCAGTAATCAAAAATCTCCCAACAAACAACAGCCCAGGGCCAGATGGCCTCCAGGGGAATTCTACCAAACATTTAAGGAAGAATTAATACCTATTCTTCTGAAGCTGTTTCAAAAAAATAGAAATGGAGGAAAAACTTCCAAACTCATTCTATGAGGCTAGCATTACCCTGATCCCAAAAGTAGATAAAGATCCCAACAAAAAGGAGAATTACAGATCAATATCCCTGATGAACATGGATGCCAAAATTCTCACCAAGATACTAGCCAATAGGATCCCACAGTCCATTAAAAGAATTATTCACCATGACCAAGTGGGATTTATTCCTGGACTGCAAGGGTGGTTCAACATTTGCAAATCAATTAAGGTAATACACCACATTAATAAAAGAAAGGACAAGAACCATATAATCCTCTCAATAGATGCAGTAAAAGCATTTGACAAAATATAGAATCCTTTTCTGATTAAAACTCTAGGGTTAGAAGGAATATACTGCAAGCCATATAAAAAAAGCCCACAGCAAATATTCTCAGTGGGGAAAAACTGAGGGCTTTCCCCCTAAGGTCAGGAACACAGCAGGGATGTCCACTCTCACACTGTTGTTCAATATGGTACTAGAAGTCCTAACCTCAGCAATCACACAAGGAAAAGAAATGAAAGGCATCCAGATCAGCAAAGAAGAAATCAAACTTTCACTCTTCGCAGATGACATGATATTCCATGTGGAAAACCCAAAAGAGTCTACCCCAAAATTGTTAGAACTCATACAGGAATTCAGCAAAGTCACAGGATATAAAATCAATGCACAGAAATCAGTTGCATTTCTATACACTAACAATGAGACAGAAGAAAGAGAAATCAATGAATCGATCCCATTTACAAATGCATCAAAAACCTAGGAAAAAACCTAACCAAGGAGGTAAAGGATCTGTACTCTAAAAACTACAGACCACTTATGAAAGAGATTGAGGAAGACACAAAGAAATGGAAAAACTTTCCATGCTCATGGATTAGAAGAACAAATATTGCTAAAATGTCTATGCTACCTAGAGCAATCTACACATTTAATGAAATCCCTATCAAAATACCATCAACATTTTTCACAGAGCTGGAACAAATAATCCTAAAATTTGTATGGAATCAGAAAAGATCCCGAATAGCCAGAGGAATATTGAAAAAGAAAACTAAAGCTGGTGGCATCACAATTCTCGACTTCAAGCTGTATTGCAAAGCTGTCATCATCAAGACAGTATGGTACTGTCACAAAAACAGATGACACATAGATCAGTGGAACAGAATAGAGAACCCAGAAATGGACCCTCAACACTATGGTCAACTAATCTTCGACAAAGCAGGAAAGAATATCCAATGGAAAAAAGACAGTCTCTTCAACAAATGGTGTTGGGAAAATTGGACAGCCACATGCAGAAGAATGAGACTGGACCATTTTCTTACACCACACACAAAAATAAACTCAAAATGGATGAAAGACCTCAATGTGAGACAGGAACCCAGCAAAATCCTAGAGGAGAACAGAGGCAGCAACCTCTTTGACCTCAGCTGCAGCAACTTTTTGCTAGGCACATCTTCAAAGGCAAGGGAAAGAAAAGCAAAAATGAACTATTGGGACTTCATCAAGATAAAATCTTTTGCACAGCAAAGGGAACAGTTGACAAAACCAAAAGACAACCAAAAGAATGGGAGAAGATATTTTATCAGATAAAGGGCTAGTATCCAAAATCTATGAAGAACTTATCAAACTCAACACCCATAAGAACCAGAAAATCCAGTCAAGAAATGGGTAGAAGACATGAACAGACATTTCTCCAAAGAAGACATACAAATGGCCAATAGACACATGAAAAAATGCTCAACATCATTCAGCATCAGGGAAGTACAAATCAAAACCATAGCACCTCACACCTGTCAGAATGGCTGAAATTAACAAGTCAGGAAATGACAGATGTTGGTGAGGATATAGAGAAAGGGAAACCCTCTAACACTGCTGGTGGGAATGCAAACTGGTACAGCAACTCTGGAAAACAGTATGGAGGTTCCTCAAAAAGTAAAAAATAGAGCTACCCTATGACCCAGCAATTGCACTACTGGGTATTTACCCAAAGGATACAAACATAGTGATCCCAAGGGGCACCTACAACCCAATGTTTATAGCAACCATGTCCACAATAGCCAAACTATGGAAAGAGTCCAGATGTCCATCGACAGATGAATGGATAAAGATGTGGTACATATATACAATGGAGTATTACTCAGCCATCACAAAAAAAAAAAGAAGAAATTTTACCATTTGTAATGACGTGGATGGAACTAGACGGTATTATGTTAAGCAAAATAAGTCAGTCAGAGAAAGACATTTATCATATGATTTCACTCATATGTGGAATTTAAGAAACAAAACAGGATCATAGGGGAAGGGAGGGAAAAATAGGACAAAATCAGAGAAGGAGACAAACCATAAGAGACTTTTAACTATAGAAAACAAACTGAGCGTTGCTGGAAGGGAGGTAGGTGGGGGAATAGGGTAACTGGGTGATGGGCATTAAGGAGGGCATGTGACGTAATGAGTACCAGGTGTTATACGCAACTGATGAATCACTGAGCTCTACCTCTGAAACTAATAATATGCTATATGTTAATAAATGAATTTATTTTATTTTTTTAAAGATTTTATTTATTTGACAGAGAGAGACACAGTGAGAGAGGGAATACAAGCAGGGGGAGTAGGAGAGGGAGAAGCAGGCTTCCCGCTGAGCAGGGAGCCCGATGCGGGGCTCGATCCCAGGACCCTGGGATCATGACCTAAGCTGAAGGCAGACATTTAACGACTGAGCCACCCAGGTGACCCAATAAATGAATTTAAATTCAAAAATTAAATTGGTAAAAAAATGAAAGAAGTAAAACTGTCCCTATTTGCAGATTATGTGATTATCTACATAGAAAATCCCAAGTAACCAACAACAACCAAAAACTCACAGAACCAAAAAGAGACCAATAAATTCCTCATTTTGTTTAAGTGAATCTAAATTGGGTTTCTGTCACATGTAACTGGAAGAGTCATCTTTATTAATTTACCCATCAAATATTTATTGAATGCCTAAAATTTGCCAGTAACTGTTCTAGACAATAATGATGCATCAGCAAACAAAACAAAGTTCTTACTCTTAAGGGTGGTGGTAAGAGATGTAAAAAGTTAAAACAGATTAAAGAGAAAAATTGAGGGGTGCTATTTTAGAAAATGCAGTAAGGGAAGACCTCTTTGATAGGATACCTCATAAAATGGGGATTTAGCCAAGGGGGTATCTAAGGAGGAGTGTTCCAGGCAGTGGAAAAAATCCAACACTGGAACACGCATAGTATGTTCAAGAAAAAGCAAGGGTGCTGATGTGGTTGCAGAAGAGTAAGGGAAAGAGGAGCAGGTGGTGAGCCAGAGAGGACCCTGTGCCAGATCATGCAGTTCCTTGTAGTCCATGTAAGAACTTGAAATTTTACCTGGAGTGAACTAGGAAGCACTGAAGAATTTGAGCAAAGGAGCGACCTGAGAGTGTTTATGTTTAGTCCTGACCAGTTCAACAGATAAACACAGCAACTGGCTCTCTGAGATCTAGAGCAACCCAAACCTGCCACTTCTTTCTTTTCTATTTCAAAACCCTTCTATGTCCTCTTCCATCCTTTGTTCTTTCTTCCTTCTGAGAGAAAACTTCCTCTACCCCTTCACAGGACCAACCTCCAGCAAATCCATGGGCACTTTCCTTCCTGTGAATAAATTACTTTCCCAACCTCCTCCCCCACCCCCACTCCCCACCTGCAGCAAAAGCTTGCAGTCTGTTTAAATCATTAACTATATATTGGAGGGTGGCAGGAGATTGTGTAAACTTTCAGCGTAAACTTAGCCCAGAACTCCTGCTCCTCCCTCTGGAATGTCTCCACCAATCCAAGAAAGGCCCTCTGGGTGTGCCTTCTTCCAATTGTCAGACTACTACTTCTCCCTCTTCTTTTGGCTATGGCCAGGACTAACGCAGAAGTGAGAGTTCAAGTTTGAGGGCAGCTCTTCTAGGAAACTGGTCTGCCATCACCTCCGGCTGTGTCGAAATCTGTCACTTTAGTGAGTACTACCTTATCTGTCTCCTATGTAAGATTTGCTGGTCTGGCATGCGCAGTTTTGAGCAAAAATAACAAACAAGCGACCAAAACCAACAGGTCAAAAATGCTCTCATGGAAATCTTGGGCAACCAAAGTGTTTCTATCAGAATTTCTCAGCTGTTGTGTAATTCTATCTAGTAAGTGGCCAGGAGTATGTACACACAAAAAGCTGTAAACATAGCAACTAAGTTTTTCATTTTAAGTCTTTTGGTACCATGTAATTTTTTAAAAAACTATGTGCATGTGTTAACTTGGTAAAATGTCTTGGGAAAAAATTTAATTGGGTCCAAGGAGCAGCTGAGTTTTGCTCAGTAGCAGACTGGAATCCATCTTCTGCATCATCTGAAAAGTATGCATACTATGTCTAGGGAAATTTCGGGGAACATATACATGAAAATCCAAGGAAATAATCCTGGGGTAGGCTCTCGCCATGAAATGGTCAAGAGAAGCTCCAAAAATTCTGTATAGAAGTTTTGTGTAGGGTCTTGTTAGGGCTGGGGAGAATAGTAGGGGCTTCACCTTGCTTTGAGGCTATATATGCTAAGCTAATGCTATTACTTGGATTACTTGGTGGGAGAGACACTTACGGAGATGTAAGGAGGCTAAAACCTCCTCTGTACTGCTGTTATATGGATGTAGAGGTTGCATTTCAGATGAGACCTTAAATACTTTCAAGCCCAGCTGACCAGCGTGGTTCTTTCTTTCTTAGAAGAGTTTTCTGTGGCTCAGTACAAACATCTGAACTCATATCTCAGCTCTTTCACCTACAAAGAATATTGGAAACCTGGGAAATAGATGTTGGGAAGTGCTAAGATAATTGAAAAAATTTTTGTTGAGGAGAAGGCAATCTTATTATCTCTGATCAGGAGGATGCTGATATTTTCTTTTTGGTAGAACAGAATGGTTAGGCTCATTTTAAGCTCCAAATGACTGTGTATAGTTGAAGGATTCTAAATGTGGTGGAGGAAGTTTCAAAATTTCATCTTAACTGCACAATAATGGAAACAATTCAAATGACATCAATAGGGGACTGGCTTAAGAAATTATGGTGCACTTGTTCACTGGAATGCCATGCAGCTCTTTAAAAAGAAAACGTAAAACAAAAACAAAACAAAATGAGAAAGATCCTCATGTGTTGACATGGACGGACCTTCAAGAATTTGTTGTAAAAAAAGTTTTTTTAAATGGGAAGAATAGTGTGTATTCTAGGCTACCTGTTGTGTCAAAGTGGTGGAGAAATAAGAATCTATAGTCATTTGCTTAAATACATGGAAAGAAATCCTGAAAAGAGATATAGAAGTCATCATAGTTCCTGGAGGGAGTAGGTTGGGATGAAACTGGGCAGCTGTGAGATGGGGGTAGGAGGGGGCAGATTTTTTTTTTTTTAGAGAGGGTGGAGAGGCAGATAGAGAGGGAGAGAGAGAATCTTAAGCAGTCTCCATGCCCCGCGTGGAGCCTGACGCAGGGCCGGACCTCACAACCCTGAGATCATGACTTGAGCCAAAATCAAGAGTCAGGCTCTTAACAGACTGAGCCACCCCAGGCAGGGCAGGGGGGGCAGTTTTTCACTGTAATTTTTATGGTTTTGGAACCATTTGAAGACATTCTCTAAAAAATTAAAAATAAAGAGAAAAGTTACAACACTAAAAACATAATTTTAAGTACTATTTAACTTCTTCCTTCAGCTGAAGGAAACCTGATGCTAATTCTATAGGGGAGATAACTCCCAAATGTGTGGGCTGTAACTTGCCAGCAAACGACAGAGAGGGGTAGTTCCCTCTCTCCTCCACCCCCACTGCCAAACAAGACAACAGTGAGGGGCAGTACTTTACTAATCCTGAACCCTTAGAAAAGTCTTGTCTGGGGAACCCTTCACCTCAATTTTCCTGTATTTTAATGTTTCATATCATCCAGTTCTGAGCTATTATCAATATAGATCAGCACTGTCCACAAGAATGTTCTGCAATGATAGAAATGTTCTGTGTCTGCAGTTACCTATATGCAGTGGCTACTAGTCACATGTGGCTGTTAAGCCCTTGAAATGCAGCTAGTATGACTAAGAACTTATTTTTAAATAGTATTTGAATTAATTTAAATTTATATAGCCATATTTGAAGAGTGTAGGTAGTCATATCAATCTGCTTAAGCAACAGAGGCACTTCTCAGGTCTACTATAACTCTGAGCTATTGAAATAAACCATATACAAAGTTCTTCCTTCTGAAAACATCATTTATTCATTCAACAAATAAGCACATACTGTGGGCCAAACACTATGTTATTTCCCAGGGATAGTACCATGAACATAACAGACAAAACACCCACCCTCACAAAGCCTACATTCTAGCACCAGAGATCAGCAAACTACAGCCCATGAGTTAAATCCAGCCCTCTATCTGTTTTATACAGGCTGCAAACCAAGAATGGTTTTTATTTTACATTTTCGAATATTTGAAAAAAGTCGAAAGAGGAATACTGATTCATGACATATGAAAATTACATGAGGGGCGCCTCGGTGACATAGTCATTTGAGCATCCAACTCTTTTTTTTTTTTTTTAAAGATTTTATTTATTTATTTGACAGAGAGAGAGAGAGAGAGCACAGGTAGGCAGAGCGGCAGGCAGAGCAGCAGGCAGAGGGAGAGGGAGAAGCAGACTCCCCGCCGAGCAGAGAGCCCGATGTGGGGCTCGATCCCAGGACCCTGGGCTGAAGGCAGACGCTTAATGACTGAGCCACCCAGGTGCCCCGAGCATCCAACTCTTGGTTTCGGTTCAGATCATGATCTCAGGGTCATGAGATCAAGCCCTGTGTCATGCTTCACCCTCAGTGTGGAGTATGCTTGAGATTCTCTCTCTTCTTCTTTCTCTGGCCCTCCCCCCTGTGCACTCTCTCTCTCAAATAAATAAATCTTAAAAAAAAAAAAGGAAAATTACATGAAATTCAAGTTTCAGTATCCATAAATAGGTTTTGTTTGGAACACAGCCATGCCCATTTAATCATGTATTGTCTGTCAATGGCTGCTATCTCAACCAGAGTTGAGGTAAGCATTGCCACAGAGACCATATGGTCCACAAAGCCATATTTATTATCTGGACCTTTACAGAAAAAGTTTGCCGACCTCTATTCCAGTGGGTGGGTAGTAATATGCAAGACACCATGATAAGCACTTTGCCTGCATTATCTCATCTAATCTTCGGGACAACTCTCTGATAGAGGTTCTATTAGTCACTACGTTGGTAAAATGGGAAACTAGGGTCTGAGAATGTGCATTTCTAACCAGCTTCCAGGTGATGCTGACCTGCTGTCTCACAGATCCCCACCTCTGGATCAGTGATTCTCAACCTTGATTACACATTAGCATCCTCTGAGGAAATTTTAACAAAAAATATGATGCCCTGGCCCCACCCCCAGAGATTCTGATTTAATTGGTCTAAGCCCCAGGCATTGGTATTTTTTTTAAAGATTTTATTTATTTATTTGAGAGAGAGAGAATGAGAGATAGAGAGCACGAGAGGGAAGAGGGTCAGAGGGAGAAGCAGACTCCCTGCTGAGCAGGGAGCCCGATGCGGGACTCGATCCCGGGACTCCAGGATCATGACCTGAGCCGAAGGCAGTCGCTTAACCAACTGAGCCACCCAGGCTCCCAGGCATTGGTATTTTTTTAAAAAGCTTTCCTAGTGATCCAAATATACAGCCAGGGTTGGGAATCACTGCTCTACTGAATCCTATTGAACTTTAGTAAAGAGAACATTGAAATGGGAATCCAAAGACATGAGTTCTAGTCCTTATCCTGACATGACCTATTGAAGCGAGTTGCTTCCCCTCTCTGGTGCTCCATTTTTTTTGCAGGTGAAAAATGAGGAGCTCAAACCAGATGATCTCAAAGAGCCCAAGCTCAGTGACTTGTCAGGTCTTCACATAAAAAGGTGGGACGGTCAGAAGAAGTACCCAGATCTCCCAGTGCATTGGGTACAGCAAGATGATGCCCAAACACCAGGCCAGTTTAGGATAAAACTTATGGGTGACATCCATTATTTGGCAATGCATCAGTATAGAAACTCTTCTACATAGCCACGCTGCCTTACGTACCACACAGTTAGAGTTGCAGTTAAAAATGATTTAATGATAGGGCATCTGGGTGGCTCAGTTGGTTAAGCGTCCCACTCTTGATTGCAGCTTAGGTCATGATCTCAGTGTTGTGAGATCCAGCCCCGCATTAGGTTCCATGTGTGGAGCTTGCTTAAGATTCTCTCTCTCCCTTTTCTTCTGTCCCTCCCCACTCCCTCTATAAAAAAATGATTTAATGATTGTGAGAGTAGTATTTCATTGTAGGAAATTTGGAAATTACAGAAAGTATGAAGAAGAGAACCCTATAATCTCTAGAACCATGTTTTTAACAACCTTGTTTATGAGATCTCAGCCAAGTAAATGACATCGTGATCAAATGATTTCCCACAGAAGCAGGGATGGCTAGGTGGCCTGGAGGGTCCTCCCCCACAAAAATCCCAAAGGTTAAAGCCCTGTTACGACATCTCTGGTAAATGCAGCTCCAAGTCTGGACTAGAAGGTTGTGTGGGCTCCTATTGGGAGCATGGGAACTACAGCCTATAAATGAAATGAGTTTTGACAGTTCTTTCATGCCTAATTGGTACTAGGTTACTCTATTACTTCACTTATGGATTACCCACTGTGGAAAGTTCTCCTTAACATGTCTGTACAACTTTTGAAATGCAGATGAAAGATATTAGATATCTTTGCTTTCACTGAGAGTAACTGGGTGACCCAGACCATTACTTCTTTAGAAATGCATATGGGAAACAATAGCATATGGTACATAGTCAGGAAAATGGGCTAGGACCAGACAGTTCTAGGTTCAAATCCAACCGATGCCTTTGTTGTGTACTGAATGTTTAGTGTCTCCCTCCAAATTCATATGTTGAAACCCTAACCCCCAAAGTGTGATGGTATTTAGAGGTGGGGTCTTTGGGAGGTAATTAGGTTTAGATGAGGTCATAAAGGTGAGACCCCAATGATGGGATTAGTATCCTAATAGAAGAGGAAGAGAAACCAGGGCTCTCACTCTCTCTATCACGTGAGGACATAAAGAGAACGTGGTCATCTGCAAGTCAGGAACAGAGCCCATACCGGGGAACTGAATTGGCTAGCACTTGATCTTGGACTTCCCAGCCTCTGGAACTGTGAGAAATAAAGGTCTGTTGTTTAAGCCATCCTGTTTATAGTATTTTGCTATGGTTGCCAGAGTTCACTAAGACAGACTCTTATTAGTCATTTTTTCTTTCTGTAAACAGATGATAATATCCACTTCACAGAGTTACTCTGAAGATTTAGTGATAATTTGTATGTAAGTAAAGCACTGAGTACAGTGTTCAAAACATATTGAGTGCTCAGAGAATGGCACTTGTATGATGATTATAAATAATAATAATAAAACTTAGCTACTTTGGGGTATGGCTACCTTTAGGACAGAGACAAATGCATGTCCTTTTGCTTATCTTTTAGATGGATTGGTTTCTGTGGAAATCCTGAGGGTTAACACATCCAGCAAGACTGATGCTAGCTCTTTTCACCATGGAGACATTACTTCGTGCCAAGTGTTTTCGGCACCTAGCAATCCCTGGTTCTGTGAGAGTACTGTATAAAGATTATAGAACAGTGCTCCCTCAGAATTTTTCCAACTATGAATCCATGAAACAGGAATTCAAACTGGAGATTCCAGAGTATTTCAACTTTGCTAAAGATGTCCTGGACCAATGGACCAATATGGAAAAGGTATGGAGCAAGGGCCAGTCCAACTACAGTTTCTCAGATGGAAGTGATTTTGCCCCCAGGGCAAATGTCTGCAAACAATTTTGGCCAGGGATGCTGCTATGTATCCTCTAATATACAGGACAGTCCCCCATAGCAAAGAATTATCTGGCTCAACATGTTAATGGTTCCATAGTTGAGAAAGCCTGGGTTATAAAAATGTATGATTATAGATTAACTTCTTAAAAAAAAACACAAAAAGTAGTAGTATGAAGGTCAGAAATGGTCAGAAATGGTAGGGAATGAGGCATAGATATAGCATTGAGAGAACATAGAGGGATGTAAGAATTCTAACTTTTTGGAAAGAAAAACAATCAGGCTAAATGAGAAATGACATGGCTCCCAACAGCTAGAAATTAAAGACCCCAGAGTTATTTCCAAATATCCCAAGTGTGTCCTAACTAACCAAATATCCCATGTGTGTGACCTGTGAATTTTCTTCTGAAAACATATTCCACTGGGTCAGTTAAAATAGAATTAAGCTGTGTAATGACCTTTAAATCATCTGGTTTGTCTTTCTTCAGGCTGGGAAGAGACCGTCCAATCCAGCCTTCTGGTGGATAAATGGAAATGGAGAAGAAGTGAGATGGAGTTTTGAGGAACTGGGATCTTTGTCTAGGAAATTTGCCAATATACTTACAGAAGCCTGTTCCCTGCAAAGAGGAGATCGAGTAATTGTGATTCTGCCCAAGATCCCAGAATGGTGGCTTGCAAATGTGGCCTGTTTGCGAACAGGTTGGTAGTGTTTGCAATCTGATTACATTTAAAGTAGGCTGAATGGGAGATCTTCCAAAACATCTAAGTAATCATGAGACATTTATTTGGGCAAATTATTTGAGGAACTGTACACAATATAGTATTATTCTCAGGACCTTAGAAATGTGTTGGAAACACACCATATCTTTTGACCTAAACTATGAGTTGGGTTTTTCATAATGAAATAGGTTTATTAACCAAATGCCAATCAACAATTGAATACCCTCATACCTACCACTCTTCTCTTCCTATAGACCCATGGTCATCTGAAACTCAATTCAGCCACAAACTCAAAGTTCTTGTTTCATGCCTTTATTTCTCTCATGGTTTTTATTGCCATTCATCTGGTGCCCAAAGCAAGCAGCTGCTACTCCTCCTTCCAAATCAGTCCCTACATCTTGTAAATTTGACTTCCTACATGTCCCCAGAGTCCCTCTTCTTCTCTAATCCCATTGCCATTGCCTTACTTCACGTTTACCACCTCCTGAATGGATTTGCCCAAAAGTCTCCCTAATTCTGATCCTCTGTGTGCCCACACCTTACTCCAATCCAATTCATCCTCCATAGCTAGTGTTCTTTCTAGAACATTTTATCCTGTCAATATGTTGCTTGACATTATTTAATAACTCTCCATTGCCTACCAGGTAAAATTTGAACTCTTTAGATGTGTCATGGAAGGTCTGAGCTATCCTCCCTTCATTGTTTTCATACTCTCTGCTCCAGCTATATCAAGTGATTTCCTATAAGGTTCATAACCTTTCTCATTTCCTGGATTTTGTGCACACTATTTCCTGTGCTTGGAAAGCCTTTCCCTCACATCTAACCACCTGGACAACTTCTATTAGATTTTCAGGTCTCAACTCTAATGTCACTTCTCAGGCAACCCACCCTGATGTCCCAATTCAGGTGCATTCTTTTTTGACCTCCCCTAGAACACATGTATGTATTTATATTTTAACCTGTACTATATTGCCTGAGTATATTATTTGTTATAAATTTGTCATTTCCCTAGGACTATGTATGTCCCTAAAAGCCAATGACTATGAGATAGCCATGTCTGTACCTCCAATTATTGGCATATAGTAAATGCTCAGTAAAATATTTGTTGAATTAATTAATATCCCCACTGTTGTAATAAATCATTATATTGAGTAAACACTCTTAATTCATAATTACTTGCATTTGAGAGTTACATGTTCTCATATCATATGTACCTATAAATTGTACACTGGAGTAGCAGAGCCCACTTTTACAGAGTTTTTTTTAGACTAATAGAATAGAATTTTAGAATAATAGCTTTCATGAATTCTGCTTAAGCTCACTGTCTTAGTAAAGGGGCAACATGTTGGACTGCCAGGACCAGAAATCCATTCATATTAGTTCAATAAGGAAGGAGAATGGTTGAATATCTACTGGACATTCTACAGGAATCTACAGGGGAAAAAAAGTGCAGTGGCTTCTTTCTCTATTTCTTTTGCTCTGAAGCCATAGGGCCTCTTGTCTCTGTCTCCCTTAAGCATCTGTTCCTTTGACTTCTGTTTTCTGCTAACACATGATTTCTTTGCTCTCCTTCATTTTGGCTGACATGTGGCTTGGTTTGCTACACAGATGCCTTAGGTCCTAACTGTATGTCCCAGGCCACTCAGTCTCTTAAGTCAAATACTTGAGGCAGAATCTAACTGGCATGGCTTGGGTTGGGCCAGTCAGACGTGGTCAGAGGCAGGTTCATCTGATACAAACATGGTTATTGGGGCTGCTGAAAGGAAGGCAGATTCTCTTAGAAGGGAGAATGAGCGGGGGAGAGTAAATGGTAAGTCTAATATACTAACAATGCTGAAAATAAGCATTATTTACCACCTAGAGGGTGGGTGGATGGGCTAGGCTTTCAAATCTCGTTGCCAAATTAAATTATGGAAGTTATTTCTTTTGTCCACCAAACAAACTTCTGGAAAAACTTTGTCTTCTCATGTAGCTCTGTTAATAGGGAGAGAAGGGGCTACTAGCACCAGAGTCTTTTGACCCTTCATGCAAGTGTATATATTGGTAATATCATTTTGTTCACCCTGTATCATCAACACGGTAATGAGAGGCCTCCCCCAAGATTTACACTTGATATTAGCCAACAGGCTGAGAAGCGATGTCCTCCCCCAAGATTTAAAGTAACATTTTGCTCCCTGCCAAGAAACTATGTAATGCTTCCCTAAATGATTAATTTGGACAGGAAGTAGTTTTAATAGGTAAGACTGATCACTATTAATAGGTTCTTTTAAAGATAGGATATGAATAATAGCAGAAATTCATTATCGAAGGGTGATGTGTTTAAATAAAGTGTTTCTACTAGGTATGAAATGCTAGCAGTGGGCTTGTTCTTATAGAGTGCCTTTAAATTATAGAAAACTGTTAGGCCATGGTAGGCTAATTACTTATCCCCAGATGGAACATCTCTAAGGAATAACCTTAGAGTTAAAGACTCATAAACATTGCTGCACTGCCTGATTAGAAAAGAAAGATATTGTGAAGAACTTTGTGTTTGGGTTCTGGTTGTCTGTTTCCTGAAGAACTCCACTGGAGGAGGTTGTCCTTCCCCAAATGGAAAGACAAGCCAGTGTCAAGAGTCCAGGAATGACCAGGTATGTATTCTTCAATCTTCCTTTCCTGCTGTGATGCTGGGAAGAGCAAACACCATTGTGAAGTACATACCTTCCAGCCTTTAGGGTCTTTAGGGTCTGGACTTAAGAGTAGTAGAGACCGAGATATAGATATGGATGCATGTAACTATAGATACAGATATATATTCTTAAAAGTCCATTAATCCTTTGGGAAAATAATAGCTAAAATTTATTCAGCAGTCTTTACACATTTTAACTCATTTACTCCTCATTAATCTTATAGAATCCCCATTATACAGATGTAGAACCTGAGACTCATGGAGGTGAAGTGGCTTGTCCAAGGCCACTTATAAGACTGTTTGGCTCCAGGACAGACTCTTACCCATTATACTACAGTGTAATTTACAGCAGGGAGAAGTAGAAGACCAGAAAAGATGAATGCCTTAATCCTTCCCTTTGGAAAGAAATCATAAAACATTTATGTGGGTTTTAAAAGGTGCTGGACTGAAGTAGTTAAGTGTACAGCTCTGGGGTCAGGCTACAGAGTTCAGTTACCGCACTGCCACTTTCTACTCCAGTGATATTTGGCAAATCATTCATAGATTTGAACATAGATTCACATTTTATGTTTTGGGTTTTTTCGGTAGGGATTAAATAAGTTAAGACATGTAAAACACTTAGAATGGCATCTGGCATTTAGCCAATAAATATTGGATAATATTACTCTTCAATCAAAACTCTCTTTATAAAATGAAAAAAAAAAAAACAAACCTGTCTTCAAGCTGAATGTTATGAATGGTCTTCAGATAGAAGAAAATTATTTAGCATTTAACATGCTTTCATGTTAGGTCAAAAGGGTCACAGATATTGAGATGCCTTGAAAGGCAAAAGCAGAATAATGAAAGGAAGACAAATAGATACCTAGACTGGTAAACTGGATGGTAAACTCATTCTGAGACATAGAAAGTAAAATCCCTCCTTCTATACATTGTTTCTTTTCTGCTCTTTTAGGGACAGTTTTAATTCCAGGAACCACTCAGCTAACCCAGAAAGACATTCTCTACAGACTACAGTCTTCGAAAGCAAAGTGCATTATTACCAATGAAGTTTTAGCCCCAGCAGTAGATGCCGTTGCATCTAAATGTGAAAATCTGCACTCCAAGCTAATTGTGTCTCAGAAACCCAAAGACGGGTGGAGAAACCTCAAGGAGATGATGAAGTGAGTAACCATAACTGCTGTAGAGCAGCTTCTCAAAAAGAAAGGCAACACTGAAAAGATATTCAACCCACAGGTGCTCAGAAAAATGAAAATTAAAACAAGGCAAAGGGAGCAACTGGTGATTATTGCTGTGCTAATCATCTGCAAAGCTCTGAGGCAGGAAGGAGCTTGGAGTGGTTTTTGAATGTTTGGATCTTGACTGAAACAGGCCCTGAGATAGAGATTAGTTGTGTAAGAAGTTTATTAAGGATTTGTCTTGGGGTCATACCCTATGAAAGAAGGGGAAGGATGTGGGATTGGGCAAAAGAAGAAATTCGTCTGCCATGCCCTCCCAGAAAAACCTTCAGCTAATCCACTGGGACGTCTGGGGCTTAGAGAGTCCTTCAAAGTTGTTCCCAGATCAAGCAAAAGGTCCTGGCCTTTATATACCCTCACTGATCAGTAACTGAGTGTAGGCTTTCCCTAGAAGGAGGGGTGACCTTGAGCGAGGCAGCTCTCTTGCAGCCAAAGCAATCTCTAAATAGGGCTCCCAGCACCTGTGGGGAGTAAGTCCTTTGTTCCTGCAGCAGGATCTAGGAGGTGCATTCACAACACCAACCACAGAGCTGTTATCTCCCAGAGAAACTGATCATAATCAATTCTTATGTGAGGACTATATCATTTCCTTGCAGATAGCAACACTTCAGGTTATAAATAAGAACACTTAATGTTTTTTTTTAAAGATTTTATTTATTTGAGAGAGACAGATAGAGAGCATGAGAGGGGGGAGGGTCAGAGGGAGAAGCAGACTCCCCGTTGAGCAGGGACCCCGATGTGGGACTCGATCCCAGGACTCCAGGATCATGACCTGAGCCGAAGGCAGTCGCTTAACCAACTGAGCCACCCAGGCACCCCAAGAACACTTAATGTTAATGGATGCTATTAGAAAACTAAGTTACGCTGATGTTCAGTCCCAGCTATGGAATGCTTCCAGGGGTCACTTAGCACTCTTGCCAGGTATTGGTTCTATCTTAGCTCTAGGTTGGCAGCCAGTCCCCTCTCTAGAATGAGCTTCCCACCTTTACGCAAGGATTTGGAAGCACGTTTGCAACTATTGACTTATTCCTACCTCTTCTAAAATAGCTAACATTTGGGATGCCTGGGTGGCTCAGTCGCTTAAGTGTCTGCCTTTGGCTCAGGTCATGATCTCAGGGTCCTGGGATCGAGCCCCGCATCGGGCTCCTTGCTCAGTGAGGAGCCTGCTTCTCCCACTCCCTCTGCCTGCCACTCTGCCTACTTGTGCTCTCTCTCTCTGTCAAATAAATAAATAAAATCTTTAACAAAATAAAAAAAATAGCTAACATTTATTGAGTTCTTACCAAAAGCCAAGTACTTTTCTAATTAAAAATGTTATAATTGCAATAATGGGTAACATTTATATGGCACTGGTTATGTGCCAAAAACTATTCTAAGCATTTCATATATATTAACTCATTTTCATGTCACAATAACCTAAGAAGCGGGTACTATAGTAATACAAATGAATAAGGTCAAATGCTAGGATCTGACAGAGCTGGGTTTCGTACCCAGGGAGACTGGCACCTGAGCCCACACTGCTAACTATGTTTACTGCCTCTAGTGGTGAGAGATTGGTATGATAACCCCACCTTAGGTTTCTATCTACAATAGAAGTGATAGGTACGCAACTATAGGTACTATTTTTAAGGAAGAAAATTATGGAATCATAGACTAAACAGTCTAGCTTTATTAGGCTTTTAAAACAGCTTTTCTATGATTCTTGTGGCCTAGATGTTTCTAATCCTAATGTTTCATTCTCACCCCAATACTCCCAGATAAAATCTCTACGCTTCTTAGGCACTGTGTGTGCAAAGTTCACCTCCTCTCAGGTGCCCTAATGTATGACCTATTAGTAGCCCAGTTATCCTTTGGAAGTACAGCTGATTCTTGAACAATGTGGGAATTACCAACCTGACTTATACCATTACCCATGACTTCTATTCACATACTTTTTTTTTTTTTTTTTTTTTTTGAGATAGTGAGGAGAGAGCATGAGCAGGGGGACAGAGGGAGAGGGAGAAGCAGGCTCCAGACTGAGCAAGGAGACCGATGTGGGGCTTGATCCTAGGACCCTGAGATCATCACCTGAGCCAAAGGCAGTTGCTTAATCAACTGAGCCACCCAGGCGAAGCATCCCTCATACTCACTTTCTTACAAACAACAACAACAACAACAACAACAAAAACCACTTGAAAACATCCACAGTGAAGAGAAAGGGTCAGTTCTCACATAGCCTCGATTATAAGATCATAGACTCCTCATTCTGCTAGTGGTATGATAAACCACTTGAGTTTTTTAAAATGCCTCTTCTTTATTGTAAAGAGCTATGAAGCCAACTATTATAAACGGGCTTTGATGACAAAATTTAGTTTAATTCCAGAAAGCACCTAAGAAGATGGAGAAAGAGATGACTTTTACCTTGGAATTCAACCTAAGTCACTGGGGCCTGATCCATGAGGTGAAGAGGTCCACATACATGGTTTCTTGAATTCTTTTCTGTGGTAACAGTTTATGATGCCATGTGCAATGTGCAGAATCATTGTAGTTCTTCCTTTGTAGACACGCCAGTGACAACCACACCTGTGTGAAGACAAAACATGATGAGATGATGGCTATTTACTTTACCAGTGGAACAAGCGGATCTCCTAAAATGACTGGACACACTCATAGCAGTTTTGGTTTAGGATTATCTGTAAATGGAAGGTACCTTCACAAAACTCCAGATAGACGTGTCAAAACTACAAAGGTGATGATTCATTTATTGGTCTTTTAAATTTGTTTTCCTAATATATATCAGGACTATTCTTTGTTTTCCCAGGTTCTGGCTGGATTTGACTCCTTCAGATGTGATGTGGAATACCTCTGACACAGGCTGGGCAAAGTCGGCATGGAGTAGTGTCTTTTCTCCATGGATCCAAGGAGCATGTGTATTTGCACATTATTTGCCACGTTTTGAGCCAACTTCCATCTTGCAAGTAAGGCAGAGCACAAGAGGTCTCCATTTAGGAATGCTTTAGCAGCATCCCTGACAGGGCTGATGAATAAAGTAACTTGCAGAAATCAGAGTAGACAACATGATTTAAGATATTTCACATCTGGAAAGTCAATTATCCTGAAAAGATATACAGAGGAAGGGTGTGAATGCATTTATGTTAGAATAAACAACATTTAAGTTGTGCTGTGCTTACCATAAACATTTAGGAACTTATTAAAGTTGTAGTAAGACTAAGAGTTTACTTCTAAATTGCAGACACTTTCCAAGTTTCCCATCACAGTCTTCTGTTCAGCACCAACTGCATACCGAATGCTTATACGGAATGATATGACCAGGTAAGAAACGTTGGTAAAGAGGCACTTAGTGGGGGCAGGGGAGAGGAAGAGGAAGTCATAAAATAAAGGATCTTTCTGTCTAAAAACATAGGTCCACATTAGTAGGTATGGAATTTAACAATCTCTTGTCCCCCTTCTCCTTGCTTTCATTCTTTAAGTCATAATTGTTACGTCCAGGGCAGGCTCCCCCAAGCAAGGAGAGGAAAGGGAGGGTTCAGCCATGGGTATACCACTGAGTCCAGTGGTTATGGATAAAAAGATATTTAATCTTTTGGATGATGAATGTTACCTGAGCTGAGAAACTAGAGAAATGACCCCTATTTGGAACCCTATCCCAGCAAATAGGAAAAAGGATATTTGTCTTTTGCTGTATTACTGATTCCATTTGAGAGGGTGCATTGGTAAATATTTTTAAATTGTTAAAATTGTTAAAACTTTTTGAATAGGAAATATTTCATACGACATAAAATTCAATAGGTATATAAGGATATAGAGTGAGAGGTCGTCTTCCTCTAAGCCTTGTCCTCAGTCTCCGTTCTCCTTCTCCATGAAATCTGTGCAAACGCAAGCCAATATGCCAGTATTCTCACCCTTTTATAAACATAAATGGAAACATAATATGTTCACGGTTCTGCACCTTCCTTTTTTTGCCTAACAGTACATCCTGGAACTGTGTGCTATACAGTTCTATCCAATATGGTAACCGCTTGCCACATGTAATTACTTAAATTTAGTTTTAACTAAAAATTCAGTTCCAAAGTTGCACTAGCCATGTTTCAAGCCCTCAGTAGCCACATAGGGCTAGATGATTCTGCAGTGGATAGTGAAGGTAATAGAACACTTTGATTGTGGCAAAGATTTCTACTGGAAAGCACTGTCTAGGAGCTTCCTTATTCTTTTTTTTATAGCTCTATAGTATTGCATAATATTCCACAATTTAACCACACCATTGGTAAATTTTTAATCATTGATTTAAAATGTTATCAGGCAGACATGCAGCGCCTTCCCTGAGGATGACATGGCTTTTTTTTTTTTTTCTTGGCAACAAATCACACACTCCCAAAAAATAAAAGTGGGAAAAAATGGATGTCTTGGGACTCATTTTATGATGTTAGAATGGTTTGTTTATTTTGTATTGGAAAGGGGAGGAAGGAGGAAACTAAAACACTTTATATTGAATTTCATTAGAAATAATTCTAATTTCCATTTCTCTCCATTTTTTTCTCCTAAATTTAACTTGTTTTCTGAGAAGCTGTAAGTTCAAAAGCTTAAAGCACTGTGTGAGTGCTGGCGAACCAATCAATCCTGAAGTGACTGAACAATGGAGAAAAAGGACAGGTCTGGATATCTATGAAGGATACGGACAGACTGAAACGGTATAGGACCTCATCAAAAAGACAGGGCTGGACTTGACTAGGCTGGATAATTAAAACTGATAAATAAATATAAATAACTGATAAATAGATTTTAAAATAAGTGTTTATTATATCCTTATGATTGAGGGATAGGAAGGGAGATGAGTGCTTAGAATAGTTAAAAAAAAAAAAAAGTTGGAAGGGAAGCTAGTTGCAAAAACGCTCTGTAACAGATAACAGTTGTTGAGACATTCATTGAGAAAAGCCACAATAGACCTTTCACAATAGAGTGAGAGCATTAAAATATATTTTAAGTGAAAGAATGCTAGATCCACAGAAAGATTTCCCCTTATGTAAGAGGGAACGCTCTTAGTCAGGGCTGCCTCAAAAATGGAAAATGCTGAGTTCCTTGTTACTTGAAATATTAAGAGTTCACTAGATAACTCCTTGGCAAGTATACTCTAAAAAGCGTTATTTAAAGAGCTTGTAGAAATAAGGATAAGAAGAAATTCTAGAGGAAATGAACAAACTACTAACAAAATTGGTTATTATGTAAGGAAAAGGGGGCATACAATGGAGCAGATAAGGGAAAAGCTGAAAGAAATTTTTCATAGCATGTCTTTTTATAATGCTTCTATTTATAAACCATGAGAATGTAGTACCTGGTCAAAAATTAAAATAGCAAAAATAAAATTGACAGATGTTTTAAATAGAAACAGCATAACAAGTATCATGCTAATATGAGTACAAATGTTTTCATAAATATGGATATTTTAGTAATTACCAACTTATTGTTATAACTTTACTATATGTATTTGTTTATGTCTATCTCTGCATTTCACAAGAACAGAAAATTTGTTTTATTTTGAGCCTCAGTCATCATAATAATGATGATCATCAATAAATATTTAATGAATGCATGGTAGATAAATAAAAGAATTTTAAGTTACTTATAATGTTACTTGGTTCTTTCTCCTTCTGAACTAGGTGCTAATCTGTGGAAATTTTAAGGGAATGAAAATTAAGCCTGGCTCAATGGGAAAGCCGTCTCCTGCTTTTGATGTTAAGGTTTGCACATCCCCTTCCAGGAGAATATTTAACGACCCAATCTGTTTACCACTTAACCCACTCTACCCTCCCCTACCGTCCTAGTTTCGGTGATGATATCATGCTAACTTCTATGATATCTTAATTTCCATGTAATGGAAATGGATTAGAGACATTACTTTAATGGTCTCTCTCTCCTTTTTTTTTTTTTGCAAAGCAGTTTTTTGTGCCAGTTCTAGGCATTTTATAAATATTAAGCTATTTCATTCCCAGAAAGAACCTATGAGAGACATGACATACCAATATAAGAACCATTTTACAACGGCTGAAGGAAAGTAGGAGATACAGGCTTCCAGTTATAGAATGAGTAAATTACAAAGATAAAAGATACAGCATAGGGAATATAGTCAATGGTATTGTAATAGTATTGTATGGTGACAGAGGGTAGCTACACTTGTGGTGAGCATAACATAATATATAAACTTGTTGAATCACTATGTTGTACACCTGAAACTAATATAATATTGTATGTCGACTGTACTTCAATAAAAAATAAAAAAGAACCATTTTATAGATGAGGCACAGAGAGGGAAGGTCATACAGCTAGGAGCTACTAGTGCTGGGATTCAGTCCCAAGCAATCTGGTTCCAATATCTGTATTCTTAACCACAATACCACACTGCCTTTTCTGATAAGGGAGGTCAAGACCTTCTAAGGGGTTCAAGTAGGCCAAAGGAAGCTACAGTTTACAGTAGCTGAAGTATTTTTCTCCTTCCCCAGCCCTGCTTGGCCATTTCCTGGCTCTCTAGAACCATGGCCATTATTACCACCTGATCCCTAGGGAGCCTCCTATTGTCCCATATGCACACTTTGTACAGGGTTAGAATTGTTCTCTGATCAGTCCACCCAAAGCTAGCTATAGCCAAAGGAACTTACACTGATACGTAAGAGAAAACCATAGCATAGCAACAAAAATACAAAATGGATGAATTTACAGAATGGAGCGCTCAAAACCAAACCTAAATGAGGGGTAATTATAGACGAAATCAATCTTCCCAAGCTTTTCTGATCATAAGGATTACATGGACACTTGTTAAAAAATACTAATTTTCAGGCTCCTTCTAGGTGGGACCCTGAAATCTGTGTTTTAAACAGGCATCCCAGTTTTTATGATCAGGTAAGTTTGAGAAAGTTTGAGTAAGTTTGAAATGGATTTCTGATGTCAGTTTATAGAATAAGCCAGACCTGGGTTCTTTCCCTCACTTTAACTTCACTGAGAACCTTGTCTAAAGATAGGCTTGCCTGGTGGTTCAGGTCTGGCTCTGAGTTTCATGAGTTAAGGGTCTTTGGCTGAGTGTCTCTGGGGAAGTTATTAAAGTCTCAGTTTCCTGATTTGTAAAATAGGGACTAGGATGACCAACTTGTCCCAGTTTGCCTGGGACTTACTTGGTTTTAGCATGTAGTCATACATCCCAGGGACACTCTCCTGCCTCTGTCCTGGGCAAACCAAGATGGTTGGTTGCCCTAATAATAACAGAACTGCTATCATAGGTTTCTCGTGAGGATTAAATGAGATGATATCTCTAAAAAGCGTAACAAAGTGCTTCACACATAATAAAGGTCTGAAAGATAGGGGCCATTATTATCATTCATCTCTCCCTTGCATTCCCTTCCCTTGAAAAGTTTTTCTAAGAAGGATGGTAGGGGAGCCCTGGTTACATTCTGTAAACAGGCTTAACAATAGTTCATTAGTTTATAGCCTGCCTTAGGTTGGAGAAAGAAATATTGGTAATTAAGCATTATCATGTCTGCATTATAGATAATCAAGTTGGCATTTCAAAAAAGCTGTGTTCCTTTCTTCCCTCTTAACCACAGTTCCCAATATGCATTGCTGTGAAGGTCTCACAGGTGCCGCTGTACTCACAGCAATCCAACAGCAATGTATCACCACTACCCCACTAATTCAAGCCCAGTGGTTTTTCTGGAGCAACTATATTTGAATGCAGAAAGGGTGTGGCAAGAGGAGAACTGCTCTGTCATGCATTCCCAGTCAGCATTATTACCTTCATTTTTTCCCCAATTTTTAATTATGATAAAACACATAAAATGGACCATCTTTTTTTATTTTTAAAGATTTTATTTATTTATTTGACAGAGAGAGACACGGCGAGAGAGGGAACATAAGCAGGGGGAGTGGGAGACGGAGAAGCAGGCTTCCTGCTGAGCAGGGAGCCCGATGCGGGGCTCGATCCCAGGACCCTGGGATCATGACCTGAGCCGAAGGCAGACGCTTTACGACTGAGCCACCCAGGCGCCCCAAAATGGACCATCTTGACCATTTTTAAGTGCATAGTTCAGTGGTATTAAACACGTTGATAATATTGTGCAACTATTACTACAATCCATCTCCATTACTCTTTTCATCTTGTAAAACTATATCTGTATCTATTAAACAGTAACTTCCCATTCCCCAATGCCCCCAGCCCTGGCAACCACCATTCTACTTTCTACCTCTGTGACTATTATTTATAGTACCTCATATAAAGTGGAATCAGTGTTTGTCTTTTTGTGACTGGCTAATTACACTTAGCATAATGTCAAGTTTCGTCCATGTAGCATGTGTCAGAATTTTCATCCCTTTTTAAGGCCGAATAATATCCCATTGTAAGGATATAACACATTTTGCTTTTCCATTCATTTGTCGTCGATGGGTGCTTGGGTTCTTTCCACATTTTAGCTATTGGAATAGTGCTGTGATCAACATGGGTATACAAATACCACTTCAAGACCATGCTTTTAATTCTTTTGGGTATATACCCAGAAGTAGAAATGCTGGATCACATGGTAATTGTTTTTAATTTCTTGAGGAATTGCCATACTGTTTTCCACAGCGACTGTACCATTTTACATTCTCACAACGGTGCACAAGGGTTCCAGTTTTTCCACATCCTTGCCAACACTTGTTTTCTGTGTTTTTGATAGCAGCTATCCTAGTGGGTGTGAAGTGATATCTCTTGGTAGTTTTGATGTGCATTTCCCTAAGGTAGCTACCTTCATTTTTAACTTTTCCCCAAGGGCTCTTATTACTGCTCTTATTACCTAGCTAAGAGCATCTGCAATGACAGTGTGGCATCTGGGGATGTGCTCCAACCAGCTGGATACCGGATTCTTGCAACTTCAAAGCCCAAAGCCCATAATTTTCATGTTTAAAGATTTTTAAGGCCACTTGGACAATAAGGAATGTGATTCTCTCCAGAAATAAGACATTTTGCCTCTTCCCATCTATTAAGGAGTAGTCTATTATAAGTATCTGGAACTCTTAAAACATCTCCTTTCCATCAGTAATTCCTTGATCCTGGAGCCAAATGTTCTTTAGATGACTGTGTGGGAATTTATATTTTTTTATTTACAAGAACTTAAAAGATTTTACAATTAGAATTCTTCTGCCTTTCAAGTTTCTCTTTGGGGACACAGCACATTTCCATCAGGAAAGTGCCAAATAAGTATTATACCCTTATTTTCCACACAAGCCACATCTCAGGTTTGAAGGCTCTTGGTGGATATATATAAAAGAAAGTAGAGAGTTCATATTTAAAGATAGCTAAAAGTTATTTAAGGCAAAATCTGGTACATGAGTTAAGTAGCTAGCCTGAAAAATGTTAATCTGGGTTTTTAAAAATTGAATTGAACTCCCTGGAGAGATTTTACAGAGAAGTGTAGTGATGAAAAGGGCAGGATCTGGAGTGTGATTGCTGAGATTTGAATTCCAGCTCCGTCATATACTGTGTTGCTTAAACTCTGCACCTCAGTTTCCTCAGGTAAAATGAGCGTAGTAATAGTGCTAACCAGATAGGACTGTTGTAAGGACTAAAGAAAACAATACATGTGAAGTACTTAGAGCTGTAGCATTTATTACTTGGAATGTAGTCAGGGCCTACGAAATGCTAGCTACTGTTAGGTACTTCACTGTTAGGTACTTTGGGGGAACCAGGAGGACTGGGAAAAAGGTAAGAAAGCAAGGCTTCTGGCATACTCACCAGTGTCTCAACCAGAGAACATTCTCCTTTCCCTGCTTACATATATGGGGCTCCTGAAGTAAGGTTTTATTTGTTCCACAGTTAATCAAAGTTTGACAACCAGTAATGAAATACTTACTTGAGAGTAAAAGATAACCAAGACATATCGCAAATGATAAAAGGTTGTAAAACAGTATACTATAAAGTGATCCTATCTTTTCCTATGTCTATATTGTCTTAAAAAAATCACCAAAAATGCGATTATTGCTAGATAGAATTAAAGATGATTTTTATTCTTCACATTTTTCTAACTTGCACTTTATCATATATTTTGCACTAAGAATTTAAATAAACAGTTCTCTTGGGAATTTAAAGTATACTTAATTTTTTTTTTGAAGTCTGCATTCTTAAATGGCAAAATACAAAACAAAACATGCAAAGTAAAATTTTAACGTGTATCTTTACATAAAAATTTCCTTAAATAAATTGTTCTATTTTATCCTAGATTTTAGATGTAAATGGCAATGTTCTACCTCCTGGACAAGAAGGAGATATTGGCATTCAAGTTCTACCTAAACGACCATTTGGCCTTTTTGCTCACTATATAGTAAGAGATTTATTAAATAACATCTTATTTCCTATTTATTTCTCAAAAGTGCTTGGTAACTATCCCCATTTGCCACAAAACACACCTAGAATAGGTGCTTGGACTTTTCTTGAGAGAGATTCATTGTCCTGAATAGTAATCCCTCAGATAGGAAACTGAAGAAACACCCAAATGCTTGTTCTCCTGAGGCTAGATCACTGCTCCAGGCTCATGAAGTAAGAGAAGGGAGCCCTAGAAAGATAGCCCTTTTTGTATACACTGGTCCTCTACATGATAAAACAGCACCTAATCATTTTCCTGAAATTTGATTAGTGGTCTCCCTTCTTGAGTGAGAGGGATAGAAAATGGTGCAGAGAGATTAAGAAATATCTTTCACTAGAGGCCTTCCAAACTCCCTACTGTTTGCAAACCAAGTATACAAATAAAAGTGAAATTTACATTGATATAATCAAAGGTCCAGGTTCTACTTGTCAGTGAAATTTTTTTATTTTTATTTTACTTTTTTTAAGATTTTATTTACTTGACAGAGATAGAAAGAGCACAAGCAGGGGGAGCGGCAGGCAGAGGCAGAGGGAGAAGCAGGCCCCCTGCTGAGCAAGGAGCTCCATGTGGGGCTTGATTCCAGGACCCTGGGATCATGACCTGAGCCGAAGAAAGACACTTAACAACTGAGCCACCCAGGCATCCCTACTTGTCAGTGAATTTTACATAATGTAACAATACTTCCTTTTTCTTCCTGCCAAAGTTACAGAACCAGTTCTCTGTTTCTGTGTAAAATGAAACAAAATAAAAAAACAAAGTTTATTCTTTATTAGGTGCTGGTGCTTTCTTTTAACTCTGAGTATTCACCTCTCTCTTTCCCTTCCAGTGCTAGGCATTAACCACCGAAAAGACTTAATTATCCCACACCTTAGATCTCTGAACTCCTGCAGTATTTAGTGATCCATCAAAGAAAATTCTCAGGCGGGGGGCGGAGGGGTGCCTGGTGGCTCAGTTGGTTAAGCATCCAAGTCTTGGTTTCCCCTGGAGTTGTGATCTCAGGGTCGTGGGATTGAGCCCTGCATCAGGCTCTGCATTACACGTGGGGTCTGCTTGAGATTCTTTCCCTCTCCCTCTGCCTCTCCCCCACTCCCACTCTTTCTCTCTCTCCCTCTCAAATTTTAAACATCTTTAAAAAAGAAAAGAAGGGGCACTTGGGTGGCTCTGTCAGTTAAGCGTCTGCCTTTGGCTCAGGTCATGATTCCAGGGTCTGGTTCTCCCTGTCTGCCTCTCTCCCTGTTCGTGCTCTTCCCCTCTCTCGCAAAATGAATAAATAAAATCTTTAAAAAGGAAAAGAAAATTCTCAGGATGGCAGCATGCCTAGTCTTTATAACTGTAGTTTACCTTTCTTTGACTGGGCTAGCTCAATGCTGGAATTTCATCCTTATTTCATGTGCTGGCTTCTCTTCATTCCAAGGCTTCTCAAAGGAACCACTTTTTTTCCCCCTTGAACATTTAAAAAATCCAACCAAACAGAAGAATCACATTCACGGTAATACTAACAAAATGCTATTTGTTTCACAGGATAATCCTACAAAAACAGCTTCAACACTACGAGGCAATTTCTACATCACTGGGGACAGGGGCTATATGGATGAAGATGGCTATTTCTGGTTTGTTGCAAGATCAGATGATATCATATTATCCTCTGGGTAATTTATCATCTGTATAATGTCTACATTAATTGATCATTGGTGTTCTGGAATGGACCTGCTGTTCACCTTTCTGAATTCCTGTCATATGTTTTATTTCCCAGTTACAGAATTGGACCATTTGAGGTAGAAAGTGCCCTGACTGAGCATCCTGCAGTTGTAGAGGCAGCTGTTGTCAGCAGCCCAGACCCCATCAGGGGAGAGGTAAAAAAAAAAAAAAAAGGATTCATCTCCACTTTATAATTTGTTGGCAGTCTAACATATACGTTCCAACAGTTCATTGAAACAGAATTACCTAAATGATTCATTCACTAACTGCAAGTCAGATAGTCATTAGTAAACATGCTAGTCAGAAAGAACTGCTAAGAATAAGACCGAAAATATAGATAAGCAATTTGAATCCTATCCATAGAGGGATGGTGTGAATGCCAACAACCCAGAGTCACAGCAAGGTAGGATGGCAGGTATCAACTAGATAGGATTCAGTTATTACCCAGGTCTGGAAACCAACATGGTCTCTAGTGCAGCTGAGAAGGATAGGCCAGCATCAGATATCAGGGGTGGAAGGAAGGTCAGAGATAGCAACTGAGGCAACCGGAAGTAGGCTGGGTACGTAGGCAAGTGAAAGTGGAAGATTCAGGAAATAAGCTGTGAATAAGACAGTCCTAAAAACTCATTCCCAACCCCTCCCCCGCTTTTTTTTAAAGTAAGCTCTATGCCCAACAAAGGGCTTGAACTCATGACCCCGAGACCAAGAGTCACATGCACCCTTGAAAGCTCATTCTTACTGGGGCTGATCAGAGGGTAGTTTGGGTTTAAAGGTTCCATGCTACTCTTCAGGTCCCCTTTGCCAAGCTGGGCCTCCAATATTCCAGATAGATGAGAGCAGGGAATTGGTTCTGTGATTACTGAAGTTTATCCTTTCACTCTGAACTCCACCAGTAGGATCACAATGTTCCTTCGAATTTGAAGGCCATAGGGCATTATTGGACTTATGCAATGATGGAAATGTTCTATATCTGTACCATTTGATACAATACACACGGCTATTAAGCACCTGAGAATGTGGTTGGTGTGACTGAGAAAATGTTTATTTCATTTTAAATTTAATTAGTTACATGTGGCTAGTGGCTACCAAATGGTACAACTATAGACATAAAAATGCAAAATTTTGCAGAGAATTTTAGGGAAACTTTGAAGCTGACTTAAGGATTTTAGTTAAAAAAAAAAATCCTGTTTTTCTAATACTACTACCACTAATACCTAATATTTCTAAGGACTTCTTCTGATGTTCCAGGTATTATAAGCCCTCTACAGGGCCTGTATATGTTAACCTATTTAATCTTCACAACCTCTCTTTTTGGAGAAGGAAACAGGCACAGAGAGGTATCCTAACATTCCCAAGATTACACAATAAAGTGTGATTTGAACCCAGGCCGTCTGACTTTAGAGTTCATCATCTTAATCATGTTAGGGTGCTCCATATTAATTTACGATCTTCTGCAATGGTTGATAAAGATTTTTATAGGGGCACCTGGGTGGCTCAGACAGTTGAGCATCTAATTCTTGATTTCAAGTCAGGTCATGAGATCAAGCTCTGAGTCAGGCTCTGCACTCAGCATGGAGGTCTGCTTGAGATTCTCTCCCTCTGCCCTTCCTCCAACTCCTGCGTGCATGTGTGTGCTCTCTCTCTCTAAAATAAATAAATAAATCTTAAAAAAAAACTTTTATAGAGTAGACCTTATCCAAGGTGCAGAAGTCATCAATATGCAAACCAGTAATTATAAACATTAGTTCTTAAAATAAGCTGCTCCTGAATGATTCACTTATAGCAAGGTTAAATTTTTTTAATTCATAAAAATGTTGATAAAGCAGAAGAGCCAGTATAAACACAAAATTTTTATGAAATATCAAAAAATGGATATGATAAAATGGATAGATAGTCCAAAAACTCTGGGCAGGGCAGGATTTTCCAAAACATTTCAAGGAAGAGTAAACATTGAAAATAGGATTTGTGAGCATAAAGTGATAAAGTCTTCCCTGTCTTCTGACAACTAGAGAGCAAGGACCACCACCACTTTCTAATCTTGTTCCTCAGGGGCAGGTAAATTGGTCAGAGTAATAGCAAAATGGCTGTTGGAATCTTCACAGCCTTATATCGACATAAGTATCTCTGGAATGAAGAGTGCACAGCCTCAGTGAACTGTTCCCTCAATAAGGACATAGCAAACTCGGTGTGAATACTCTTTATAAGGGCCACACTGAGCGTGGGGACCTAGAAACTAGGCTAGATCAGGCTAAGATGTTACCCAAGAGGCTGTGCTTAGTGCATTGTCGAGTTTCTAAAAGGAAGGTTTTTTTTTCTAAAAGGAATTTTTCTTGAAGGAGATAAAAGATGAGGCAAGAAGTCAAGAGCAAAGACAGACAGCTCAGAAACAGAAGCAGGTCAGAAAGCAGAGTTCAAGATGTAGTTAGATGAGAAAGTTCTAGTTCATTAAGATCATTAACAAAGCAGGGCTCCCAGAAACTCTCTTGTATTAGAAGTCACGGGACTCAACTGGCTGACTTAGAGCACAGACTTGGGATCAAACCCTATGAAGCCTTCTGGCCCACCCCAGCAGGCATTAGATTCCCAGTTAGAAAAAGTAAGCAAGACACACTAAAACATAAAAACATACAACTCATCTTCCTGGTGTTTCAAATATTTTTTTCAGGTGGTAAAGGCTTTTATTGTTCTGACCCCTGAATACAAGTCACATGATCAAGAACAACTAAAAAAGGAGATTCAAGAGCATGTAAAAAACACTACAGCACCTTACAAATATCCCAGAAAGGTAGGTATTCTAATTATGATGACGATTTGCTTAGTGTTCTGACAAATTTCAGCTGTTTATTTATTTTTTTATTTTAATGAACATTCTCCTCAAACATGCTACACCAAATATTCCAAATTGAACTAAAGACATGGATAAGAATCAGAATCTTTGAGATTAAAATGAAACTCTTGACATTATTTGCAGGGTCATTTGGTTTACTGGACTAGTAGTAAATACTAAATATCAAGCAACATCTCCTCAACAATACCCTTCTCCCTTTTTGGTTGTTACCAAAACCCACCCAGATGGGTATCCTAATTCTTTCACCTACAGATAATAAAACTGCTATATAACTGACTATGTATAAAGATGAAAACTTCTGGGCTAATTTTTTCCCTTAATACCAACAGGTAGAATTTGTTCAAGAGCTGCCAAAGACTATCAGTGGGAAGATAAAAAGAAATGAACTGAGGAAGAAAGAATGGGAAACAATTTAAATCCATTCTATTATTTATCACAGTATCTATAAAACAAAGAGTCTGTCCAAACCACAAGAGTATAGGGAGGTGATTAAAAATGTGATAATATACTTACAAATTGTTGATTTAAAATATCTTGTGGTTGGAGCACCTGTCTGGCTCAGTCAGTAGAGCATGCAACTCTTGATCTCAGGGTTCTAAGTTTGAGCCCCACATAGGGTGCAGAGATTACTTAAAAAAATAAAATCTTTTAAAAAAGCAAAATAAAATATTTTGTGGGTATATCATCAGAGGCTGAATTCTGAAATAAAATATTTAGTAAATTCCTCTGCATTAGTGTCAATGTTATTATGATTTTGTTAATATAAAAAGAATGCCATCAAGTGCTAAGAAATTTTTAAACATAGTATCTGAACCAAATTTCTGACCTGTTGGTTTTCAAATTCTAGTTGAATAATTCTTCTGATATGTTGATATACAAATCAGAACAAATCTTCAAGTTTTGAAATAAAACTAAACAACTTATTATAAAAGCTTTCAGAAAAATAAAAATCTCAGTTAGAAGATATCATAATTCTCAAAGTCTAAATATCTACCTGAAAACAGGCTAGGGATTTTTATTAGTCACATTTTTATTCAAGTAATTTAAAAATAGTTTAAACTCATTTCAAGGTCTAACTAAAAGAAGAACATCATGCTACAGTTGCTCGTATCTAATCAAATGCAGTATACAAAATATTTAATTTGTGGCTCTTCAAAAAAGTATGATAAATTTGGCAAGTGTTAAGATACAACATAAAAATAAAACAGTGTACAACTATCATCAGAATACTCATGATGTTTGGAAATTCAAGGGACAATCAGGATTCATACATGAATAGAAGACAAATGTTAGATAACCGATAAATGAAATTAGAAGACTGTGAAATTGACTTTTTCTCTATTTTCAGTGTGTGTGTGTTTAATAGCCCCAATACAGTCTACAGGACTCAGATATGCTAAGTCCCCATAACTTGTAGCCTTTTTTCTCTTTATCACACAAAAAGTCGTATTAAAGTAAAAACATAGTTTAGATGTAGAGAAATTTTATCAATTCCTCATTGAAGGTCTGAGTCTCAATGAATTTTTAATAGAAAAATTTACATTTCTGTCACAAATATGGCTTATTTCTGGGGAACTAAAAGTGAGTCCCGCTGGGGAATGAGACAGAATTCTGCTGTTGGCTCTCTCCTTTTGAAGTGTTTGTTCCCATTTGAAATAACCACAACATTTTCTGTTTTCTCGGTATTTCCCAATTGGGCAACAATAGAAGACTTTTCCATGGTTTGGTCCATTATTAGAAACAACAAGTCTCTTAGATCTTCGGCCACACTTGCATAAAGGAGGTGTCATTTTCCCACTCTTCCAAGGCTCTTGTAGGTTAACTGTAGAAGCTAAGACAGAGGGGAGGACCTTCTGGGAACAACTTCCCACTGGGGAGCCATCAGATGATGTAGGCTTTTCTTCATGAACAGTGAGGGTCTGTTTTTTTGCTGGTGGGACAGACAGAGGACTGGACAGATTCCTTTTAGTACCACCTAAAATGAGGGGGTATTTCCCCAAAACTGAAGGATGAGACATAGTGGCATTAACACTGTTGAAGCTACTTGATTTGCATTCAGGTAATTTAAAGTCAGAAACATCTGCATCTGGATCTTTGGCTTCTTCCACATGATAAATAGTAGTATGTGGACTCTTATATACAACAGACTTAGAGGTCCCAGATTTTTGAGGAGTTTCTTCTGTGCCTTCTTTCAAAACCATTAATCTTTCTATAGAATTAAATGAAGTATCTAAGTTTGAGTCACTAATGGACGGTATACAATCTATACTTTGCTCAGGCTGAGATGCTGGCAGTAAAGCTACATCCTCCCTATCAGCCAACATAGGTAAACAATCAAGAGCAGAACTCATTTCCGTATCAGAAACATGATTAACAGATGAAATGGTAGTTGATACAAGTACCAATTCTGAACCAATTGCTGAAGACTTAGATTTGGTATTAAATGCAAGGTGTTCGTTTCTTATGTGCTTCTGCATAGGTGTATTCAAGCTGGCAGACGGCAACTGCTCCAGAGAAGTAGAGGACTTTGTATTAAAAAGAGATAAATAGCTTTTGCCATTATGAAGACCTGCTTTTATATTGCTCTTTAGTTGGAGCTGATCCTGTTGTACCTTTATAGGAGAATTCACACCACCTGGCCTCATGTGAACTTTTTCATGAGAATTTACTGTATTTTTAGGCTCCCTATCATATATACTCAGACCCTGAATGCTACTGTTGCAGGCGGATCTTTCTTCAACTTGATTCGTATTCAAATTTCTGGCAAAAACGCTGGAATTCTTCTTAGTGGGGACCTATGATTCCACAGACAAATCCAATAGCTTTAGAAACTATGCATTTGTAATCTCTTTAGTACACATTAATGTCATCATTCACTGATTTATCAATGATTTCCACACATGATATTTGTATTTCAATGAACGTATTACTTCTGGAGTTTGAGATGACAGAATAAAGAGGCAAGAAACCACTAACCTTGTTCAAGGACCTTGTAATTTTCATTAAGCAACCATCCTTGATCATTTTCCAAGCAAGTAGGGCAGTATTCCGAGAATCATCCAACCCTGAGGAAATAGATATTAAACACTGAATTTAGTAATACCATTGTAAAGAAATATAGCAAAAATTAGAAATCACAATTAATATTGGAACATACTACTAGTTTTATGATCATCTACTCATTTTAATCATGATAAATTGGACTAGCAAATGCTGTGACAACCTTACCAACAAAAGACAAGATCTCCCACATTTACAGAGGAGATAAAAATTTGTACAGTTCACAAAAATGTAAGCAACATTCTTTAGGGACCATACTTTGTGAGTAATCTAATGGTCTTGTTCAGTTTTTTCACTAATTCACTGTGTTGTCTGGGCATTTGTTTAATCTCCATTTGATTTAGCTAATTTTCATTCTTTTTAGCAACTAGAAAGCCACTAGATGGCAGTCTTTATCTTACACTACTTTATGGTAGTATAATTTGAAAGTCCGAACTCTTTGAATTGTATAGATTAGGTACTTTTTTTAGCCTAAAAGGATATTCCTTATTAATGACATCACCAAAAACATGAGATTCATATGAAAGACTTTCTAGAAATAAGATGACTTACATAATAAAATTATTTTCAATTTATACTAACCAGAATGTTCTCGTCCTAAGAATTCTATTCCCACTTCCTGCAGGGCACCACTTAGTCCTTTTGGTTTTCTTCTATAGAAAATCTAACCAAATAAAAGAAACATCCAAAAAAAGTTACTATTAGAAAGGCTATGTATTAGCCACTTACTTTTCATAATTTTTATTTCTATTAGATTTGGAATGTCCTTATTTTGTTGTCATTTGTACATACTTTAAGAAATGTATTTACGTGAAAGTTTAAAAAAACATTTTATTTATAGTAAACTATACCCATGTATGGGATGAAGTTTAATCATTTTTCAATAGAAGGAAAGTGACCATGCCCCCATCTTTGACCCTTACCTTGTAGGTTACTCTGAGATCAATCCAAAAATTTAAGAATGCGGGTTTTAACAGCTGTTTTCTTTTACACTCATACTCCAGGCAAACCCCCAAGTCCCAGTCTGCATTAAGTATGTTAAAATAGAACAAATTCAATGATGCCAGCAGTTTTTACTCATGCTATCATTTATAAATAAAAGGCTGAAATATTATATAAAAAAAGATTTAGAAAGACATAATATATAGTATATAAATTTATAAATATAAATATGCATTTTGATATATATTGTACATATTTTATATATAATAGTATATAGTATACATCATTACATACTATATACCAAAGTATAACATGTACTATATAGAGAATATGAACTATACTGTATATGCTTTAATATACTATATAAAACAAAATAGGATTTAATTGCTATTAATATTTAACAATTATTCACTTTACATAATTTACTATTAAGAAATTAGGTTAGTAACTAAGTTTCAAAATGATTTCTTAAATACCCAATCAAACACACTGAGTAGTTCAGAAAGAAGAGTAAGGTGTCAAGTTACAAGGCCTACAAGGAGAAGGTTATCTGCTTTCAACATTCTAGAAAATACTAAGGTAACTGAGAAACCAGGCATCTTATAGAAACCTAAAACCAAAAATGACTATTGATGGCACAGAATTGCTATCAATGACTTTTAATGGCCCCTTTTTTTCCTAGTATGAAAGTATAAAGCAAAGGATGTGAGTTGAATGAAGACTCTTTTTATTCAAGGTTATAGAAAGTAGCATAAAAGTTTTCACTAAATCATCTTTGCCTGGAGCCAGAAGAACAGGGAGGTACAATCTAGTTAAGTCTTAAAAAATTTTAAAGTAGGGCGCCTGGGTGGCTCAGTTGGTTAAGCAACTGCCTTCCGCTCAGGTCATGATCCTGGAGTCCTGGGATCGAGTCCCACATCGGGCTCCCTGCTCAGCGGGAAGTCTGCTTCTCCCTCTGACCCTTTCCCCTCTCATGCTCTCTCTCTATCTCATTCTCTCTCTCAAATAAATAAATAAAATCTTAAAAAAAAAAAAAATTTTAAAGTATCCCAGAATGGTAAAATTTGAAAAAATGAATAAAATTTATTTTCCTTGGTTAACATCTTTTTGGCACTGAGATTTCTTTTTGAGGCCTAAGAGGTTAACAAGTACAATTCTTACTATAGATAAAGAATTACATAGTGGTTACCCTACTCATTTATGATTGATAGAAATAACTTATTTTTTACCTGACCAGGTAACAAATGCACATAATTTTACTTCGGAATTAGGCAGATCTGAAATCCCAGCAGCAAAAATAATTTTCTTCTGTTGCTGAATCTTCTGAATCCATTTACAGAACTGAGATAAGCAAATCCTCAGAGGGACTCCTTCATCAACTTGAGCCTGAGTAAAGTCACAAAATCTAAATTCAACAATCAAATTCTGTAATTATTGAACACATCATTAGCACATAATTAAGCGCTTTAGGGGGATGTAAAAAAGAAGAGGTTCTGGGCACCTGGGTGGCTCAGTTGGTTAAGTGTCTGCCTTCGGCACAGGTCATAATCTCAGGATCGCGGAATCAAGTCTCACATCAGGCTCCCTGCTCCGCAGGAAGTCTGCTTTTTCCTCTACCCCTCTCCCTACTCATTCTCTCTCGCGTGCAAATAAATAAAATCTTAAGGAAAAAAAAAAAAAAGAGGTTCTGACTGCCAGAGTTTATTTAGTGAAAAAGATGCTAAAACACACGGAAGAGAGATAATATAATGATTAGAACTCCGCGAGATAAGAAAAATTAGGTTGCTCTACCTAAAATCACACAGAAATATAGTAATTAAATCCTGACTGACAGAAATTTGATGTCAATTAATTTCCGTAAGTTTGATATTCATTTTTACAACACTATTCTAATTTTTAAAAATTCCAACAGAGTTCTGGAGGGAACATTATTTCTAACAGTACATAAATCTAATTCCGAATGGTATATACTTTTTATTTTCGTTTAAAAACTGATTTCTGAATTTTAATATTTGCATCATACTTTCTTGGTTCCTTTGGGGGGGGCAGGGTGAGAAGAGAGGTAGGGAAAAGAGAAGAGCATACCTGTTTTATGCCTGTCAGTTCCATGCAAAATTCAGAAAGAATTGGATGTTCTTGAGGCTGAACATAAGCATGGAACTCAGATTCGATCTCTCCAGTTGATGTGTTCAGCAATACTGCTGGAAATTCAACTACATGAGAGAATCATCAATTGACACTTGAATACATAATTGTTAAATTAATGCTATAATCACTCTAAATTAAACATATTTTACCATCAAATATCATTATTAGACAATCATTATTTCAGTAAAAGCATATTAAAATGACCAAAGCAGTGTGATATAAGTTATAATAAATTGTGCCAAAGAAAAAGTCGGAATATTAAAGTTATGAGTGTATCTATTTAAAACTCTTGAATATATTTCCACAATTAAATGTGAAGACCATATGTAAGTTAAAATGTTCTCCTTTTTGCAAAGGTATTTTTTCAGTTCCTATGCAACTGAGATTTTGTATGGAATTCTAAAATAAATATTTTATATGATGATACTTTTAGATGTTAGATTTTTGTTCTTTTTTTGTCAAGTCACGTTTTATAATAAACTATCAACTCACAGGGCATCTTGTTTTCTTTAACTGTTGACTAGTTTATATCTATTAAAGTGACTCCTCTAGGGCTAGCTTTGACCACTGGCAGTCCAGACTTACTTATTTCTTGGCTCTGGTGGCGTTTCCCATTATTCCAACATGTTGACTCAAAATCAATGACAATTAAGTAGTCAAACAACTGCTCTGCAAAACAAAGGTTGTCCTTATGCTTTATCCGTGTTAAAAGTGCAAGGCATACAAAATGTAAAGAAATGAAGCACGCTACTTACTGGATTTGCTTCTTCCTAGATTTCCATTTGCTGGTACAACTGACTTTCTTCTAATTAATCCAAGCTGCCTAAAAATGTAAAACAACCCAGTATGTTCAACAAACTCACACTCCTGTTTGAATATGCTAACAAACGAATGGTATAACCCTCATCATTAGTGTGACAGGAAATTGAACTAGACTTTGAGAGCAAAAGACCCTGGTTCTTATACTGACTGCCACCCTCTCTTTTAAGTCATTTCACCTGCATGAGCCTCAAAGGTCATATTTGCAAACTTAGACTAATTCTTTCTGCTTCCCTTATTTTACAGTAAATACTGAGGAACTTGAGTGATTACAGAGGTAAAGATGCATTGAAAAGCTTATTTTTGCCTTTGCATTTTTCAAGCCCTTCTATGTGCACAGCGCGGTTCTGAGGAGATAGGGCAGATCCAGTCTTCCAGGAGCTCAAAATACAGCTGGGTAAAGAAACTAGACATCCACGGTAAACTAGTGGAAGGTAATATATGACAAAGGATCTTCAAAGGCAATACTTGAGTTCACAGAAAGGTATGAGCTTACTGAGGTGTTAAGTAAGACAACTTCGAGGAACAGGTCGAGTTTAACTAAGCAGTTCTTTGTTTAAGACATGTGATGGGAAGTGCAAGGAGTTGGGAATAATTGCGAATATTTATTTGATTTCTTACTACACAGCAGGCACTGAACTCTGGTGATCTCACTTAATCCTCAACACCTGTACGAGGTAGTCACTTTTGCTATCTCTATTTTATGGATGAGAAAACGGATTCAGTAATTTGCCAAGGAACACAGATTTGGTATGTGAACCCATGTTCGTCCAACTCTGAAGCCCATGCTGTTTACTAATACATTACAATACAACAGTGCTTCTAGAAATCAGAAATGTGCACAGCATGACCAGGAATCAGGGAGAAGGCCACAAGAAATCAAATTACGAATTAAACGGATCACTAGGAAGTGGTGGGGTGAACAGCTTGACGGGTGAGGCGGGAGCTGCCTGAGACCTCGGAACGGCCTACCAGGCGCTGTCACGTCCATTCGTTTCCCGAGGCCTAGAATGGGCTGACAGTGGCTCAAGGCCACACAGTCCGAACCCCGGGTATTCCAAACTCGCGCAGAGGGCGGCCTGAGGCTCGAGACCGAGATCCAAGCAGAGACCTTTCAGTCCGGGCCAGACAGTGCGGGTCGGAGACGCCGGGGCTGCAGAGAATGAAGGCTGACCGCGGATGCCCACTGCCCAGACCTGCTGCAGACGCCAGCACCCTACCAGGAGCCACCCCCAGGCCAGAAACCCCTCGCATACCGCGCAAGCTTCTTGGTCGCCATTCCCGGCACTCCTTACTCCTCCCAGCCTAACTGCCGGAAGTTATTAACCCCCCACTTCCGGTCCGTTCAAACGCCTGGCGCGTCTGAGGAGACGGTTGCGGCCGCGGCTCCGGCTGCGACTGAGGTGGCGGCGGTAGCGGCGTCTGCGGCTTGGGCTGTCTACCGGCTCGTCTTCGGTGTTTTCGGGGCTTCGGGGCGCGGGGAGTGTTTTTTGGTGGGGAAGGCGCTTGGCAGCAACTTTTTCTCTCTTTTTCAACGGGCGGAGGCCCCTTTGTGCCGTTGAGGAACCGTTTCGAATTCGGCCTCCGGCGCGGACGGTAAAACCGTTGGTCTCGGTGCGGTTTTCTCCGCTGCGGAACAGGGAGGATAGTGGGCGCCCTCGCTTTTCCGGGAGGGTTGGGAGGGCTCCGTACACTGAATTGAGGATAGGATCTGAGGGAGCCTGTAGGCCGTCGAGGCCTCACCTGCTCCCCCGTCAGGAGGCGGAGAATCCTCAGCTCTCGCCGGTCTTTCTTCACAGCGTCATGGATCCCGAGAGGGAGAGGACCGGGAGGCACCTCAAGAAGGGCAGGAAGAGGAGGCGGGCCCGGAACACGCTGGTCGGGGCGGCTGAGGCGCGGAGAGCCCGTTGGGATCTGGAGGAGAGGCAGCCTGAGGCCAAGGTGAGTAACGGGGAGCCCGAATGGGCGGCCCGAGGAGGTTAAGAGCTGCCAAGCCCTCGCCCCAGCCGCCTTCTGGGCCCTGCCGGCCCTGGACGCTGCGGGTCAGCCTCATCCGCCCACTGGCCTTTCGGAATCCCGCTTTCCAGTCTGTAAAATGGGAACGCTGATGATGGTTTTTTAAAACTGGTGTGGTACCTTGGACCCAAAAAGAATGTTCACTCAACAGATAGTTTATTGAGTCTTCCGTGTGCCAGGAATTGTTCTAGGTTCCGGGAATATCCCAGTGCACGAACCCAAAATTCCTTGCCCTCATGCAGTTTACATGGCTCGCCAGTAGGGGAATAATAAGGCTGAGGAGCATCCCTGCTGTGTATCGAGAACTAAATATACGTGGTCCATCCCTTCAGTCATCAGCTTTCTGTTGTCTCTCATGTGCTGGGCACTGCCCTAGGCACTGGGGGAACATCAGTGAATAAACAGAGGTGACTACTTCGTTCTAGTGGAAAGAGACCTAAGACAAACAATAGGTAGAAATGATAACCAGGTTTCCCCCACTATTCCTCAGTTGTTCCAGTAATATCCTTTTTAGCAATAAGATCCAGTCTAGAACCGTGTGTTACATTTAGTTGTCGTGTCTCCTTCAATCCATACAATTCTTTAGTATTTTCCTTGACATCTGTGGCCTTACTACTCTTGAAGAATCCTGAACCAGTTGTTTTGTAGAATGTCTCTCATGTTAGATTTGTGTGTTTCCTCATCGATTAGTTTTGGGTTATACATGTTTGGCAGGAATATCACAGAAGTGAACTCTTTTCTCTTGTATTTTATTAGGGTGTACATGATTTTGATTTGTCCTATTCTTGTTTTTCTCTAATTTTGTGGAGAGATGCTTCCTTATTAAACTTGTAATTCATTTTTTTATTAGTATGAACTCATTGCCTATTTCATTCAATGGGTTATAATCCATTACTATATTTTGATGCTCAAAATATCCCATATTTGAGCATTAAGCTAGCTTCTGTGTTCTTTGGACCTCATAATTCTTTGAGCATTTCCTTACTTTTTTGGCACAAAAAGATGTTCCAGGCTCATCTGTGCTTGTCCTGCCCCAGCCCTGGAATCAGTAATTTTTTTCTTGATGCTTGGTTCGAAATGACATTTAGAAACGCAAGGTTCTGGGTACTAGATGTGCTTAGTGCTATCAGGATATCAATACTCCCAAAAGAGAGCTAGGAAATATGTATTTATATATCTGTATACCCATATACACACATATACATGTTTACCTTTAAATATTTTTCTATCTATACATACGAAAATCTCTACTTGCAGTCTATTTCCACAAGGTTCATTCTTGCTTTCTCTCTTCATGTTTATAATTTCCTTCTTTATTCAGTGAGAAGCCTGATTTGTCATTATTTTCAGTATATTTGACCAGTTCCCCATGCTGCCACCACCCCACACTCACACACCCTCCTCACCTTGCTTGGGCTCTGTCACCCTGCACCATGTACCAGGCCACCCTCCTGTGTGAATGTCCCTGTCACTACTGTGACAGGCTACTATCCTTATCCTTCATACATGGACACCCTCACCCTGTTCAGGCTCTGAATCTTGTGACAGGCCACTCTTGTCCCTCAATATTGATGCCCTCCTTACCTTAAATACTTTCTGACATCTAACACCAGCCCTCACTGCTCTCCAATTCCCACTGCATGGATGCCTTCATATCACTCAGGCTTTGACACCCCACAGTGAGCCATCCTTCTGCATGTATGCCCTCCCTAAGGGTATGTTCCTACCCTTAGTCTTAGCTCTCTCCCCTATAGCATGCCCTCCCCGCCCCCCCACTTAGCCTTTGACCTCCACTTGGCAACCATGTTTAGTCACTGCCACATAGACCCTACCTACCTCACTCAGTCTCACCTTATCAGTCTTATATTTTTGATTGGTAAATATAAATTGGTATATTCTTTCAGGAGTTAAGTGTCAGAATTAAATAGTTGACCCTTGAACAATATGGGGGATTGGGGTGCCAAACCACCATCTACCCTCCCTGTCCTGTGCAGTCCAGAATCCTTGTATAACTTTTGACTCCCCCAAAACTTACCTACTTAAAGCCAGAAACCTTACCAATAACATTGGTAGCCAGTTGACCAGAAACCTTACTGATAACATAAACAGTTGGTTAACACATACTTTGTAAATTACATGTATTATATACTGTATTCTTACAATAAAATAAGCCAGAGAAAATGTTACTAAGAAAAGCATAAAGAAGAGTATTTGTTCCTGTTCTCCGTAGTCCTAATTTTTTTAAAGATTTTTACCTATTTGAGAGAGAGAGAATGAGCGATGGGAGGGGCAGAGTGAGAGAGAGAAGCAAACTCTCTGCTGAACAGGAAGCCTGACATGGGGCTTGACCTCAAGACCCAGAGATCATGACCTGAACTGAAGGCAGACGCTTAACTGACTAAGCCACCCAGGTGCCCCTAGTTCTAATTTTTTAAGATTTATTTATTTATTTTAGGGAGAGAGCATGCAGGGGAGGGATAGAGGAAGAGGGAGAGGAGCAGACTCCTTGCTCAGTGGGGATCCCAACGCGGGGACTCAATCCCAAGACCCTGAGATTATAACCTGAGTCAAAATCAGGAGTCGGACGCTTAACCTACTGAGCCACCCTGGCGTCCCGGTAGTCTTAATTTTTAATGCCCTGATTTATCTTTGCAGAAAGCCCGCTTATCTACCATTTTATTTGCTGAAAACTGTGAAGTAACCCACGATCAGTTATGTGAATTGCTGAAGTATGCAGTTCTGGGCAAATCCAGTGTTCCTAAACCCAGGTATGAGTTTAAGTACTTAAATGGTGGGTACAAACCTGAGGTTTCAAGCTAGGGTCTAGAGGGCCATGTATTCCTTAATTAATATTATTTGTTTGCTGTGCAGAATGTCCTAAATTTTTTTTTTCTTTTTTTCTTTTAATGGTTGGGGAGGGGCAGAGGGGGAGGGAGAGAGAGAGAATCCCAAACAGACTCCAAGCCCAGTGTGGAGCCCAGTGCAGGGCTCAATCTCATGACCCCGAGATCAGGACCTGAGCCAAAATCAAGAGTCAGACGCCTAACCAACTGAGCCACCCAGGCGCCCCCTACATTTTTTTTTTTTTTTTTAAGATTTTGTTTATTTATTTGACAGAGAGAGACACAGCGAGAGAGGGAACACAGGCAGGGGGAGTGTGAGAGGGAGAAGCAGGTTTCCCGCTGAGCGGGGAGCCTGACGCGGGGCTCGATCCCAGGACCCTGGGATCATGACCTGAGCCGAAGGCAGAAGCTTAATGACTAAGCCACCCAGGCGCCCCTACATTTTTTCTTATAGGAGTTGCCAACATTTAATTTGGGAATTCCTTTATTAAAATCCAGATACTTTATTTCTTCAAAAAATTCTAAGATGTGGCAGTTTTATCCCTGTATTCCCAAATGGCAACAATTTGTCAAAGCTGAACAGTAGCCTTCCCCTTACAGATGGGGCATGTACACTTTAGTGTACCACCTACTGGTAAATAAGGCCTGCTTCCCTTATTTACGTTATCTGTCTGGCTGCTTTTTGTTTGCAACCCTCTTGGGAGCTTCCTGGGTGTAAACTGAAACCTGCCCCACTTACTTGGAGGGCAGGGAGAGACTGAAGAGGCAGGCTGTTCAGGTTGGTAAGTGGCAATTTTAATAATAAGTGAAGGGAACTTACATACAGGGCTTGTCTTGGGCAGGAGGATGACAAATGGATCCTTACACATGCCTGCCAAATCTTAAAAAAGTTTATATAGAGGGCTTAACTGGGTTCAGTCATATGAACCATGCAGGTGTTTTCAACACCACATCACTGTCTCAAGGCTATGTCCTTGGAGCAGCCTCTGGGATCAGGAAAGACAAGCAGAATCCACATTCAAAGGACAAAGGAGAAGGGGGTGAGGAGCCTTCAGGTGTCAGGGTCCAGCTGACAGGTTAGCTGGCAGTCATGTCTTTTCACTGACCTTTCCCAGTACCGCTTAAAGGTATTTTGGTTTGTAACCCCTAGTGGAGACCCAATTGAAAATCACATGATCATGTGTTAAGAATCCCAGTTAATCTTTTCTGTTCCTTTTACATTAAGGGACAAAAAGAATTATACTATTCTGATATCTTCAATGCCATTGTTAAATGTCTAGTGAAAATTGCTTTTGTATATGTACCAATAAAAAATTTTTCAAAACTTTTTAATTTCTCAGACATATCTATCTAAGGGAGATTGGCTAGATAACTCAAAAGCCATCTTCTGTATTAACAAATATTGCCAGTAGTCTGTCAATTTATCTAAAACTGGCTTTCTTAAAGCCAGTCATGTGATTACTAGCTTAGGAAGGACTCAGCAGCTTGGGATCTTGAGGATATGCCTTTGTATACAAAAAATGAGTTTATTTCCAATTTAAAACAAATCGTAATAGGATTTTGGATTTGAATGCATTGTTTTTCCCTTGGTATCCTACTTGATTTGAATGCAATAAACTATTATCTCAAGAGATCTTTATTTGAATTCTGTATAGTAATAGCTGTTCTTTGCCAGGCAGTCATTGAGTCATGGTAAACTCCATTAACTGTTCCTCACTGCTTTTTTTCCACCCTTCCCTTTTGTATATCTATAACTGACTTGATGGTATCACTTTTAGCTGTGTTGGTTTGATTTTTCAACAGCTGGTGCCAGCTTTTTCACCAAAACCATCTGAACAACGTGGTGGTTTTTGTACTGCAGGGAATGAGCCAGCTACACTTTTATAGGTTCTATTTGGAATTTGGATTTCTCCGAAAGGCATTCAGACACGTAAGTTAAGAAAACTCTAGCAGGGCCTGAGTTGAGTCCTCTCATCCAAAGACTAGTTCATGTCTCAAACTATGCTCTTTGGCAACCTGATTGAACGAGCAGAAGAGGTTGTAGAAAGCAAGAAAGATTAAGATTCAGAGATCTCTTGTTGAGATTAGGTTTGCCTCTGATTTTCTTTGATAATTTAGGCAAAATATTTATTACCAGATTACAATCTATACGTAGTCCCCAGGCTGATATATCCTGTTTTATTCGGGTTATGGTGTTTTCAGAAATTAAACACTTTACGTAAGTCTGTGTTTTTTGGCCTCTTGACAACATCACAAGATTGGACATCCTTAGAACAGTATCTGGAGCTGAATAGCGGCTGTCATCTTTAGAAGAGGCATGTGCTATTTTCCTTCCCATAGCCACCACCAGTCTTTATTGGACTGTTTCATCCATTTACTGCTAAGGGATTTGAGTTGGTGAGTCCTAATCTCCTTGGGTCTCCGTTTTCTTTTTTGCTTTCATTTATCAAAGGCTACATATATGCTAGGACCTACATCAGTCATTCTGCGTGCATCATCTTTAATTTTCACAGTAATTCTGTGAGAGATATAAATATCTTCTGTATGTGAGGAAACTGTAAGTAACTTGTCCAAGTTATAGCTAGTAAGTGTTGGAGCTGGAATTTCAGCACAGGTGAGCCTAAGGCTGGAGCTTTCAACCTTTCAGCTTTGCTGTGTCATCTGTCCTAACTACTTGGCAAGCTGTCCACTAAAGTATAATAGATACAGAAGTGCTTTGGAAAAAGAGACTTTCCTTTTCTGAGTTATACATTTCTATAATGTTTGTCTTTGTTTCCAATGTGTAATCAGAACCAAAGAAAATATCTGAGCTGGGATAAAGGTGGCTTCACTTACGTAGTCACTTTTTTTATTATTATTATTATTACCTAGTCACTTTTATACATTAAGGAAACAGTCCTCATTTTGCAATACAAACAATTAAGGTCCAGACCTTTCATAGCACTGAGCTGACGATAAAAGTGCAAGTCTTTGACAATATTTTAACTGCTTTCAAGCATTTTTATAAAAACTTGGTATGTATTTTCAGAAATTCCGCTTGCCACCACCATCATCTAATTTCCTAGCTGATATCACTGGACTGCAAAAGAAACAAATAATGGGGGATCTATCCAAGATGGTGGAAGGTATGGCTGTGACTCTGGTTTGATGATTTGCTCATTCTAAAAGACATTATGGATATGCTTATAAGTGGGTTTATCAGTCAAGTTTATTCTTGCAAACAACTAAGGTCAATTCTAACTACCTTAAACAGAAAAGCAGGTTTTTTTTTTTTTTTTTTTTGAAGAAAAAATGGATAAGTACCTCGGGAAAATAGAGAGCAGGAACCATAGCCTGTATTCATGCCCCAGAAACCATCTGGTTAGGTGAGATAGCATAGGCTATCCCTGCATATCACTTAACACTGGACTCTTATAAATTACTGGGAATAATTTTTAAACTGTCAGTGGGTCTTTGTACCCATGAGTGTACAGATGTGAAGGAAGATCTTGCCTTTGACTACTGTAAAGGACACCCTTAATACTACTCACAGTGGGGAGTAGGCAGGAGGTTAAGATGCTGGCCATCTAAAAGAGAAATACCCATGATGGCAATGTTTTTCAAACGATGGGTTGTGTCCATGAGTAAGTTGTAGTTAACCTTCTGTTTTTGTAGGGGGAAGCAGGTAAGTGATGGAATAGAAAAGAACTTGCTAGATAGAGTTCATTGGACATAGTAAGCTAAGTATTGTTCAGTGATGCTTTTTTGTGTGTGTTCAGAAATAATAGTTACACTGAGGAGACATGAAAAAGTGGTGAGGAGTAGCCAGTGATTCCTTAGTATCTCCTCTAGGACTGTGCTTCCTACTATCCTGTCTTAAAGACCCCTGACTTCCTTCCTTTCCACTGTTCCCCTCTCCTTCTAATAGATGCCTGTATCTGACCTGCCTCTGTTTTATTTGACCTCCACTGTATTTTAAACATTTTTGAGTAAATAACAGAGTAGTCATTAACTAGATTCAAAGCTCATATAAAGACATAGCACTGCAAAAGAAATCATCAGAAAAAAATTTGATGTGGCTAAAAAATATAGATTGTTGGGGATAATTGGGGGAGGATGGTAGTGGTGAGAGACGAGGCTGAGAGAGGTAGGTTAAAGCTCTGTCCTACAGGCTGTAGATATCATGCTAAGGACTTTGGATTTTATTCTGTAGACTTTGAGGAGTCAGAGGATTATGGCTAGTTCTCTATCCTCTTAAGGATTTCACTTTGTTTCCCATCCTAAATATCAGAGTCCCAAAGCGTAGTCTGTAACACTGATCTCCCCTCAATTCAGTCTTTCCTTCAAAATATTTATATATCTCCCCAAGCTGACCTATCGCTCTTCTTTGGTTAACGCCTGTATCTTTATCTCTAGGTCTGATGTCCCAGATTCCAGGCTTGAATTTTCAACTGCCTGCTGAATGTTGCCACTTGGATATTCCCCTGTCCCCTCAATCATAACATAGCTAAAAGCATTTTTCTCATCCTTAAATAACATAACAGGCTCCCATCTTCAAATTGCCTTTTCTGTTGGTATCAATTTTCTCTAAGATAATAGTTTTGAATTTTAGAATTACTTTTCTTTTGGCTCCCCATACCCAGTCTGCATAGCTCATTCCCTTTGCTCCTATGAATATCTATTTATATTGTCACTTTACCAGAGAGATCTTCCCTGATTATAAAATTTAGGACAGTAACTCTTTTCCTGCCCCAGTACACCCTCTCCTCTTTTCCCTCCTTTACTTTTCTCCGTGGTCCTTGTTCCTTACCTGACATATTATATATTTATTTATTGTCTATCTTCCCAACTAGAATTTCAGTTCCATGGAGAATTTTGTTGACTTTGTTCATTGAGGAATCTCTAGTGGCTAGAACAATGCCAGGCATATAATAAGTACTTAGTAAATACTTGTTGACTGAATTGAGTTATTTTATCACTGTGTTCTATTGGTTTTTCTTGTATACTGTTTCTTTCATATATCCCTTTTCCTCTATCCTTTCCACCATCTTGATTCAGACTCTATAATCTTTTTTTTTCTTAGTTGGTTTTTTTTGTCCAGAATTTCTGCAAAACTTTTTCTCATTTCTCTCTCTCCATTTTCCACATTATCTTTGAGGTTGATCTTTCTTAAATACTGTTAAGCCATTTCCCATCTTAGGAACTTTCTCTTGCTCTCCATTATTTATTGAATAATGGACTAAAGTCCAAACTCTTGAGTCTGGCATTTGCAGTGGTCTACAGTTCATTTTTATACTCCTCAACCTTGTTTCCTCTACTGCTTTCCTACACAGACTTTTTTTTTTTTTTAATTCTCAGTTGGTCTAGTCATTACCATAACCAAGTTTGCTTTGTACATTTCTGTCTTACCTGGAATCCCCTCTTTTCTATTTACGGTATTTTGACTTCTTTAGTTGCAAAGACCAGATACTCATTCAGGCCATCTTAAGTGAGAGGGATATTATTAAAAGGATGCACGTAGACTAGAAACCTATCAGGAGTCTAAGTGCCCTTTCATGGGCAGTTCTCTATATTTCCTAGTTTGATTTTGGAAGCAAGCAATCTGATCAGCTTAGCTAATTACCATTGTCCCTTGTGAGCCTGTCTTGGCTAGGAATATCAACTTACTGGTCTACTTATCTTTGAGGTTGTAGATGGGTCTCTTTTCCTCAAAGATTTTATTTATTTATTTTAGAAAGAAAGAGAGCATGAGTAGGGGAGGAGCAGAGGTTGAGGGACAAGCAGACTCCATGCTGAGCACAGAGCCCAGCACAGGGCTTGATCCCAGGACCCTGAGATCATGACCTGAGGCAAAATAAGAGACGCTCAACTGACAGCCACCCAGGCACCCATAGATGGGTCTCTCTTAAGCCAGGTTCCCACTCTCAATCCAATCGGTGACCATTTCTGCTTACAGAATAGGATGATGCTTGAGCAAGTGGCTAGGGGTGGAATAGATTTAGCTAGAATGGGCTGTTAGGAGTGGCAGGCACTGTGATGGGCAGGTCTAAGACACCAACTATCTAAATTCTGCTTTTTCTTCAAGACTCAGCTAATCTTTTCCTCTGTTGAACCATATCTCACCACCCCAGCCAGTGTATTTTTCTTCCTTTCCCTTTTATAGCTTTTATTATTACAACCCATTTGAGACTTAAACTCTCTTTATGTTCCTATAACTTTATTACAGTACAGGCTCCTTAAAGTTGGGTCTGGGTCTTATACGTCTTTTGACCTTCACTGTGCTTACCTGACACAGGTTTAGAAATATGTCCTTTGAGGTTTCTTAAACACACATTCTTTTTTTTTTTTTAAGATTTTATTTTAAGAGAGAGCACAAGCTGGATGGCGGGCAGGGGAGTGTGGAGGAGCAGAGGGAGAGGGATAAGTAGGCTCCGTGCTGAGTGCAGAACCTAAAATGGGGCTTGATCCCACTACTCTGAGATAAAGACCTGAGCTGAAATCAAGTCGGACACTTAACCGACTGAGCCACCCAGGTGTCCCTACTTTTTTTTTTTTTAAGATTTTATTTATTTATTCATGAGAGAGAGAGAGAGAGAGAGAGAGAGGCAGAGGGAGAAGCAGGCTCCCAAGGAGCAGGGAGCCCGATGCGGGACTCGGTCCCAGGACACTGGGATCGTGACCTAAGCCAAAAGCAGATGCTTAACCATCTGAGCCACCCAGGCGCCCCCAGGTGTCCCTTCTTGAACACACATTCTGATGTAAGTTTAATTGTTCTTTTTGTTTCAGGGTCTTTACCTTCTGCCGGTTCAAAAGTCAGCATCAACTTGCAGAATGACCCTATTATTCAAAAATATGGCTCTAAGAAAGTGGGCTTAACCAGATGCCTTCTCACAAAGGAGGAAATGAAAACATTTCACTTTCCATTACAAGGTAGGTTTATATTTAATCTGATGTTGGTAACAATGTAAGAATATTTAACAGTTTATTTGAAACTATTACTGTTGAAAGTTCATTGTTTTGTCTGCTTTCCAAATGACTTAGTCCATTTTATATTAATAAGGAAACAATGTAAGTGTAGATGTGTATCATGATTGGTAAAGTGATGATTTCGGATAGTACATAAACATGACCTTAAATATCATTGAAATATTCTGTGAGAAAAGTTATTCCTTTTTCAGTTTTCTTTCATTCCTTCCTACTATATTAAAAGGAAGTCAATATGTCTTTAACACTTCTCTAGTACTTCCAGTCTTCCTCTTACCCCACCATACCCCATCTTCATTTTCTTCAATGAATAGAACAAGTCTGGGCTCAGAGTCTTGGTCAGTTATATAGCAAGAATTTAACAAAAATGCTTTAATTTCATTTTATTTTCTTTATTACCTTTTAATTATAGCAGTAATGTTAAATTTCTTTAAAAAAAAACCCAATCTATTGAGATATATAATTAATATACCATATAATTCACCCATTTAACATAATACAGTTCAGTAGTTCTTAGTGTATTTACCGAGTTTTACAACCGTCACCGTAATCAATTTTAGGCTACTTTCACACCACAAAAGAAACCCTGTACTATTATTTTTCACACACACCCTTACCCCCTAGGCAATCACTAGTTTCTGTCTGTGGATTTACCTATTATAGATATTTCATATAAATGGAATCAAACAATATCTGGTCTTTTGTAACTGGCTTTTTTCACTTAACATAAAGTTTTCAAGGTTCATCCATGTTGTAGCATGTATCAGTACTTCATTCTTTTTTTAATTTCTTTTCCTTTTATTTTAAATTTAATTTTAGTAAGATTAAATATAATTTAGTTTTAGGGGGAATCTGGCTGGCTCAGTCAGATGAGCATGAGACTCGTGATCTCAGGGTTCTGAGTTTGAGCCCCACGTTGGGTATAGATATACAAATTTAGTTTGAAAATAATATGTGTGGCACCATCCATATATGAAAACTCGTTTATTTTAGTTAATCCTACTTATTATTTTTTAAAGATTTAACAAGCAATTTTTTTTTAATGAAGTATAGTATTTGACACACAGTATGACATTAGTTTCAGGTGTGCAGCATAGTGATTTGACAGCTCTGTAATTATGCTGTGCTTATTAAGTGTAGCTGCCGTCTGTCACCTTCATTTATTTTCATTCAAATGATATTCTGTATATAGATATACAACATTTTCTTCATTAGTTGATGGACATTTGGGTTTCCACATTTTGGCTATTATGAATAATACTGCTATGAACATTCAGGTACAAATTTTTGTGTGGACATATGTTTTCATTTTGGGGAAGTATATCCCTAGGAGTAGAATTGCTGGGTCATATGATAATTGTTAAACCTTTTGAAGAACTATCAGACTTTTTCTGGAGCAGCTATACCATTTTACATTCCCTCCAGTGATGTATAAGGGTTTCAGTTTCTGCACATTCTTACCAACAACTTGTTATTCTGTCTTTTTGATTATATCCATTATAGTAGTGTGAAGCAGTATCTCATGATTTTGATTTCTGTTTCTCTGATGGCTGATGATGTTGAACATCTTTTCATATGCTATCTGTAAGATGGAGTTAATAGCTCATATATCATGGATTGCCATGGGGATTAAATGAGTTAAGGTATACAAAAGTGCTTAGCATATTGGGTGGCACATAGTGCTTTTGAAAAGTTATTTTTTGTTATTGCTACTAATCATATAGATAAGGGCAGCAGTATAAAGTCTCCCAGATTTGGGTTTGCCTCTCTTTTCTGGTCTAGATCATATTTTGGTTCTTTTAATTGTAATTAGTTGGCAGTTTTGAGGTACTATGACATAGAAACTGGTCAAAGTTCCTCAAACTCTACTTTGTTTCTTGTCATACAAGATCTAGGTATTTTTACTGTTTAAGCCTCTGTCTGAAGGTAAGAATTTTCAATGGTTCAAACAGTTTGAGACCCCTGAACTGAATATGCCTGGTTATTGACTAAGTAAGGGTGTACAATGGAGGGGGTACCTTAAGCCTATAGGTGGGTTCCTGTAGGGAATTTTCAGGCTATGACTCCAGAAAAATGCAGGCATGTTTCTGAACAGAGATCTCAGGGGAGTCTCAAGGGTAGAGTTGGGTGCAGACGTGCACGTGGTGAATGTTGCTTTCTGCCTACAGTGAAATCCGTTTAGGTCTCTATTGTGATGGAATTTCATTCCTACATTTTCTTTATTTAGGAAAGAAAGATGCTACATGCAGTTTTTGCATACTTTATTATCCTCCTTTAGTGCCTACATGAAAAGGTCCAGTGACTTGGGATTTAGCCAAAATTTAGGTATTTTTTGTTTTGGTTTGGGTTTTTTTTTTGAGAGAAAGAGTGTGCATGCATGCACACAAGGGAAAGGGACAGGGAGAGGAGAGAGAGAATCTTAATCAGGCTCCATATCCAGTGTGGAGCCCAATGTGGGGCTCAATCTCACAAACCTGAGATTGTGACCTGAGCCAAAATCGAGTTGCATGCTTAACTGACTGAGCCACCCAGAAGCCCCAGCTACAATTTAGTTATAATCTCTTATATGGAGGAAAAATTGTTACTTGGTAACTGCCAAGAAGTCCAGGCTCTAGTATCCCCTATAAGAGCAGCCTGTAGTATTCTCCCAGATGATAAAAATGAGCAGATGGAGAAAAACTTGAGGACCGACATTGTCTCTCATATAATTTTTATATTTCAAGTGTCTAACAGACAAGGTGTCCAGCAAATATGGTATTTCAGTTTTCCCTCGGTGAATGAATCTAAGAGTGATGTTTATCATCTCTAGTTTTAAAAGCAGATATTTTACTTCTTTTCCTCCCAGGTTTTCCTGACTGTGAAAACTTTGTACCTACCAAATGTAATGGTTCTATAACAGACAACAGTCCTCTCTTTGGACTTGACTGTGAAATGGTAAGTACGACTTTTAATGTTTCACCTGGAGGGTTACAAACTAGAGTCTAGAAGAAGATGATTTCTTGAGTCTAATGCACCAGTTAACCGGTGCATTTAGTTCCAGTATTTTGGTTTAAATAACTGAAAGTAGACCCTTTTACTCACATTTTAGAAAACTTTGATATATGCTCCAGGATGAAGAATAAATATCACATAAGTTTTTTAACTAGTTGTTATGTTTAACCAAATCTCTGTCATTTACTCTAAGTTTACTCCTGTCTTTTGAACAGGGTTTTATTGTTCCCCTAAAGACTTTGACTCAATTACCATTGGTTTGGCTTAGTTTTACACATTTAAGATCAGAAGTAGGATTTCCCTCAAGCTCCCTTTGTGTTTTACTTTGTCTAATTAGTAAGTCTCCTTTCAAAGACAGGGCATCCCCTATCAGTACTCAGGTACCAGTCTCTCATTTCTTAACAGAGTGGCTAAGAGCTAAAGTTTTTGAATCTCATATCAGAGTGTGTATCCTGGCCTTTCCTATTAATGGCGTTGTCACTTTGGACAAATTCTGTAACCTCTCATTCTCAGCTTCTCTCTCTGTGAAGTGGGGATAATAACAGGTACCTCATCATTTTTAGTATTGCCTTAGATGATAATAGAGCATATTAATAAAAAATTACTTTCTAGTGGTACTCGGCTAATACTGGGATGTCATACACAATAAATGGTAAAATGATGATTGATGTTATTTCCATCCATCTTCCTTGAGCACATCCTTTTCAGAGCAATTAGATGAAATGTTCAGCAGGCTGCCTAGCTTTAATTTTATCCATACTAAGCTGTCTAGTTAGCAAAGGTTGTGCCATTGTCACTGGGACCCCAGTAGATTACAGTTGATGCCAGTTGAGATAGTGTTAATAATGAGAGGAAGCAAGAGTCTCCACAGTTCAGCAGTCTGACTATGGCCTGGTTTTTCAGTGCCTCACATCCAAGGGGAGAGAGCTAACACGTATCTCACTGGTTGCTGAAGGAGGCTGCTGTGTTATGGATGAACTCGTTAAACCTGACAACAAGATTCTGGACTACCTTACCAGGTATTTTTCACCTTGCCTTCTGCCATCCCTAGTACTGGCAGACTAGAGTGGAATGTGACAACAGGAATACTTTGTAGTTTCTGTTTGTTTAGGTATTTATCTACTTTTATGTTATCAAAGACAAGGCTGGGGTAGCACAACTGTAAATTTTAAAACTGAAATTGCACAATGTCACTGTATAAAGCTCTTTAGCCCTCTTGCTCTCTAGTCTTCCTGTGACCTTAAGTAAGCAGATCTTCCTTGTCTAAAGTCTCCAGGTTGTAATCATTATGTAGCAACTGCCAAACAGCTGGCGTTTTGCTCTCTGATAAGACTTCATTTGAAAAATCTGCAAATCACCATTTGGCGGTCAAATGATTTAGAACTTAAGCTGCCTTGACCTCAAAAATCAAAACAAAACAAAGTTTTTCCATAACAGAAATTTGAAGCTCAAAAGTTTTAGTCTTTTTAATTGTAATTTCACAATGTACATATTATAGTGATTAGGCAAAGAAAATCTAGTAAAACATGATTCTTGAAGTTGCATCTATAGATTCTGCTTACCTTAGGCACAGAAGAGGCCATGATAGTGATAAAGATTGTCTTATTAGCAGACATAATTAGTATTCTTGGGGAACAGTCATTTGTGGCAAAGATGTATGTACAAGCTTGTTTGTCACAATATTTCAAAAATATGGGAATATAAACATCTGAAAGTAGTAGGGGATTGGTTAAAATATGTGAAATCCATATAATGGAATACTCTAACCATTTGAAAGGATGTGTTGAAATAGATTTATTGATAATGATATATGGCAAATGATAAAACCATGTTATAAAGTAACATGCATTATGATTGCATTTTTATAAAAATAAAATATATACAGGAGCACCTGGGTGGCTCACTCATTAAGCATCTGCCTTCGGCTCAGGTCATGATCCCAGGGTCCTGGGATTGAGCCCCGTGTCAGGCTCCCTGCTCGGTGGGAGGCCTGCTTCTCCCTCCCCCCACTTCGCCTCCTTGTGTTCCCTCTTTAGCTGTGTCTCTCTCTGTCAAACAAATAAAATCTTTAAAATAAATAAATAAAAATAATAAAATAAAATCTATACATGGGGGTGCCTGAGTGGCTCATTTGGTTAAGCATCCAACTCTTGATTTTGGCTTAGGTCATGATCTCTGGGTCCTGGGATTGAGCCTTGCATCAGGGGCTTTGCAGTCAGCGGGGAGTGTGCTTGAGGTTTCTCTCTCTTCTCTTTCTCTCTGCTTCTCTCTCTCAAATAAATAAATCTTTTAAATATATATATATACATGAACATATGTATCAAGAAATAGGAAAGGATATTTACTAAAATGTAAAAAGTGATCATCTCTAGGTCATGGGATTTTGGGTTAAATTTCCTCTTATCTGTATTTTCAACCTTTTTAAACCGAGCATATATTAATTTTTAAAAATATTCTTTTGAAATGACTTTTCAGGGAGGAAAACCTATTAATATCCTGACCTGTCCATTTCTCTCTTTTTATTGAAAGCTTTTCAGGAATCACAAAGAAGATTCTTAACCCAGTGACAACCAAACTCAAAGATGTACAGAGACATTTAAAAGCACTGCTTCCTCCTGATGCTGTGTTAGTGGGCCATTCCTTAGACTTGGATCTCAGAGCACTGAAAGTGAGTATCTGACTTAGTTTTTCCAGTATATATTGCCTTTTCCATTTATTTCAAATCTGAAGTCTTGGGTTCTTTTATTCCCTCAGCCCACTTGTTTTTTCCTTTAGCATAGGATGCTACTCATTCTATTCTCTTTCCTCCTCAGATGATCCATCCATATGTTATTGATACATCATTGCTTTATGTCAGAGAGCAGGGCAGAAGATTTAAGCTAAAGTTCTTAGCCAAAGCTGTTTTGGGGTAGGTTGTTTGCATATTATAATATCGTCCTGACAAGTTGCATATAAGTTAGCATATGATTTCTTATTTAATTCATACTGCAAAATTCAGGGTCTCTGTTCTCCCTCTTAGTCTGTAAACATTATTCTTTTCCCTTCTTATGAGTCCTGGGATCCTAATTCCAGAGAAGTATGACTCAGAGATGAAGAAGTTATGGTAATACTAAAAGGGCTTTACATTCACATCTGAGGGTTGATGGATAGAACTGGACAGAACTGTCAGAAAAGTTAACCAGAATTTGAAAACATAATGTTCTTATACTGAATGTATCCTCTTATGTACAAACACATGTGTACAAAGATGTTCATTATACTATGGTTTAAAACAGCCAAAAACTGCAAATATTCTATAGGCGTGGTTAAATAAATTACGTTTATCTGTATTATTGAATACTTTGTTACTGTTAAAAGAATGTGATGGAACTGTATGTGCCAAAAAAGAACTCTCTTAAAGTACTACTGAGAATAAAATGGAGATGCAGAACAAGATCTATATATGCCTAGATATCAGTATGATGTAGATTAGATCTAGATAAATTTACAGACACAAACATATATACTTTTTTAAGGTTTTTGAAAAAGACCAAGAAAAAATTTAAGTACCTATAGACACTTGCATGCAAATATAAAATTTCTGGAAGGTGACTTTAAATAGTGGTTACATCTAAAAGAATGAGGCAAGGGGTTGGCTGGGGAGTGGCCAGAGACTTTATTGGGTAGCCTTTTGTCCAGATGATATGCTTGCTGTAGACAAAGCCATTCCTGATCATTATACATCATCAGTGCCTCTTACTCCAGGTACTCTCCTGGCACTTAGAAATAAAGGAATCTTGATTGTTGTGATAAAATCTGATTATCAGATTGCTGAAATTTTACATGTAACCAGAATATTAGAGGTGGTTCAAAGAACCTATCATTGAAAATGCTGTCGAGTATGTCAGCTTTATCTTGACTTTCCAGGAAAGATATACAGTGTCCAGATAGGCTTGGTCATGATGCCACAGAAGATGCTAGAACCACCCTTGAATTGGCTCGGTATTTCCTTAAGTATGGCCCAAGGAAGGTTAGTATCTTTGACCTATCTGTTTGCATTTCTTAAAATTATGAGACTAGAACAGGTAGTCACAGACCATTTCCTGTTGTTACCTTTCTGTACAAAAGTAGGAGTGTAATTCAAGCTGAGCATTTGGAATTAAGACCTGTATGACTAGCATAATGTAGTAGTTAAGTATGTAGCCTCTGAAGTTGGGCTTATCTGTTTTTAAATAAAGATGGTACAGGGGCACGTGGCTTAGTCAGTGGAGCTTGTGACTTGATCTCGGGGTTGTGAGTTTGAGCCGCATGTTGGGTGTAGAGATTACTTTAAAATCTTAAAGGAAAAAAAGTACTATGTTTAGCTACATAATCTGGGTCAGTTTCTCTAAAGAACTTCAGTTTTACATCTGTAAAATGGAAACACATTTCTCTGGGATATTGGTGAGGGTAAATGAGATATTTTATATAAAGCTGTTAGTACAGTGCCTTGAATATATTAAGCACTATAATGTGTGGCTCATTGTATACTGATAATTGTAATAATTATGAAAAATCTACATAGAATTTTGCTCTTTTGGGGTGAGGGGAGCATGCCATTGTTTCAGCAGCAGTTCGGTGGGTATAGATTAGAATAGCACATAAGGGAGACATTGATGGAGACTGTTTCTTACAGACCTTGTTACAATGCATTCTAACTTATTAGATGTCCCATTGCATGATATGTTCTATCATGACTCCACTATGAAATAAATTGTAGTCTATGTAGAATCATAAGCATCCAGAATAGTGTTTTGTGTCACAGTGGTAGAAAGACATTCTAAAATGTCTTATGGGATATATAAATAACGATAATAGTTTGGATCTCACTCTCTACATTGCAACTCCCAAGTCGTCTCCCACTTTATGGAAGAAGAATAAACTGATTTTGTATTAAACCAATAAAAGATCTTTTTTTGATGTTGCTATAAAAGCCATTTTTTTATAATTTCCAAAAGTTGTATGTTCACAAAGAAGTAAATTTTAAGTGAGTATGGGATCAGTGATGAGCCCAAGTTGCCATCCCTTTATACTTAGCTTCACTTGGCCTTTTCCCATATTCATGTAACAACATCAGCAGCTGGTAACAGATTGCCATTCTTGGCTAAGCGGTCAGAAACCATCTGGTAGCTATTGAAGCCAACCTGGGACTATGGCAATGGCAAAGCCACTGTCTACAGAAGTAGAGAACACTACTTGAGTGGGCTTTTCTTGGATTTTTTTTGCTTTTTGGTGTTTTATTTTACTTTAAAACTCAAATGCTTTGCAGGGAATTAGATGATTTTTACCATTTTATTTTCTTCAAGATTGCAGAACTAAATCTGGAGGCACTAGCTAGTCGCCAAGAATTGTTAGCAGCAGGCCAAGAGCTGAGAAATACAGCAGAAATAGTTTATCAGCCAAACACAAGGTAATATTTTTCAGTTCTAAACAAGAACAAAAACAAATAGAGTGTCTGGTTTCTTATTTACACAACCTGTGAATTTTTTTTTTCCTTTTTGGAGTCTATTGACAAATGTTTACCAATAGTATGAGTAACATTCTACCATCACAAAAACCAGGGAGGGAAAAATACCCTTACCTTCCACCCTAAATAGTACCTGTTTGTTTTTCTTATCTTCTAAATGTAGTGACTAGTCTTAACTCTTTTACCAAAAAGGAAGACATTGAAATATAGTGAACTAAGCAGCATTAGGGGAGATGATAGACTAGTGAGTATTTTGATTAGAAGAGTCACCTATAGCCTTGATGTATTGCCCAGATTAGGGAAGAAAAAAAACAGGCCTGGAAGGAGTACATCAGCACACCATAATAAATGTGTCAGATCCTTAGAATATAAACTTGTTAGAGAGCTTTGAGTATTTTTCATGCTTATCCTTTCTTTTAAATATAGAGCAATACTGTCCATTTTGACTTTTGCAGTGATGGAATTGTTTTAGATCTGTGCTTTCCAGTAAGGTCCACACAGTACAGTATGTGTGACTAATACGTATTGAGGAACTGAACTGTAATTTTATTTGATATTAATTTTAATTTAAATAGCCACATGTGCTAGTGGCTACCTTATTTAGACAATGCAAGTACAGAGAAGTAAGTCTTAGGTTAGGGAAAACTGTTGTTCTTCCTTTGATCTCTTCTACTTCTTTACAGTGTTTTAGAATGCTTGGATTTAATGGGTCAGAAGCTCCTTTTCTTGACGCAGGAAGCAGAAACTAGTGAACTTTGTTCTGCCAGAAACTGTCAAACTATTAAGTGCCTTTCAAATAAAGAGGTGAGTGACCTGCTATCTCTTTGAAGGTTGTGCTCAAAGCAGACAGGAATGTAGCCCTTTGCAATTCATGCTAAGCGTCAAGCTTTTTTTCATCAACAACCTTGGCTGTCATTATCAAGTCTGGTTTTTGTCTCACATCTTATATGGAGCACTTTTAGTCCCAGTTACCCCACAGGAGCAGAACTGTCAGCTGCCAGGGTCTGCTTGCAGACCCTACCTTTGGTATTTCACACAACTTTGAACTTCTGTGCTTTTTCTGGCTTACAGAGATGTTTATCTTAGTTTTTAGACTGACTTTATTTTTTTGGTTTTCTCTTCTTAAATTTTATCTATTGCTGTATGTGTAAAGTTGAAGGGATGTATTGCAGCATGAACTTAGGTCATCTTATTCAGAAGATCTCTTTATATATTTTAATTTTATCTGGAAAGAATTTCAAACTTACAGAAAACTTGCATGAATGGTGGTATATACCTTCTATCTATATTCATCTTCTGTTAATGTTCTGCCCTATTTGCTTTATTTGTGTGTGTGCTGGCATGCTTATGCTCCCTTGCTATTTCTTTCTATCTTCCTCTTTCTATATGACATTTTATTTTTGAAACCATTTGGTTGCTTCATAGATCATGGTCCTTTTCCTCTAGATACTTCAGTGTATATTTCCTGAGAATAGAAATATTCTCTTACATAACCGTAATAAATATCAGTAAAGTTAATATTGATTCAGTAGCTTTCTCTGATTTCATCTGTATTCCAGTTTTCTTAGTTGACCCAGTAATGTCTGTTAGCATTTCTTTTTGCTTCAGAACAGTATCTATACTAGGGTCATATACTGCATTTAGTTGTCCTATCTTTTTAGTTTCCTTTAATCTGGATACATCCCTCGACCTTTCTTTCTTTGTCTTTCATGGTAATTTTTAAGTAATACATGTCGCATGTCACCCCACCCAGAATGTTCCTCCTTATGGGTTTGTTTCCCCATGATTAGACACAGGTTATGCATTCTTTACCAAAATACTGGTAAATCATGTTTCCTTTTCAGTGTATCACATTCAGAGGCACATGTGTCCATCTGTCCTTTATTTTGTGTTTATTTTGATGACCTTAAGAAGATATTGTCTGCTTTCTCCACTGTAGATTTACTACTTTTGTCCCTTCTAATAAGTAATATGAGGAGATAATTTAAGAAAAGCACAGACCCTGCTTTTCATCAAAACTTCCCCTCTTATATTTAGCAAAAACTGTTGATTCCTACCTGATGGTTGCACAGTGATGATTTCCAACTCTAGCACTTCCTTCCTATTTACTAGTTGTTATTTCAGCAGTCTATAAGCAAGAGTCCTGATTTTTTGTGAGGCGAGAGATCTGTCAACATGGAATACCTCGTCTGAGGATGCATCCGAGTATGGAGATTCTTCTTAAGGGATGGAGCTGAGGGGACCGCATTCAACGGAATATGTCAGCGACTTCTATTTTTTTTTTTTTTTTTTTTTTTTTTTTTACTATTTTCATTTTCTTGAAGAAGGCGCTAGAAGCCGCTGGGGAAAGAGCCGGGAGAAAGGGAGAGTTAAAGATACAGAATAGAGTGTAAATAAATAGTAAAGAATTCCTAAGAAGGCAGAAGAAGTGACATCCTCTGGATTACTGTTTCTTGAACAGGAGAAAGGATACCTCTTCCACTAACCAGAGCTATGTGAACACAGGTTCAGGAGGCCCAGTGAATTACAAGCAGTATAAATATAACAAGAAATCACATTTAAAAAAATTAATAAATTGCATTTAGACACGTTGCAGGGAAATTGTATTTATTACCTCCCAAACAAATAGATATATTGGTAGCAAGCCAGAGAAAAGAAAATCACCTTCAAAAAGCAACAAATAGATTAACGTCCAATTTCTCAACAGCAGCAATAGGAATCAGAAGACAGTGAAAGCATTCTTCCAAGTCCCAACGAAGATGACTTTCAACTTATAAAAGTCTACCCAGCAAAACTGTTTCAAAATGAAAGTGGAATAAGTATGTTCTCAGATGAAGAACATTTTATGACCAAAAAACCCTATTAGAAAGTTTTAAAAGGATGCATTTCAGGAAGAAGGAAAGTCTGAGATGCAAGCAGGAAAAATTTCTATAGAGAAATTGGTGTGCATGTGCACAAATTTAAATATTGAATGTAAAAATAGCAAAATGAATCAGCTAAAAATAAGGGCCACAAATTGCCGTTTCCTTCTCTAAGTTTTTTAATTCTGACTATAAAAGTTCTATGGATAAAATATACAAAAAAAATAAAAACAGGTATGCTGCTAAAATATATTTTTATACAAATATATATAAATATGTATTTTTATATAAATAAATATGTAGTTACATAAAAATAAAGGACAGATACACAAGAGTCCTTCCTTCATTCATTCATTACGTGTGGACTCATAGATTCCTGTTTATTTCACTGGCTTACAATTTATGATTGTATTAAATTGTTTTGGTTTTCAAACTTCACAGATTTGGCTAGTGGTAGCCCCTTCAAGTTGGCTCCTTTGTCCTTGTGACATGGACCCATAATTTTTTTGAGCATTTTCTTTTCTAACACAAGATACTCAGTTTTATCTTGATATTAGAAACCAAGATCTGGGCACTGGGTATGCATATTTGTATCGGGGTGTCTTTGCTTCTAGACCCTTAAAGGAGACAGAGTTAGGAAATATATGCATGTCAGTACACACATGTACACATATATAAATATATGTGTACACACATACACATTTTAGAAATCATGTGTCTATACAAATACCTCTGATTTCAGCCTTTTCATATAGGATTCTTCCTTTCTTTTCCTCATTCTCTTTTTGTAACTTCCTTTTCCAGTGTGGGAACATTGGCTCCCAACAACATCAACAATTACTCATTTCCTCAAACCTAAACTATATCCAAAATGGTTTTAGAATTGATGCATCCAAATCATTGTAGAATGAGTTAAGAATTTGGTTTTTGCAATTCACTCTCCTCTCTATCCCCCACACCATCTGTAACTGAATATTGGGTATATGAACATTTCATTTATAACTTTGATTATTTTTTTTCTCCCCTTCAGATTAGCTGTGTTTTGTATGGAAAAATATGGTCGGGTTCATTTGTTTCATTTTGCTTTCAGTTTTAGATTTTTTTGCCCTCTTCCATCTTTGTTGATTTATTTTTGGGATCTGTAGAACAAAAACATACTTCCAAAGGCAAAACTACCAAAACTCTGTAAACTCTCTGTACTCAGAGAAATGCAGTTCCCTTGTACATCTCTCTTACCCAATCCTTCCCACTACCTGATTTATCCTTTGTTCTTTTTGGTAAAGAAAAGCATATATATATGCTTTCTTATTTCTCTTTCTTTATTACACAGAAGTTAACATACTATATAAGCTCTTTTGTGATGGCTCTTTTTCCCTTAACAATATATCTTGGAAATAATTATCAAACCAGTTTATTAAAGATTTTCTTTATTCTTTATTATAGCTGCATGGTACTGCAGTGTGCTTATGTACCATAGTTGTATTCCTCCTTTTCCAGTTCTCATGTCCCTAATTATTTTCTTTTTTCTAAATGCTTTGGCTAACGCATCTAGAATAGTTAGCTGAAGTCATTCTTTTTTACTACAGATATTCTAGAGCTATAAATTTCCCTCTAAGTTCTACTTTAGCTGCATCTTAGAAATACTGATAAGTTCCAATAAATATTGAAAAGTGTTTTCATATTCATTCAGTTCAGAATTCTTCTTAATTTTCCTTTTGATTTCTTCTTTAGCTCATGGTTTTTTAGAAGTGTGCTATTTATTTTCCAAATAGGGATTTTCCTGAGCTCTATTCCTGATTTCCTAAATTCTCTATCGTCCAAGAATGTACTTATGTCTGGGCGCCTGGGTGGCTCAGTCGTTAAGCATCTGCCTTTGGCTCAGGTCGTGATCCCAGGGGCCTAGGATCAAGCCCCGCATTGGGCTCCCTGCTCCGCGGGAAGCCCGCTTCTCCTTCTCCCACTCTCCCTGCTTGTGTTCGCTCTCTTGCTGTGTCTCTGTCAAATACATAAATGAAATCTTTGAAAATAAAAAAAAAAAAGAATGTACTTATGTCCTTTGAATTACTTGAATACTTTTAAATTTATTGAGAGATGGAATCTCCAACTATAATTGTGGATTTGTTCTTGGAGTTTTCATTAATTTTTGCTTTATGTATAATGAAGCTTTCCTATTAGATATATAAACATTATGCATTATGTTTTCCTGATGAACTGGCCCCTTTATCATTACAAATAGGCCTTTTTTATCCCTGGGAACATTTTCTATTCTGACTTTTTTTTTTTTAAAGACTTTATTTATTTGAGAGAATGAGAGCAGAAGAGAGAGAAGCAGCCAGGGGGAGAGGCAGAGGGAGAGTGAGAAGCAGACTACCCACTGAGCAGGGAGCCCAATGCGGGGCTTGATCGCAGGACCCCAGGGTCATGACCCGAGTTGAAGGCAGATGCTTAACCGACTGAGCCACCCAGGCTCCCCTCTATTCTGATTTCTACTTTGGTGTTAATATAGCCCCTCCTGCTTCCTTTTGTTTATTGTTGACCTGGTATATATTTTTTTTATTTTACATTTAGTCTATTTGTATCTTTAAAGTGGGTTTCTTGAATAAATTAATAAAAATAAAGTGGGTTTCTTGTAGTAACCAGTTAGGCTTTGCTTTTTCAATCCAACAATCATTACCTTTTAAGTGGAGTAGTTAGGCTATTTGCATTTAATAGGATTATTTGATGTTGTTAGGTTTAAGTCTCTTCTTATCTTGCTATGATTTCTATTTGTCCCATCTCTTTTTTTTGCCTACTTTTTTTTTCTTTTGAGTTAATGATCTTATTTTATCTCCTTTGGCAGTGTATTAACTGTGATTCCTTGTGTTATTTTAGTGGGTGCGTTAGGATTTATAGTATATCTTTAACTTATCATAGTTTACCTTAATTACCATACTTATCTTAATACTTTAATAATGATATACCACTTCACATATAAGAACCTTACAACTGTATATTTGCGTTTTCCCCTCCTAGCTTTGGTACCGTTGTTGCCATCATTCATTTTACTTCTACATGTTATTTTGCTTTAGTTTTTTTTTTTTAAAGATTTATTTAGTTAAAGAGGGGAGGGGGAGGGGCAGAGGAAGAGGGAGAGAGTCTTAAGCAGGCTCCACACTGAGTGCAGAGCCTGATGTAGGGTTCCATTTCAAGACCCTGAGATCATGACCTGAGCCGAAACTAAGAGACACTCAGCCAACTGCACCACCCAGGTGCAACTAAATAGTTATTTTTTTAAAGATATTTTAATTTTTTGAGAAACTACTATAGTGTTCACCATGGTAGTTGCAGCATTTTTTATACTCCTACAAAAAGTGCGTAAGAATTCCAGCTTTTCCAAATCTCTGCCAACACTTTTACTTTTCTCTCTCTCTTTTTTTTTTTTTTGATAGTAGCCATCCTAATGGGTGTGAGGTGATATCTCAATGGTCATCTGGTAATTAGTGATGTTGAATCTCCTTTTTTTTTCTTGTGTTTGCTAGCCATTTGTATATAATCTTCTAAGAAATGTTTATTCAAGTCTCATTTTCAAACTGGGTTTTTTGTTAAAGTTTTAGGAGTTCTTTATATATTTATATTCTGTATATTCTGGATTTTAATTTCCTGTCAGATATATGATTTGCAGACATTTTCTCATTCCATAGGTTGCCTTTTCACTGCGGATTGTGTATTTTGATGAACTGAAAACTTGTCTGTTTTGCTTTTGTTCTCCATGCTTTTGATGTCATACCTAAGAAATCATTGCCAGATCCAATATTATGAAGCTTTTCAAAACTCTGTTTTCTTCTAGGAGTTTTCTAGTTCTGGATCTTACTTTTAGGTGTTTAATCTATTTTGGGTTAATTTTTATATATATGTAAGGTAAGTTTCTAACTTCCCTCTTTTCCATGTGGATATCCAGTTTTTCCAGTACCATTTTGTTGAAGAAACTATGCTTTTTCATTGAATGGTCTTGATACTTTTGTCAAAAATCATTTGACCATATACACAAGGATTTATTTCTGAAATCTGTTCTGTTCCATGGTCTGTATGTCTGTCTTTATGCCACTCCCATACTGTTTTGATTAGTGTAACTTTTTAATATGTTTTGAAATCAGGAAACTTGTGTCTTGCAACTCTGTTCTTCTTTTCAAAATTATTTGAGATTCTATAAGAATTTTAGGATGATTTTTTTCTATTTCTGAAAAAACTGACAGAAAAAAAAGACATTAGAATTTTAAAAGGGATTACGTAGAATCTGTAGGTTGCTTTGGGTACTATTGACATCTTAATGGTATTGTGTTCCTATCTGTAAACATGGGAATGTTTCTATTTATTATCTCTGATTTTTCAGCGGTGTTTTGTAGTTTTTAGCATTATGAGTGTTTCATCTCCTTGGTTAGGTTTATGTCTAAGAATTTTATTCTTTTGTGATGCTTTTGTAAATGAGATTTTTTCCCCCCTTACTTTCCTGTTCTGATTGTTCATTTTGGTATATAGAAACAATTGATTTTTGTGTCTTGACTTTATATCCTTCAACTTTGAAGAAGTCATGTATTCTAATGGTGTTTCTGTGCAATCTTTAGGGTTTTCTACATCTCATAGGTGAACAAAGATAATTTTACTTCTTTCCAGTTTGGATGCTTTTTATTTCTTTTTCTTGCCTAGTTGCTCCGGCTAGGACTCCCAATACTGTGTTGAATAGAGGTGGCAAGAGCAGGCATCATTGTTTCTTGTCTTAGAGAAAAGCCTTTCAGCTCTTCACCTTTGAATATATTAGCTGTGGGCTTTTCATATATGGCCTTTATTCTGTTAGGTAGCTTCCTTCTGTTATTAGTTTGTTGAGTGTTTTTATCATGAAAGAGTGCTGAATCATGTCAAATATTTTTTCTGCATCAATTGAGATGCTCTTGTGGTTTTTGTCCTTCTTTCCATTAAGGTGGGATGATTTTCATATGTTGGACCATTCTTGCATTCCAGGGATAATCCCATTGGTCATGATGTATAATCCTTTTAATGTGCTTTTGAATTCAGTTTGCTGATACTTTTTTAAAGTGATTACTAAATTGGAAGGGCTTACTGTTTCTGTTTGTTTTCTGTATATCTTGTAGCTTTTGTCCCTCTTTTCCTCTCTACTATCCTCCTTAGTGTTTCATTGATTTTTTTTGTAGTGACATAATTTTCTATTTCTTACTTCCTTTTGTGTATTATATTCTATAAATATTTTCCTTTTAGTTATTGCAATTACATAAAACATCTTAACATCTATACATTCTGTTTTAAGCTGATAACAATTTAATTTCAACTGCATACAGAAACTGAACTTTTGTAAGCTCCACCCCCCCCACTTCGTTACCGATGTCATAAATTGCACCTTTATATAAAGGTGCAGCATAGGAAATATAGCCAATGATACTGTAGTAGCACTGTATGGTGACATATGGGAGCTACACTTGTGGTGAGCACAGCACGACATATAGAGATGCTGAATCACTGTTGTTCACCTGAAACTAATGTAACAGTGTGTGTCCACTATACTCAAAAAATAAAAAAATAAGAGAAAAAAGGTTACCAGTAAATTAGATTTTGAAAGTAAGTAGATATTCATTGAATAATTAATCACACCTATATAGATTGTATATTCATTAACATAGGAATATAGTTATTCATGTTTTTGTCATTTAAGTTTTGAATAAGAATTAAAAATAAACTTATACACCAAAATTACCTTCATAGAGGTTACTGTATTGGTTCCCATGTTCACCTTTCCTGGAAACTGTTTTAATGTGGCTTCATGTTGCTGTCTAATGTTCTTTCATCTTGAAGGACTCCCTTTAGCATTTCTTGCAGATCAGGTCTAGTTGTAATGAATTTTGTCAGCTTTTTTTTTTTTTTTTTAATATGGGACAATCTTTATTTCTCCTTCATTTTTGAAGCAGAGTTCTGCTGGTTCCAGTATTCTTGATTTTTTTTTTTTACCCTTTTAACACTTTGACTCTATCATGCCACTCATATGGTCTGCAGGTTTCTGCTGAGAAATTCACTGATAATTTTAAGGACGTTCCCTTGTATGTAATGAGTTACTTTTCTCTTGATATTCTCAAGATTCTCTCCTTGATTTTGACTTTTGACAGTTTGATTGTAATGTGTCTTTGTGTGGGCTTCCTTAGATTTATTGGATTTTCCTGGTTGGAGTTCTTTGAGCTTCTTGAATTTCCATGTTCATTTCTTTGCTCAGATTTGGGAAGTTTTTAGCCATTATTACTTCAGATAAGCTCTGTGTCCCTTTCTCTCTTCTTCCAGGATCCCATTATATGTGTATTGGTCTTGACGTCCCATCTTAGGATCTATTTATGTTTCCTCATTCTTTTTTCTTTTTACTCTGATTGATGATTTCAAGTGATCTGTTTTTATGTTTGCTAATTCTTTCTTCTGCCTGATCAAATCTGATGTTGAACCCCTTTGGTGAATTTTTCAATTCACTTGTGTTTTCCAGCTCCAGAATTTGTTTGGTTCATTTCTTATAGTTGCTTTTTGTTGATATTCTCATTTTGTTCATGCATCATTTTCCTGAGCCCATTAATTGTCTTTGTTCTCTTTTAGTTCATTCTGTGTTTCTTTAGGTTTGATTTCTGGAATGTTATTTTGTTCCTTTGGGCCATTTTTCCCTATTTCTTTGCATGCCTTGTGATCTTTTTTATTGAGACCTAATCATTTGAAAAAAACAACTACCTGTCCCATCGTTATAACCTGGCATCACAGAAGACTTTCACTGATTAGCCCAGCTAGAGGTTCCAGGACCTCCCCAACCAGTTTGAGGATGTATGTTCTCTGAGCCTGTGTGTGTACTTTTAGATTCCCTAAGGAGCTTGTCTGTTTCTTCTCAGTGCTCATAATCTCTTGCTCCCTTTGACATCTGCCTGTGGAACTGCAGCTCTAATGTGCTATGTTGATGGCATTTGTTTTCAGTGGCTTCCAAACAAGGCTGCCTATCCCATTAGTGCTCTAGTCAAGTGAGACAGAAACTAGTCTCTCAGGCAACCCCAGACTAGCCATACTATTGGATGCAGAGTCCCCTCTTTTGTTTCCATCCAGAGGGAGGATCTCAAGTGTAGGAAGGTTGTGGGGAGGAACATAGGTGGGCACACAAAACTCTGCATATTTTCCTTTCCCTTTTGCTGGAATTCCTTGGGTTTTTTTGTTGGTCTTGGTGCTGTTGCTTCTCATTTGGTCTTTAGAGTTCTTGCAAACTGGTATTCTGGTCTCTTTGTTGTTAACTTGGTGTCTGTGGAAGAATGAGGGCCTGAAGCTTCCTAGTCTGTGACCTTGTTGACATCACTCCTTTTCAGGAGTTTCCAAACGATGCTGCCAGTGCCATCAAGTGCTTTGAGTCAAGTTTGAGACAGAAACTAGTCCCTGAGGCAGCTTCAAGACAAGCCAAACTGTTAAATACAAGGTCCACTCATGTTTCTGTCCAAGGGACAATCCCCAGTGTGGGAGGTTTCTTCTGGGTTGCATTGTGTGAGGTTGGATTGGTGGGGGGTGTTACTTCCTTCTTTCCCTTCCCCTCAGTATCTCCTCTATATACCTTATTCTTTTCCAGAGCATTTCTCTGAGGCTGCCAACCCTCTTCCCTGTAATCAAGTGCTGTGAAATATTAAAGTTGTGACCTGTGTTTGTTATTTTGGCATTTGGTTGTACTTTTTCTTTCTGGGGGTAATTTTATTTGTACTTCATCTAAGTCTTCCATGCATCTTGATTTCTTTCCAGAGTCTTTTAAGCCTCCTCTTCCTGCTGTCTTTAGTAACACACTTTAACAGTACAAGATGGTGGGAGTTCTGTTAGAATCTAACTTACTTCTTAGAGGTAATTTGAAGGTTCTAGTAGTCTCTTTTTCTTAGTAATGCTAAAGGCATGGGTCCTGCGTGATTTTACCAGCTTTTTACTGTATTCTAGGATCACCATTTTCTTTCAGACCTTAAAGTCAGTCCGATATTGCTTTTTAATATGGGTAAAAAGGCAGCTTTGTTTATATTATTATGGCTCACCTCCAGGAGCCACTAGGTTCCTGCCTCATTCAGGCTTTGCTGTTCTCTGCAGGTTCTTGAGCAGGCCAGAGTAGAAATCCCCCTGTTTCCCTTCAGCATCGTCCAGTTCTCTTTTGAACCCTTTTCACCCAGCCTCACCGAGGAGATGAACAAGAGGGTAAGTAAATGAGTTGTGCTAGAGGATTTATTTAATGAGTTATAATCTCCCTGTATTAAGGAAAGTAATGTATACTTTAATAAGTTTGTTCTATATTTTTTCAGATTTTTTCTATGTGCTTATTAATATTTTAGAAAATTCATTTTTATAAAAATGGGAATCAAACTAGGTATACTATTTGGCAACTTTTTCATTTAGCAATGTATTGTGTACGTCTTTTCATGTCAGTCATGATCTTATTTCCCTTACTTTTAATGGCTGTATAGTATTCCCCTGTATTCTATACCTACTATTTTCATCATTGGTGCTTTATAAATTTTTGCTATTCCAAATAATGCAGTTGTCAAATCCCTGTATACAAATTTTTGTACATTCAGCAAGTGTTTGTGTTGAGAAATTTCTTAAACCAGAATTATCCCATGTTTTGACTCATGTTTTCTTTAGATTTGACTTCTCTTACCACATTCACTTCCTCACTGTATTCTATTTTTCTTGTAGATGAGAATCAAGTGGACAGAGATGTCGACTATTTATGCTGGGCCATTTAGCAAAACTTGCAACCTCAGGGCTCTGAAAAGGCTGTTTAAGAGCTTTGGCTCAATCCGGTCAATGACTCTTGTTCTTGAAACCCATCAGGTAATGAGATGATAGAACTTGGATTTTCACCTCTAGATTAGTGTTGGAAATTCAGATGCCTCCTGGGGCCATTCATGTAACAAATATTAGTGATGTGAGCTTGATTGTCACCAACTAGAGTATGAGTCATGCTGTGTGATGAAACAGTTCTTTACTCACAAGGATGTGTACCCAGTATTGCCAGATTCTCTGTTTTGAGAATCAGATCTGCTATCTTTAAAAGTGATCTAAGTACAGAATCCTGAATGTTTAAAATGTGCTTTCTCTGAATCTTTTATTAATGTCTTTCTTACACCTAAAAATAGAAATAGATTCCCCGGGAAGATGGACCTAAGGGATGGGAAGTATATGTCCGGGGACTATAACCTCTTGCTATAAGTCTTGGGGTTTTTTTCCTCTTTTTTTGGTAAAATATATATAAAATTTGCTTTTTTAACTTTTTAAATATACAGTTCTGTGTTACTAAGTATAGTAGTACCCCCTTAGGCATGGTTTCAGTTACTCATAGTCCAGAAGCAGCTGATATTCTTTCTGACGTATCATCCGAAAGTCATCAGTAGCCTAACCCTACCTCACAATGCCTGTGTATGTCACTCACCTTACAGCATCTTATTAAATAGGCATTTTATCGTCTCACATCATCACAAGAAGGGTAAGTACAGTGGAATATTTTGAGATAGAGGCCACATTCACATAACTTTATTACAGTATATTATTTTATTATTTGTTATTGTTTTAATCTCTTACTGTGCCTAATTTATAAATTAAACCTTATCAAGTACAAAAATCTATAGGAAAAGACATAGTATTTATAGGGTTCAGTACTCTCCTTGGTTTCAGGCATCTGCTGGGGGTCTTGGAATGTATCCAGAAATTTTTCATCATCCCAAACTGAAACTCTGTACCCCTTAAACAATAACTCTTCAGTCCCTGTCCCCTAGGTGTGGTAAGCACTATTGTGCTTTCTGTTTTTATGAATTTGCCTACTCTGTTATACATCCTGTAAGTGAAATCATGTAGTACTTGTCCTTTTGTGTCTGGCTTATTTCACTTAGTGGAATGTCTTCAAGGTTCATCCATGCTGTGGCATGTGTCAGAATCTCATTCCTTTTCAAGGACAGATACAATAGCCCATTGTGTGGGGATGTACTACATTTTGTTTATCCATTCATCTGTTGATGAACATTTGGATTGTTTCCACTTTTTGGCTATTCTGAATAATACTGCTGTGAATATAGGTGTACAAATATCCATTGGAGTCTCTGTTTTTAAGTCTTGCGGGTGTATACCCAAAGTGCAATTGCTGGGTTAAATGATAATTCTGTGTATAATTTCAGGAACTGCCATACTGTTTTCCACAGTGGCTATACCATTTTACACTCCTGTTTCTCTATATTCCAGCTGACACTTGTTTTTTTTCCTCTCATTCTTCCTCTTCCTTTCTTTCTTTGTCTTTCTTTCTTAAAGTACTAGCCATCCTAATGGATGTGAAGTAGTAGCTCATGGTTTTGATTTGCATCTCCGTAATGATTAGTGATATTGAGTATCTTTTCATATGCTTATTGGTCACTTTGGCCACTTCTTTGGAGAAATACCTATTCAAGTCCTTTGCCTATTTTTAATTGGATTATTTGATTTTTTTGTTGAGTTTTAGGAGTTTATATATTTTAAAGATACGAAATCTTCGTTAAGATATATGATTTGCAAATACCTTCTCCCATTCATAGGATTGCTTTTTTGATATGTTGATAGTGTCCTTTGATGCACTTTTTAATTCTGATAAAGTCCAATTTGTCTTTTCTTTTGTTACCTCTGCTTTTGGTGTCACATGCAGGAAATCGTTGCCAAATCCAGTATCATGAAGCTTTTCTCTCGGAGCACTTTTGTCTCCATGATGATGCTGTATGTCACATCATCAAGCAGAAAAGCAGTCAGTTTGAAGATGCAGCCTATCCAATAGAAGCACTTAACCTCCCCAAGCTTATAGGAAAGCTGCCTGTGGGAAATTAAGCTCTCAAGACAAATGAGAATCTAAATGACTTGCAGGGATGACTTCAGTGGTTCATAATAAATAATATTGAAAAGCAAGTTGGTTAGTAAACATTTATTAGTGCTTTGCCCATACCCCCCAGGGCGAGAAGACTTCAGTTTTAATTGACAAATAAAGGTTATTTATTGGCTGAGAAATCAGTTCTTGAACCTTGGTGATTCTACTTAAAGTTGATCTGCAATTGCTGTCTAGCCCAGCACAGCAAAGAGAACATTCATTTTGCTGGCTTTGGCCACTAGTTTAGGGCCCTTTCCCAGTCCCTCCTCTAGCAGTTTGAGCCTAGAAAGCAGAGATAAGAAAATCTTTTTTTTTTTTTTCTGCAGCCACATCTCTGTATACAGTATGAAGTCCTGGAAGCTGCCCAGCTGGCCATAGAATCCTTGGATGGCATTCTGGTAGAAGGTGCCTGCATTAAGGTACAGTGGCCAGAGAAAGCAAAAAGGAGCACCCTTCATTCAGCCCTGACCTAGCACAGCCTGTATTTATAGTGCTCTAGTATATAAAAGCTTAGAGAAAAGCCTCAAGAGGCCCGAGCACAAGACTTTGTGTCATGGAAAGTCTTCAGCCAAGCCCAGCATTCTTTTAGCAGTGACCTAAAACATGAACACTTTTTTTGTCAGAATCAGCCTGGGCTACATTGAGGTCTTCCTTGTATTCTTCATTACCACTTAGACCCTAGATGGTTTATTCTGGGTGTTTTTCTGTAGCTGCCCTTTCCTTTAGCTTTCAGGGGGATCAAATAGTGTTTTGAAGTTTCTTATGCAGATAATCAGTTTCATTGGCATAGAAGTCAGGGAACTCATTTCCATTGCAGGGTGTTTGGGCAGGGAGGAAAGGGAGGAGAGAGTATGTTTGCACAAAAACATTTGTATTTATGTATTTATTAAGTCTCTAGTCCTCTGAGGCATTTATCACTAGCCTCCTTACACAGATAAGGAAACTACAGAATTAAGTTACTTGCTAGTATAGATAGGCCTAAAGGTTGAAGTAGAGGCCTTTTTTTTTTTTTTTAAGATTTATTATTTTGAAAGAGAGAGAACAGGGAGGAGGGGCAGAGGGAGAGGGAGAGGGAAAGAGTCCCAGGTAGACTCTGCGTTGAGCGTGGAGGAGCCCAGTGCAAGGCTTTGATCTCACAACCCTGAAATCATGACCTGAGCCAAAACCAAGAGTTGGAGGCTTAACCAGCTGCGCCACTAAGGCACCCCTAAGTGGTGACTTCTACCACTAATGCCATCTTCCTTGGTTAGGTGCAGAGGCCTGTGACGGAGCTCACCCTTGATTGTAACACTCTTGTGAATGAGCTAGAACAAGATTCTGAGAACCGAGGTACTATATACCTGTCTGGAGTGAGCGAAACCTTTAAGGAACACCTACTGCAGCAGTCCAACCTCTTCCTTGGCCTGGAAGCTGTCATCTTGCCTAAAGATCTTAAAAGTGGGAAGCAAAAAAGATACTGTTTCCTGAGTAAGTCTGCTGTATGGAATGTAACCTTGGGTAAGGAGATTAGGAATGGTGATTAACATGAGGTCAGAGAAGGGAAATGTTCACCAGATAAGCCCACCTGGGATGCTGGACCACGTTACCAGCTGATTCTGTTCTCTCTTGGCCCTGGCTGGCCTCCAGCCTGGACAGTGACCAGGTTTTGTGGCCCTTAATAACAGGAGGAGCTATTCTTGCTTTCAGAATTCAGAACTTTTGGCAGTGCCCAAAGGGCCCTCAACATTCTCAAAGGCAAGGACTGGAAGCTGAAAGGCCGGCATGCCCTAACCCCCAGGCATCTCCATGCTTGGCTCAGGGGCTTACCTCCTGAATCAAGAAGGCCCCCAGGGGTTCGTGTCATACCTCCCCCCCTCCGAGCAGCAGGCCTTACAGGTGAGTGAGTGAGTGAGTGAGTGAGTGTATCCTAGTGTCAGAGATAGCTGCCTTGGTTTGCTAGCTCGAAGCATTGATTTGCCTTCTGGTGTTTATGGAAGTTAGGAGAGTCCAGCTCAAGTGACACTTAAGCCTTTGAATCTTTTTTTTTTTTTTATAAATTTTTTTTTTTTTAAGATTTTATTTATTTATTTGACAGAGAGACACAGCAAGAGAGCACAAGCAGGGGGAGTGGGAGGGAGAAGCAGGCTTCCCGCTGGGCAGGGAGCCTGATGCGGGGCTTGATCCCAGGACCCTGGGATCATGACCTGAGCTGAAGGCAGACGCTTAACGACTGAGCCACTCAGGCGCCCTTTTTTTTCCCCCCTGCCCTGGCACTAGTTTTGTTTCGCTCTCCAGCTTCTTCCAGCCCTGGACACATTTTTCTTTCTCCAAGATCTCATACTTTTGCCTGCTCCATACCTGCTACAGTTAGGGTTTTAATCCTCCAGGTGGCTCTCCAAGGGAACTTGAGGGGCTAACACAGGAGGTTAAAGAGCCGGGCAAGTCTTTAGTAATCTAGCATCCCAAAGTGTAGTACATACACAAGATAATTTTTAGTGGTCATAGACAGACTTTTTCCCCCAATTTTATGCTAAGATCTTGTTCTAACGCTTATTATACAACAATCACATTGAGCCTATGCCTTCATAGATATATTTCATTGAGGTGAAGGAAGAAACTGACTCGCTTTGAAGAAAACAATTAGAGGGATACACAAGTAGAAGGGTGAAGGTTGAAGGTGAATGGCTGAAGTTTGGGAAACCCTGTCCTGGTCTAATCTCCCACACTTAACAGATGAGAAATAGAGGCCAGAGCTGGTTGAGTGATTTGCCCAGGTCACAAAGATACTTAATGGCAGGGGCCATTAGTGATGTGGTTCCTCTGCCTCAGGGCCCTGGAAGACCCAATCCATATGGAAAAAAGAACAACGGTTGTACTCCTAAACTACCTGTGGCCTGGAGATGCTGGGGTTGACAGGGAACCCTGAAGTATGGGCTTTAGCTTCAGATAGAGGATTTTCACAGAACCCTTCCTGGGAATCCCATGGTCCTAGAGCCTGAAGAAGAAAATTGCAGCCCCTCCAAAGGTGAGCAGAGGATACTCTGGCTGAGTGTCAACATGTGGCTTTGATTGTAGGCTCTGAAGGTGGACCACCCAAAGATAGCAGCCTGGCGCTGGGGCCGGAAGATAGGAAAGCTCTACCACAGCCTGGGCCCAGGCACCCTCTGCCTCATCTTGCTGCCAGGAACCAAGAGGTAAGGACTGAAGGGTTGTCCCTTCAGGATTCTGGCCTCTGGGACTTTAGCTATTCTGAGAAAGGCCTTTCGTTGACATTCAGGCATATAAATGAGAACTTATAGAAATCCTCTCTTAATCCTTAGTTTTCTCTAATTACTCTTATTAGCCACTCAGGGAGATTGCTCATCCCAGTTTAAAGCCAGAGGTCTTAGGTCCTGCAGCCTCTGTGGAATAAGAGGCAGCTGCCTAACCCCACTTGAGTAAAAATAGTCAAAGAAGGTCTAGGGGAAGGCCCAGACCAGATATGATCTTTCCCACATTTCAGGAGCATGTTCCTGCCTTCTCCCATTTCCCTCTTTGCTGATTCTAAGCCTGAAGGATAATGGAACAGAACTCTGGGTCCAGTTCCAGCTCTATCACATACCTCCTCTGACAAGTGGCCAAGCCACTTTCCCACTGTGGGTTTCAATTTCCTTTTGGTAAAATGAGAGATTTGGAGTAAATCAGTGATTTTCAAACCCTTTCAACTATAAAACCTTTTCTTTAAAAGAAAAATTGCTGTTAAATCCTAAAGCATAAAGACAGGCAGTTCTGGAATGAGTGGGTGGTGGATGAGTATATCTTGGGGGAGAGGGACGAGAGGGCAGTAGCTGTTTTCAGCACAGTTTGAAAATCACTAGATTGTATTTGTTTCTAAAAAGTCCCTTAAAATTTTGACATTCTAGGATTCTTTTCCAGGCCCAAGGTCCCAGACGACAGAACATGAATGCCTCAGGCCTTGAAACCTGATCAGAAATTAATTTCCTGTCATAAAATCCTTGTGACATGCATCTCAGGGCCAGTAAGGAGATGGGCTACCTGCTGGGCAGCTTGAGAGAATTGCTGTCTATGAGGAACAGGAACTATTAAGTGTTTACATTTGAAACAAACAAAAAAACCCCATCTTAGACTGATATACTTTAAACAGGCTTTTGTGGGTAGGTTAACAGCATGAGGTGACCATAAGTTGCCAAAAAAGCTTTTTGGTTCAGAACAGACGTGCCCTGACATAGCTTCTCAGAGCCAGTATGTGGAGGGGGTGATAGAATAAGGGGCAGGGTCTTCATGTTCCAGGTAGAATCTTAGATTGCAGTTCTTCATTTTGTAGGCAAGCTAAGAGTGGGCCCAAGCTTCCTCCTCCCAGAAGTGGCCAGGTTATTCCACAGTGGATGAGGGCCTGAGGAAGGGAGCATTGGGGTCAGGGAACAGAAAGGCTTAGCTTCTGACTAAGGCAAAGGTCATGAGACACATATGACAAATCATGAAAAAACTCTGGAAATAGCAAATCCTGCAGTAAGAAAATCTAATGATCCTTTTATTTTTATTTTAAAGATTGACTTATTTGAAGGAGGGGAGGGGAAGAGGGAGAGAATCTTAAGTGGACTCACTGCTGGGCACAGAGCTGCTCCCCACCTGCTGCGAGGCTCAATCTCAGGACTCTTGAGATCATGATGAAATCAAGAGCTAGCTGCTTAACCAACTGAGCCACCCAGGCACCCTGCTCCTTTCTTCTAAAAGTTACATTTTGATGTTTGTAGCCTTGTTGAGCAAACCCGGGAGGAGCACACATTTACCCAAACTATAGGCTTGCTGTGTGATTAACTTCTCTGGGCCTCATCTTTGCAGCTTTCTCCATGATCCCAATGCCTTGGGAAAGGGTAAAAGTAGTTCAGCAAGGAGTAGCAAAGAGAATAGGTTTCCTCATGCTTGGAGCCTGACTCAGCTCTTAATTCTTGTATTTTCAGTAGATGCTAAGATTAATATTGAAAATATTGCTGTATTTGCCATAATTCATCAAACCCTTAATAAGTGTTTTCAGTTGAGGTTGTTGAGTCCTCATTTAACAAGTGGAGAAAAAGGCTCAGATTAAGGAGTTTGCCTAAGGTCACACAGCTAGTAAGTGCAGTTAGGATTTGAACCCTGATGGTCTGATTCCAGAGCCACTCTCCAGCACTCAGAGTTCCAGTCCCAGTCCCCCCTGCCCAAAAGGCTAGTGCTTATGAGCGTTAAGTTCAGACATCAGGTGGTGACAGTCTTCTCACTTCTATCTGCTTTGCCTTGGAGAGGTCCTCAGCTGTCTAACCCAAACCCTTGAATATTCACTACAAGGTGGCAGGGAACTAACATGTACTGAATGATGCCTACATTCCAGCCACTGTATCGAGTGTTTTACAACATACATTATTTAAAAGGACTCTTGATGGCAGATTACCATTATTACCTGGTTCTGTCACTCAACTTGTTGAGCAACTATGAGCTTGATTCTTTTAGAAAAGTGGACATAACAATTGTACCTGCATCAGTACATATTTTAGGTACATAAGCTGTTTTGAAGGATTAAATGAGAATGCATATATAAGGTACTTAAAATAATGCTTGGTACATGGTGAATGATCTGTATGATGTATGAGGAAAGTATGAGGAAATGATCTGTAAATTTTAGCTATCATTGTCCATAGTCCTCACAAAAGCCCTGTGAGAATAGTAATTTAAGTATTTAATATTTTTATAGTTGAAGAAATTGAGGCTCCGTTTGAGGTCATTCACCCTGGGTTGAGATCTGCCTCACATCTGTTCAATAGCAGAGCTGACTTGATTCCAGGCCTCTGGGACTCGTCAGTGTTCCTTCCATGGAACCATTTTCAGTAGGCAGCTTTCCATCAACTGCTTTACCTGTCTATGCCCTGCCCCATATACATACCCCCAAAAACTTACCACTTCTTACCTAGGAGTTGGTAACCATTCTTTTAACCCTGTGGATTAGAAACCCATCTTCACTCATTTGTTGCAGCACTCACGGATCATTCTCTGGCCTAGGACTGATGGGAATAAAAGATGAAGAGGAAAGCACCACCCCAAACATGTGTTCGTGAGTCTGCCCATCATTTTCCATGTGCTGTTCCTTATCCCTCGTGGGCAGTGGCAGAGAATGTGGTCAGGCTGCAGCCTTTCTATCTAGCAGACAGCTTTTGTGGAAATGGTGTACCACTTAAGAAGTTTGGTCCATTTATATGGCATGTATGCATGTTCAATAAATGCCTAAAATTTAAGCATCCTCATCTTAAAACAGGGTGAGAAGGAAACCAGTTTGTACTTTCTTTCTTTATGTCAGTGGACTTATACACAGGAAATTTGTAGTAGGTGCTCGTTCCATGTAACACTCCTATTAAATGGTATATGTAGGTAAGGAAACCAGGAGGGAGGGACTTTGCTATGGAGAAAATCCAGCCATTATGCAGGTTGTCAAAGCTGTTATCTATGAAGCAAATTTATGTAAGGCAAACTTTTCTTATTGACAGCTGTTATAAAAATGAAGGAAAAAGACAGGCTGAACTGAAAATCTGGCAGGTCCACACACAGGAGAGTGGGAGACTGCTTTTTACCAACACTGGAAGCACCCTTCCAATTCCATTTTTAGGAATGCTTCCTTCCCCCACCCTTCAGTGAGATTGCAGTGTCACCCTTCACCAGTAGGTGCCTCCATCATATCGGATCTCCCCCTTAAAACTGAAAGCTTCAAATTCAGTGAAAGCTACTCCTCTGCTTTTTTATCAACTCAAAATATTAACATTCTGTGTTGGAAAGGACATGGGTACAGGTACATACAACTCTGAAACAGAAATATTTATCTGCCCTCTGGAAAAGATGAACTAATCCAGCATACAATATGTATCATACCAAAACCCTTGTAAGTTGCTTCGTACATTGGGATCCAGCAATTCCACTTCTATAGTATACTATAATAATAGTATAGATGCACACAAACATGTATGGAGGAGATACCACAGGGGGAGCCCAATGGAATTCTTGGTAGCCATTTTTAAAAATTATGTGCGTGTAAATAAAATTTCTAGTAAAAAGAGTTCTGCGAGAAGTAGCAGTTGACCTCTGGATACAGACGGAACTCTGAATCCTAGCTTCCCTACATATTATGTGAACTTGAGTACACACCTCACGGGATTGTTGTGAAGATGTGATTATGCATTCCCAGTATATGTTGTAGGAAATGTAGAGGCTTACAGAATAGTATGTATAGTTTGAGTCCTTTTTTTGTAGATAAAGATACACAAAGACATGCATAGGCTTAGAACAAAACCTGGAAGGCTATATGTCAAATGTGGCGGGATCAGAAGATTAGGTGTTACCAAATTGCTTTTGGCTGTTTTGGTTTTAAATCACCGTATGTTGCTTTTATAACTAGAATACCTAAAATTGATTCCCAAGGTTGGGCATTTGAGGCAGTGTTTTTAACCGTTTAACTTCTATAAGAGCCAGCCCTATGTAAAAGTTGGGAACCAGGAGCCAGAACTGAAGAGCTTGATTTAGGATCAAGACACTGCAACTTGAAGCTCCCTTGTAAAGCGGAAAGTTCCCCAGGCATACATACAGTGAAGGCCCTGAGATTATCTTGAAACTGACAATGTTACTGAATTCTTTCCCCACCCCCAGCTGTACTCCAAAGCTGTAAGAGCTTAGCTGCTGTTTACTTCTTGAGACTCCAGTCCTGAGACAAAATAATTGTGTCTGCCTTTGAATATGGACAGATCTGGCCTTTGAATATGGACAGTTCAGCTCTGCTTCTGGGCAAGCCACTTAATCTCATCTGAGTATATTTTCATAGCTTATAAAATGAGAATTATCTTTTTAAGGATTATTGTGAAAATTCAATAATCCAGCTTGTGGAAAAATGACAGAATAGTGGGCTATATATATAAGGACTTTACCTCTCTGAGCCTGTTAACTCACTTTTAAAATGGGGACATTAGTACCACTTCATGAGGTTATGAGGATTAAATTAGGGAAAGCCCCACATTAAGTGTTCAATAAATGACATTTACTGAGGAGCATCTTCCAAGTGCAGGATCACAGAACAAATTAGGTTCCATGTGCCAAGAATAACACCTTTGCTCCTAGGAATAGCCAAGGCCATTTCCTTCTGGATGGGAGGTTTCCCAGTGGGCCCGCAACTCCAGAACTCTACAGAGATGGGCCCAACCATAAGGTCTCTGAGGCCTCAGTCTGCACACACTGTTCTTTCAGCTGATGCTCCCACCTTTTGGAAGCCAAAGCTGCCAACTTGGCCTCTTGCAAAACACACATTCCATTCATAAGTGCGTTTGTGCATTTCTCCTCCCACACCCTTCTAGGCAGCCAAGGCAGCTGCTGGAGAAGCAGCTTCTCATTTGGGGGAGAAAGGCAACTCCCAAGGGTTTTTACACAACTCTTGATTTAGGCTTTGGACGTATTACTCCCAATTTTCTGACCTCCTCGCCCACAGTGGAATGGTTTAGTACACTCAGCCATGTTTGTTTTCATTTCTTTTGCCCCTTTTGTAAATAACCTCTTCCCTATTATAAAGAAAACCAATTAATGGAAACTTGAAAAATCCAGAAAAGGTAAAATCGCTTCTAATGCCACCACTCAGAGTCAACAACTGCCACTATTTCAGTCTTCTATCATACTTTTTACATCATTCAAAAGCAGATTTTTTAATAGCTGCAGAATATTCCAACATGTTGATGTGTGTCATAATTTCTAAAACAGTCCCCTGTTGTTGACACTGACGTTGTCTCCAACCAATTATATCCTTGCACATACATCTTTGATAAATGGTATTTGTTAAGGAAAAATTCCTAGAAGTGAAATTGGGTTAAGGCATATGAACACCTAAGGTGGTTTTAATTCCACAGAAGTTTTTACTGTGTTAGCTAGCATGGACTTGTTTCAAATCTTTGCTAATTTGGTAAGTTAACAAAAAACTTTCCATTACATAGATACAATTTCTATTTATTTGAATATCCTGTAGATTGGCATTTATTTTTTTCAGAAGCTTTTTGGCCAGTTTTTTTTAAGGTCTCCTTATGGATTAAGTACAGTGTCCATCTGTTGATTATTGTAAAAATGTTGCTAGTTTTTTATTTTAAGGTAGTTTTAGAAGTCTTATGATTTCTTCTATTCGCTCTTGTACTTAGAAAGTCTTGATTGATCCCGAGATCAATTTAATAGCCATTGACAAGTAATATATGGGTTGTTGTTGTTTTTTTTTGGTGGTGGTTGGGGGGGCTTGTTTTTTAAGTAGGCTCCATGCCCAGTGTGGAGCCCAGCACAGGGCTTGAACTCAGAACTATGCAATCGAGACCTGATATGAGATCAAGTCTCACACTTAACCGACTGAGCCACCCAGGCACCCCTATATGTTTTTTTAAAATAATTTTAATTTTTACACTTAAACCTTTATTCCTCCTGGAATTCATTTTGGTATATGGCAACTTTTCCCCAAATATTTAGAATTTTACCCGTTTACTTATCTTTACTTACCCAATCAAGGAGAATGTGTCCTTTACTATGTAAGTCCATATATACAAAGCCTGAGGGTTTTCTTCTTGTTTTATACTAGGTACCATACCATTTTGTAGCTCTTTATTTTAATATACTAGCAATTTCAGCAGCACCACCCCAGATAAACACAGGGCCATGGAGAGTCTCCATCAGCATGGATTATAAAACACTATAGTCAGATGCTTTGCTGTTGACTGAATTGTTGCCGTATTCCACTAGGACTTTTTCAGCACCCCTAAGGCAAGAGAATCAAGGTTGGAACATTACAGAGGAAGGACATTAAGCCCAGAGAAGAGCGTTATGGCTTTCATTAAGACAGGGCCTCCTGAGAAGTCACAACAAAGGAAAGGAAATGGAGAGTTTAGGCTGGCTCCCTTACCTCTCCTTCCCCAAGACTAACCCTTTGGACCTAGGCCACAACCCAGAGCTAAAATGGGATTTCCAGAGCCAGCCCAGTCATGTGCTTTTGGCAACTGGGTTTGAGAAGAGAGAGGATGCCAGTGCTGAGGTGACTCTTCTGTACTTCTCTGAACCCTCAGCACTACCTTCTGTAAACCTTTTCTGCTAGAAAACATCCATTCTACATGCCAGTTAAGCTCATCTCTGGTGTGAAGATATTGCTTGCCCCTCATCTAATCAAACTGGATTTTAGCCATATATAATCTGTACAACACCACATCAACACTTTGAATAGCTCCAGGCTCTATACAAGCACCCAAATCAGTATCTTTCACTTTCTAATTCTCCAAACCTCTATTTGTTAAGGCCCTGGCTGGGCTCAAGTCAGAAAGGCCCAAGCACAGAAGACACAAGCCCCAAGAGCCAACTGGGTTATAAGTACCTGTTTTGGAGATAGACTTTTTAAGTGAGAAAAAAATGTAACCTCCTCCCACCCCCCACCCCATTTCCTTCCAGCCTCCATCTGATGCTAACCTTGGTAATAAGGGAAGAAGAGAAAAGAAAAAAAATTCCAGTTCATTGAGGAAAACTTTCAACCTTCTCCCTAGCTAAAGGATGTAGCCATGACTCCCAAGTCCTTTCCAACTGAAAGGAAAAATAAAAGCACATCTAGTCCCACCACTATACTTACTTATTTTTAGGAGATACCAACATGAGGCTGGAAATCTTTGGGAAGGTCATTAGGGCCTCCATCAAAGAAGTGAGTAAGATGGCTGGCCAATAGCTTTCCTGAATATAAACAATAACAAGACAGAAAATACAATGAAAGGAAGCTAAGGGTCATATAACTGGTCTACCATAATCAGACTTCTAGGATATAAGAGCCAAATAGAACCATCAGGGATCATGTTAGTCTAAGCCCCCCACCTCCAGCCCCATTTTGGCACAGAGGGAAGTTAAGCCCCTAGGAGGACTGTGTGACCATGCCAACCCCCATCTCTTCCTCTCTGGATTCCTTGCATTACTCACCTGACATCCTTTTGGAAACCTTAAACTTACGTGATTTAGGTGCTTTTTAAAGACTTTTAAATCCTAACCCTCTGGTGGAATTAAGTGTCTCTGATACTACAGATGAGTAAGGAAACTCGGAATTTCACTAACTTGCCAAAGGTCACACAGCAGTGGCACTTGACAGTTTCAGCTTGTCTCCTCTGCCTTAATCACTGCCAACCTGATAGATGTAGGAGCCATCCATTAGCAGAGTGCTCAAAATCACTTTGTTTCTCATGGGAATCCACATCAGTTGCTACAATAAGACTATATAGGTAGTGGCCCTCTGAGGACTCATTTGCTTTTTGCCTACAAGTATTAGGACCCCAAAGGCCATTAAGTTGGTGAGTGGGAAGTCAACATCCATGTTCGAAGTCTGAGGATCCTGTACCATCTGGATTATTTTCCAAAGCATAGGAACTGCTATCCATTATCACGTTGGAAGAGGCTCCCGACGGATAAATCTCACCCCAGAATAAAGTCACTGGTTTGGTTTTTTAGTGTTTTTTTTTTTTCTCTCAGAATTGTCAATAGTCAAGTAAACAAATTTATTAAATCCAACAGCAGGTAACCTTCCAAATAAAAAAAACATCAAAAGAAAAATGTAGACAAAGACAAAAGTGTGTGTAACAAGTTAATAAAAATATTCAAGGGGCCATTTGGAGAGTGCAACAGTGCAGAGAATACAAACAAAAGTATTGACCTTTGTCAAGTTTGTACAACCTCAAGAAACAGACACACTGGTCACAAACCAAGAGGAATCCACAAAGGTGGAGGGTCACATGAGTAGTGGACTCATCACCTCAGTGGGTTAAGGCAGGGTATCTGTAGGACCAATTCATCCAAGCCCCCATTTGCCTATTGTTTCAAGTTCCCCCTTTGAAACCTAGAATCATATTCATTAGTGCAACAGGTAAGAGCAATTAATTACAGACTCGGGGCTGGGGACCAGAATCAGAGGGAAGACACTTCTCCCAGAATAAATTGGAGGGTGGGGGGAGAGACACAGCATCTACTGAATGGCTTCCTTTGGCAATATCCAAGAATATGTTGTAGTAAGTAGTAAAAAGGGAAGGTGGGTGGTAAAAGAAGGTATCCGTGAAAGCAGGCTTAGTTTCCAAGAGGAATAGGGAGGATGTGAGGCCCCAGCACCTGAATCAGAAGCAGAACCTGATGGTTACTCAAAGCTGTTTGAATCATCTTGGCTTCTGCAACCAGTGCTCAAGCATAACTTTTTCAGTAAGGAAAAACACCTGCAGATCCTCACTAAAACACGGCCCCCAGTCCAGGTTAAACTGGATATATGCTGTAATTATAGCTAACTATAGAAATAAACTCTGAAAGGGGGTGGGTGGGAACCCCCTCTAGAATTCAGAAAACAGATTACGGAGTAGGAGGAGGATCAATGAGATATGTCCTCAAATGAGTCCCAATTAACACACTTTAATAACCTTTAATAGTCCTTTCGGCTGTTTAAACAAGTTCCTGCTAGAGTTCCCCGCAAAGGAAGACCTTTGTCAGTTACCAAGATGTTCAAGTCATCACTAAGCAAACATTAAGAGACAAGAAGAACGCAAAGCAGGCAGCTAAAACAAAACCTAGCAGCAGCTTCTCTCCAGCCCTTGTAATTGTATAACTGGGTCTACTCCTGGGCTTCACTACACTCAAGACTTGTCTTTAAATGGCAAACCAGTCCTAAATACAGATGTTTTGGTTTTTAAACTTTTAGACCCAAGTCCTTATCCCAGTCATTTCCCACCGTTGTTTGATGCAGTTTGGCATAATACAGCACTTGAGGCCATCACATGAACTATGCAGTTCCACACCCTGCAGGCTCCAGCACTGAGGCCTGAATTTTGGCACCAGCCTCTGGGAGATCAGAACTGTATCAAAGATTGACTAAAACTCTGTGGCTTAATCCCTTCTTCCTTTCCAAGAAGGCTAGTTTGTGCCTTCCTTAGGTAAGTTTAATACTGAAAACACTGCCTTGTACATTTCCAATTGGATTTCTTGGGGCCTCTGGGCTTGGGTGAAATTTGGATCTTCACCCAGCTCTAATTTTTCTTATAAGAGTAGATAAGGGAGTCTTGGACCCAACTTACACATGTGGGCACAACTGGCACAGATGAGGGAAAACTGTTGAGGCATCCAGCTGAAGCATAGCAAAGTGTCATTGCAGGAGGTGGGGTTAATGATACATTCAAATATGGCAGGGATGGGGGAACAGCATTTCAATGAAGCAACACTTCATCTCATACAGCTTTCTAATCCCTGAAGAAATACCACGAACTCAAAGCCATTTGCCAAAAACCAAGAATTTCCCAATACATATTCAATGTCTTGTAGTCACCCTCAGATATTTGCCTATTTTCAAAATGGCATCCACATCCTGCCCCTCTTCACACCACCCTGGTATTACATCGTTAAAGTGAGGAGCGCACTGGCTTACCTGAGGGGCATGCAATTGGCCTCTTCCACACAATTATACTGCTCATTTAACAGCAAACCTATTTCTAGGTTAAAAGGAACAGGGACCTTTCATTTCCCAATAGTGTGACTACAAACCCTACGCACACCCCACCTTCGATCCCTTTGCAAAAAAAACCTGCTTTTCCTGTGGTCAAGTCAAACGCTGGCCCAGAGCCACCACAGAAGCTTGGCATTCCTTGCATCAGGAAAGCCAACCTGGATAGAACCTGTAAGTCCTTCCCTAACTGCTCCCCTTTTCTGGGTTTCTCAATTGCATTTCTGTAACAAATAGGTCATGAAAAATACAACCAAAAATAATTTAGTGGCTCTTTTTGTGGGGAGGCGGAATAGCTAACAAAATCCACCCATTCTAGCACACCTAATGCATGGAATGCCACCTTGTAGGCTGGAGAAGGAATCCAGTTCCTCCAGAGTCCTCAGGATCCTCAGTGCCTCCCTCTTTTGTGCACTTCTCTCCATATACCCTTGTAATTAAGACAGAAGAGAGCCTTACCTGGCTAGGAGCAGCCTGCCTTTTCCCTTTTTAAACCTCTACCCAGTCTAGAATGAGGAAAAACTAGGGGTTGCAGGACTGGCTAGATGAGAAGGCAGTCTCTCTTAAGACTGGGCACCCTGACTACAGTTGAGCCCACAGAACCTGCTGGGGCCCCTAGAAACTCTCTTTATATAAGGAGCTTGTGTCTTAGGCTAGAACAAAGCCAGACATCTGGCCTGAGACCCTCTTCAGCTTTCCAGCAGTACTGCTAACTTGCTATGGCTGATTTTAAAGTTTCCCTTCTGCCCCTCTAGAAGGGGCAACTGCCAGGTTTAGGATCTTAAAAAAAAAAAAAACAAAACACAAGTATGTTTCCTATGTCAATGTCAATCTTGGAAAAACATGGACTGCAGGAACTCCTCAAGTAATCATCTTTGGAAAGACGGGAGCCTGGAGCCATAAGCCTCCTCCTAATAAAGGAACTCAAGCAGTTCCTGCCCAGGCTGAGAAACACATACCTGGGAGGCAGATGGAAGTAGGGAAGAAAACTCCAAATGTTTTAATAGACAAACTCTCATTACCTCAAGAGTATAAATATTTTATAAGTTTTTATTTAAAAGATTCCCTTTTCAATCTGTTCCAAAGTGTTGGGAGCTGAACTGTACAAGTTCCTGCCACCCACCCTTCCAGTACAGTGTTTTGAGGACATGTTTTTTTAGATGGAAAAATAACAAGAGGACCCTCTACTGAAACCAGGTAGGACCAGAGTCAGCTCCTGTGTGGCAGTTTGGCCAAAGCTGGCCTTATGGAGCAAGCACGCAGAGGAGTCTGGGGAACTGGGCCTCCCTCTTGTGAGGAAAGGGCTGAGAAAATTCATCCTCTCTTTAGTGAAGATGGTCCAAATTCAGATGCAAAAGCCTCCATTTATGACGTTCCCTGGCACTCTTCTTATGCTTTATATATTGAAGGCAGCTCCCTCTTTTATGGCCAGTTTTAGCAGGCAAAGAAACAAAGGAATATAGATACATATATGTGTATATATATATATTTTATATAGGTAAAATATATACATATCTTATATATGTATATATACATATTTGGGGGTAGGGGAAGGAGAGGAGGGTCATGTAAACCTAAACAGTCATCACATTACCCCAAATGAGCCTGACATTAACAAAGAAGATAATAAATAACTCCTGGGGGTTAAGTGACAACATGGGTGCAGCAAGAAGGGAAAGGGCACACATTTAACTATTAAATACACTTCTATATTTGTTTGGCAGAGTTCAGGCCAGTCCCAGGCTTCTGCCCTTGCCAGACAAGTAAGCTGATGATACTCAAAAAAAAACTTTAAAGAAAAAAAAAATTCAAGCAGAGCTCCATACCACAGTTTTCCTTCAAGTCAGTTGGCCGGCAGGCACAGTTTTCCGACCACCAGGAACAGAAACTTTGGCTCCAAGGCAAATGAAAAAAAAAAAAGTATTTTCACTTATAACATGAAAATACAGAAAATTCATCAAAAACAGAAAACTATCAAAGTCTACTTCCAGCAAAACTGAGGTAGCACTGCTTTCTCTGCATTCAATGCTTAAGTGGTTCTCAGTACTATGTGTTCTAAAAAAACAAAAAAACTGCTCACTTGACTGACAGGTGCAGCATGTTGATGGATGAACTCAACATGAAATGCAATAGGTCAAAGAAGGAATGAGCAAGAAGTGAAGAAAATAAGGGTTTCGGATAAATTAGCTTAAAAGGGGGTTGTCACCAGACAACAAATGCTCTTGGCTGGCCTTGGCTCTCCAAGAGCTTTAAATCACCTGGGAATTAATGCATTATGGTTAACAGTTAACACTGCTATTCAATTCTGTATAAATCTTTTAAAATAATTATTACAACCTAAATTCATCCTTGTAAACAGCACTACACACAGTACAGACCTGCCCTGGAAAACAGAATATGCAAAACTGAGATCTGGCACTGTATCATCTTGTAATGTTAATTCAACCTAACCGTCCCATTCCCCCCTCCCTGCTCTATGCCCTCCCCCACAAAAAAATCTAACTTGTGCAAGAAATGGCAGGCTTATTCTATCTGAAGGCTTAAAAAAAAAAAAAAAAAAAAACACAACATGTATCCAGGTTCAAATATTTTGGGGGACCCCCCCAAAAAGAAATAACCAAAATAACCAAAAAGTGAAGAAAGTGCCTAAAACATGATACAGCATTTTAGAGCCCTTTCAGATACAAGGCAGAGAAAGGTGTAAAGTAGAAAATATCTGGATCTTCAGTAATTTCCAGAAAGGTCCAATTCCTCGGTTGGCTGCAGGGCAGCAGGCAGACCCTTGCTGCTACTGCTGCTCCTGGGCTAGAGCCACTAAGTCTGCTCCCCGGGACACAAGCCCTCGGGCCCTGAGCTGCGTGCACCTCTCCCTTCCCCTTCTCTTTTCCTTCGCTCCATTTCCCACTCCACAAAGGTGTCGAAGAGACTTGGCCAGGCCTCATCTTCACTGTAGTTGCTGAGGTCAGGCCCAATCACCTGAGTGAAGTTAAGGAACATGTTCCAAGTGTCCCGGGAGATGCCCTTGATCCCCGAGGGGTTCTCAGTTAGGAAGTTTAGCCACTGGTCCAATACTGGAGGGTTGTTCTGGGTAAAGACTAGTTTCCACAGGGCAATGGCTATTTCCCGATGCAGTGACCGCTGCCCTTCTTCAGAGTCCAGACCAAACTGAAATGTAAACCGGTAGAGATCCTTGAATTTATCCTCTTGTTTGGCTTCCGTTAAGAGGCTAGGGAACCGTGCACAGATCCCATCAATGCTGTCTGCACTTATTGCTTTGCAGCCATCAAAAAACTCCTTCCTGCAACAGGAAGGAGGGGGCACAATTAATATTTGTAAACAATACCATCTGCTGAGAGGCAATATAGCAAAGTTAAGAGCATGGCTTTGAGGCTGGACGGCCTGCATCTGAATTTCAACTCCTCCACTAATGAGTCCTATTTCTTCATCTGTCAAATGGTGAGAACACCACCTTACTCCATAGGGTTTTGGTGAGGACTAAACACGTTAATATGTGTCAACTGCTTCTAACAGTGTCTGGCACATGGAGGCAGCTGATGGTGGTTGGTTCATTCACTTATTCATCCTTCCAAAGCGAAACTCCAGTCTCTCCTGCTCGATGCCCTATTTCCCATTCTGCCACAGTGATTAAGCCGCAGACTCCCCTCCCAGACGGGGAGTCTTCCTGCTTTCCTGCTTTCCTTTTGATTCTCTATGGGTTGTTTGTTTTTGGAATACTTTTGGTGACTGCCAAGGGAGATCTTTGGAGCCAAAGATTCTGGATAAACCTGGCTAACTCTGCCACCACAGATCAAAGTTCTGTTATTAAAAAAACAAAAACTGCATATGTATTTTTAACATCTACATAACACTTTCAGGTTACAACATGGTCTCTCACTGATGATCATCTCAGAGACTGCTTTTCAGCTGAAGATACAAGGCATCTGAAGTCTGTCGGGCAACCTACTGAGGGGGGTCGGGGGGGAGGTGTCTCAAAGCCAGTTCTTATTTATAAGCCGGTGCTCTGCAAACCACACCTTGGGGTGACCTTGCCACCCCCTCCCCACAAACAACCTCTGCAGGCCACAGGGCCATGGTGATGTGCACGCGCGCTGACGGAGGCGCTCCCTGGACCAGCGCGCACAGTGCCTGGCACACGACAGGTGCAGATAAATATCAAGTGGCTGAGGGAGTGAGGGAATCGACAAGTAACGGAGCAGAAGCAAAGAGAAAGGTCCGAAACGGCAGTGGGGCTGGGCAGCAGCGTCCAGCCCCGGGGCGTCATGTGGGTTATTCCTTAACTTCAGGCCAAGACGGTCGTTACTGGTCAAAAAAAGAAAGACTTACCCAAAACCCTAAGAAGCCAACCCAGTTCTCCCCCAGCTGGGCCCCACTGCCCAGGAGTGCACGCATCCTCCTCCGCTCACCTGGTGACATGACATATTTGTGACTAACCTGGTGAATTTGCACATGGTGGCAGCCTGGAACTTCCAAGCCAAGAGCAGCACTCGAAATTCCGTGGGGTCAACACACAAGTCATTGCAAAAGCGCTCCATGCCTTCCTCCAAAATTGCATCCTCCCGCTCATCCTTGTAGCGCCTGAACAGTTCTTCCAGCCTCTGCAGGGAAGACTCCTCGGCGTCGGACTTGGGCTCCCTCCCAGCATCTCCAGAGGACGTTGGCAGCTGCCAGGCCTCGGCGGTGGCCTCTGCCTTCTTGGTCCCATTGACGAGGATATCCCCCCCTGGCTTGCCACAGGCTGGTGGCTGTTCCTCTCGGTGGCCTGCACTCCGCCTGCTATGTGGCTTGCCGCTGGGGTCACGGTCTCCGTTCTTGCTGCCCAGGGTCGATGAGGGATTCTTGCACTTGGTGACGCACTGGCCCATGGTGCTGGTGGCCTGGCCTCTAGAGTGGCCCCCTCTGGATCAGATGCCCTCGCTGCCACTGGCCCATGTGCCTCAACATGCCATCAGCCAGAGGAGCCAGCCAACCTAGAAGAAAATTACAGAGCAGTTATCACTGGACAGGGAGACGGGCATTCGCAAGCCACCGTTCCCTTCCTCTGTGGGGCACTGCGGCCTAGGCCACCACTCTATTTCCGTGAGCCAACCATGAACCAGGGGAGATACCCAGAGTCCATCACCACCTACCCCCCTTAAGCTCTACACCTTCACGCTGGAAAGGCAGCGCTAGCACACATACGGAGAACCAATAAGAAAATTCCTAAAATTCTTAAGGTAACACAGGTTACAAAGAGGTTGATTCATGTGCAGAACGCATCAAGGAAGACTACAGTTTTGCCAGAAATACTCCAGAGGAAATCTGTCTTGCCAACTTGCCATCACATAAGAAAGTTATTTGGTCCTAGGTTAAGCCAGAAGGTGCAAATAAAAAGTTCATTTTCTAGTCTCTCATGTCAAAATCCTCAGATTTTCTTTTTAAGTGGGACGAGTAGGGAGAAAGGGAGGCCACATTTAAGATGACTATACAGTTTCATAATGGCCTCAAGATGAGGTAAAGGATTTGTGGAGTCAAGACTACAAGCAATGTCCTAGCCAAATAGCAAAGTAAAATTTGTCTCTGATCTCTTCAAATTCCTTTCTGGAACTCCCCCACACAGTAGGTGAAATGCCCTTTCTCCACCCTTCCTCTGCCCACCCCCAGAAGCAAACACCGACCACGGTTCCCGGGCCTCCGGTTTCTTTTTCTCTCCCTACCAGGTCCTCTGCGAGGCTGCAGGAAGAGTACAAGCCAAGCCCACACTAAACAGGAAGGTCCTACAAGGCCTGCAAGCTCAGTCCTCCAAGGGGGTGTCCTCCACCTTAAAAGAAGGGCTGATTTATCCACACATCTCTAAATGGTAGGATAACTGCTAGATAAAAAAGAAAAGTCTGCACAGATAGATTACAAAGTCATCATGGTGGTTTATTTATTACTTACGCTATTTAAAAGTGTTTTTTAAAGAATTGCTAGAAATTTCCTGGCTAGGGGTGAGGTGATTTCTCTGCAACCTCTGTCTTCTCAGGACTTTATTCTTAACTTCAACTAATCCACGAGAAGCTCCAGCTACAACTTAGTACCTGTAAAATTCTACCTGCTGCCATTAACTGCAGCCACCAACATTACAATGTTAAGAGAACCTGAGACCAGGAGCCAGAAGTATAGCAGGTAAAGGGGACCAAAATCAAGGTCAGTCCCATGCCTCTCCAGCTCTAGAAGAAGCTTTCATGGCCCTTTGTGATCCAAATCCAAAGCTCTTAGGAGATGAGCAGAAGGGTGCTTTTTATAAAGGTTGGACCTTTACACTTTACCTAAAGAACTTTCATTTCCTCCAAATGGTGCCTGGATAAATTTGGGGTTATCCTCAAAAGGAATCCTATGGGTAAATTCTGAGTGTACAAGTTTAAAATGACGACCAGAATCATTCTTATAACTTATCGGAGACTCATCGTATCAGGGTGTGTCCTATTCTCCACCCTCAAAGAGAATAAGTGACAGAGAGACATGCCCATACATGCCCTCAAAAGACTTGCAGTTCCACTTAGGCTTCAAAAACCAAAACAAAACAACAGCAACAAAAAACCCCCCACTGAAACCCTATAAGGGTTTTCTGCTGTGGAAAAAGACAGACCCAAGTATGTTTTCTTAAGTCTTTTTATGCTTTAATAGTATAGCGAATAAACCATAAGCACAACCTATTAAAATTTTAAAAGGCAAGGGGTTAATTCTTGGAAGACCAGCATACAAGGAAAGCAACTGTTCGAGCTGAATTATCTCAAAAACAAGCAGGACTATACCATGTGGAAGGTCTGGTTTCCAGATTTGTGTTTCTAAAGACTACAGTGCTAAAAGAAACAAAAGGCCCAAACTTACACAAACCCCACATGCTCACAGACTGGCAACTCTAATTCCCAGGCACGCTGACTCACCAGGGTTTGCTGCTCAGCTCCTGCTGCTAAGTGAGGCCCAGGTACCTGGCAGGATAAGAGGATTTCCTGGCCTCTGTCTGACCCACCTACCCCAGGCCACTTGCCCCCACCCCCACAGGACAGATGCTCCATTGTACCAGCTTCCTCCAAATCCTGGCGCCAAGGCCTTCAGGTAGGGACAGAACAGATGGGCCTCCCAAAGAGGTCCTAATCCCATTTACCCAAACGGCCCTCCACATAAGAGCATCTTTTGATGACCTGACACAGTAGAACCTGAAGGCTTTTAACATGCCCAGCAGATGAGAAAAAGGAAGAGAAAAATCAATTTGAACAGATGATCAATCAGCTAGTACCAGAAGGTCAGATCTCTTTCTTCCATTCTGGTCCCTTTCTGTGAAATGCCCCCACTCCGGATGAGGGTTGAGGCAAGTGATGATCTCAAGCCAGAAGAAAATATTTTCAGATCTGATGGTGACTACAGCCCCTGATTATTCAATGGCTTCCCTTTTATGTCTGCCTCTTTCCCCAGGAAAACTGTTCTGCCCCCAGAGCTTTCCCCAGGCTCCGTCTTGCACAAGCCCAGTGTCCCAGGCTGAGAGCACTTCAAGTGTTTTAAAGTTGGAAGTCTCCTTGGACTCGCTAGCTGATGGCTAACAGCTAATAACAGCAGTTATCAATTACTGAACACTTGATATCATGCCTGGCACTACGCTAATAAGCACTTTATGGACATTACAACTCATGTAATCCTCACCACAACCCCATTTGAAGTCAGGGAAACTGAGGCACAAAGCAAATCATCCAACATCACACAATGTCTGGCTTGAGAAACACACCTTTAGCACTAGGCTAGACTGCCGAGTCCACCTCCAGCAGAGTGCCAAGGGAAAGCACACCAACGGATGGGTCCTGAGCTCCAGAGTCACCACAGCGATCTGAGAACAGCAAGTTTTACCATCAGCCGCTGGAAGGAGCACAACACACTGTCTGTGCCCAGTGCTCAGGAAGGGTTGTCCTACCCACTGCCCTCTCCCAGTGAGCCCTGCCACCGTGATCCAGGCAGTCATGATGCCCTTGGACTCAGCCTTGCCAGAGATGCCCTAGAGCAGTGATGTTTCAGTCCATCGGCATGGTTAAAAGCTCCGACCTGGAAATCAAAGCTCAACTCTGCCAGTGATTATTGTTGACCCTGATCGAAGCCTGTATCTCCTCAACCTGCAAAATGGTATCTGCCTCACAGAGCTGTTGTAAGGATTCCATCAGGAAATGCAGATAAAGGGTACCTGCCGCACAGTGGCCCCCCCCCTTCCCGGAAATGACCGAGGACAGCTATCATTATTATTAGCAGCCAAGCAGTAGCTGGTTAGCCTGATGAAAGCCCGAGCTTGTCCCATCTGAAAACGGGCTCGGGCTCAGCTTTCCCAAGCCCGGCCAGGACACCTACCCCTGCCTTGAGTCCTGTGCTTGGGTCTTGTTGAAGAACAGTCTCTTGAACCACAGCACTGACCCTGCTCAAATACACCACTGCCCAGAGCACCTGCAGGCTAGGGTTCTCCATAGGATCAGACTTCCTTGTGATTGATGCTGAGTATAATCAAGCTGGGTATTTGCTGTGCTCTAGGGACACCTTGAACCCAGTGGGGCAAGCTTCCAGCTAGTTCCAGACTCCTTTCCCCTTGGTCCTAGCTCTGTAGGTTTAAAAAAGACAGGATTTCTAGCTTGATACTCATTTATACTTTAATGGAGCTGCCTTTCCAGCGGGTCATCCCGGCCGCCTCTCTGAAGTAGAAAGCCTCAGCACAATCTGGGCACCCCAAAAGCCAAATTTCATCAGCATCAGAGCGCCATTATTAACAAATACCACCCTGTATTTGGTAGTACGTTATAATCACTATACATAAATGTAGCTCTGTGGAATAGTTACTATGCCCATTTCACAGGAAAAGAAATGGAGGCATAGCAAGGTCAAGGAGCTATCTAGGAAGGGAGAAAACAGGGGCAGAGTAATTAGGAGGATGAGTTCTTGGAGCAGACAAACCTGGATGTGAATCATGCTGATGGCACCAACATGTGACTATCAGCATTCACTTTAAAATGGGGCAGCTGTACTTCAAGACGGAGTAAAGGAGATAATCCACGTGAGATGCTCTGCCCACAGAAAGTATTCAGGAAATGTTAACGTTTATCATAGCTGCTGCCGTTATTGCCAAGTCGGTGACAGAATCAAGCCTCCCTGCTCCTAGAACAGTGCTCTTTTCAGTGGCCAGTGCGGCTCTTGCGGGGGGGGGGGGGGGGGGGGGGGGGGGAGGCGGGGGGCAGCTCAGGTATGCAGGACTCCGCAGGTACCCAAAGCAGCTCCCAACATCCCTGTCCTCAACAGGGATTCTGCTCTCCTGCTTCTGCTAAGGGGCATAAAGAGCTGAATGGAGCCAGGGGCAGGGAGAAAGGCAAGGCAGGAAGAAGAAAACACGCACATACACACACCCCTGGAAACCTACCTCTCAGCACAATTGTATAGTTTTGAGGTTTACCTGAAAGATTGATGCCAGTAACTCTGCTCAGTTTATGCTGGATCAGGCTCAGCCTCCAGCTTTTCTCCTTCAATTTCGCTCCAGATGCTTCTGTCACCCTCCCTCTCTGCAGAGCGGCCCCAGCCCCCCGCTGCCTGCGCCGTGCCAGCCCTGGCTGTTCGTGGGGGCGGGCCTGGCCGCCTGCCTGGAGCTGGCACTGCTGGGCCAGGGGCAATCCCAGGGGCTGTGGTCCCGCTGCTGCTCTGGCTCCAGAGAGGGATCAGGAGCTGAGCTACCTCATAGGCAGTTCCATGAAGTGAGGTGCGGGCAAGTCCCTGGGTCTCCTGGGCTTACTATCTACTGCTGAGACAGAAGGACCTGTTATGGGAGAGAAGGACCATGAAGGGCTACACCACACAAGGACACAGAGTGACTGGAGACAGGAAAAGGAGAGAGGAGTGTGAACTAGCGTTACGGAAAGAAAGGTGGAGGGGCTGACGAGGGGAAGTGGTATGTGCGGAACATGGGGCTGCCTGCTTCCTCTGCATCATCGCCTTCGCCCTCACAACCACCTAGCCTGTCACAGACTTTTTACAGATGAGGAAACCCAAGTTTCTGAACTACTAAGCAGGGTGACTAGGAGATAAAACCAGCCTGTCAGACTCCAAAGTCCACCCCGTGGGAAAGTTTCAGAGAACTGGCTTTTGTTTGATCTTTAAATGACTGGAAACACCAAATGGAAAGGAAAGAGTCAAAGGGCCAATCTCGTTGGTCCATGTGGAAAGGTGATTTAAAACATTTAGTAACAGCCGTATCTCTTAGATTACACATGTACGGAAGGGATTCACATTAACTGTCACATTTAACCCACTACAACCGTATGAGGAAGATACTATAAAAGCTTTTTACAGAGAGGAGAACTGAAGAGAAATTAAGGAATTTGGCCTGAAGTCCCACAGCCCGTCTACAAAGGAAAAGGGATTCAAATCCAGGCCGTCTGGTTCTAAACCCGCCATTCCTCCTCACTGGTCTCACTACTATTCTCTGCTATGATGTGTCCCAAAGATACACCCTTCTCCCAAGGAGATGATGGCCCAAGATGAAAAGATACATCAGCAACACCTAAACATACCAGAGATACAGAATAAACTCCCAGGTTTGGTTCTGGTCTGGTACCTTTAAGCGGTGTGGGCCCTTGAACAAGTCACTTAACCCCTCCGAGTCTGTGGGATCCCAACATTAAAGCGAGGGGTCTAGACTAGTGCTTCCAAGTTTAATGTTCTGGGACTACCCTCACTTTTTGGCATCCAACGAGGCTGAAGTTCTAAATTTGCAAGCCTTCTAAGGACTGGCACTTTGCCTGCTCAGTGAACGGTTCTCATACTTCTTGCCTAAGCCTATCAGACCCAAGAGAAAATGAGACCAGAAGTCCAAAAGGAGGAGAGAGCAAGCAGGGGCTACTCCAGTCTGAACAAGGGGTGAAAGATTACACTGCTTTTGCAGGCCTGCCTCTCTCTCTTTAATCATCTTAGTTTGATCTGTGCAGGGTCAGCAAGAGGCCCTGGCATATGGAAAACAGACCAGAGCTTGCTGGCTTGCTGCTGCCGCTGGTTGGGTCAGGAAGCCTGCTCAGGAATGTGCACTGGCCGCTGATGGGGAGCCTGTCACCCAAGGAACCACCTCATGAAATGAGGAGCTGAAAAACAGGAGGCAAATGCTGGCACCAAAAATCAGTGTCAGCAAGCACCTGTGATCTACTTGGAGACTTCCTGGAGAGAGGGGACTCATCTGATTTTACCCAGCCCATTCTGTTCCCATCTAGTGTCTATTTGGAAGCAAGAAACCACCGGCAAATGCTGGTGTTTCTGCAGAGGGGCAATAAGAAACCGCTTTCCAGCTTTCATCTAAACAGTCTGTAGAGCTAGCTGGGTGCATGTTTTTATTTCTTACTATATATGCCAGACAACCAAAGGCCAGAGAACATGAGTACATGAATTCCTCAGATGGCTCTTCTCCAGCCGCCAGGGGCTAATGCACTGTCCTGGCAGAAGCCATCCCCCTTGGGAGTCTCAAAGCCAGACCACAAGAGCCCCTTGATCCCACCTGGCAGCTAGAGATGCTGAATGACCTGAGAAAAAGATAGGGAATGGGTGGTGGCTGTTTGTAAACTACTTCCTAGAAAGTAAACTTCACAAAAATAACAAGGAGCTAAGACGGAGGGAGTACTTGAAATGTAGAGTCGCCTGCTGTCACTTGGAACTTGGGACTTACAAGATCACCTTTGGAGATTAGGTCTCTTACCCAGAGCTACTTGGGAGGGAAAGCCATTCCCTCTGCCAAAGCAAACGAGACCCGTCTGCTGCTATTTTCATGCTTTTAAAAGACTTTTTGTCCTAAAATGTACTATAGCAGCAAGCTAAGGCAGCAGTTAGGGTTGGGTAGGAACACATGACTTGCTATATCAACAAATCTCCAAAGTGCAAAAGAAAAGAAAAGAGGGATTGGGGCGGGGGGACTTTTTTTTTAAGAAAAAAAGTTTTATTTTTATTAGTTTTATTTCTGTAAAATAATCTTAGGTCACATGATTAAGACCAGCCAGCTTTCCAGAGTAATTTTCTGTTTAAAGTGTTCTTACTCTTCCTCACCTGGCATACCTCAAATATACTAGAGCAAGAATATATATCCAGTTGGAGGCCTGAGGCCAAGTGTGGGCTGGCTAGAACCACTACTACTTGCCAAATCCAACCAAGCCAACACACGCATGTACTATAAAGTTTCCAGATACCAAATAATGAAGCATTTTTGGTCTCTGAGCTCCAGGAATGAGCTACATGTTTAATCCCACATGCCTCAAAATAACCAAAAAAGGGCCATATCATTTTACTGACCCACACGTGGAATCTTTTTTTGCTGTCACTACTGGTCAGGACAGGTCAGGCTACCCACTTATGTGCAAATTGGACATCATTAAGGGGCACCGGATTTTTAAGTTGGCTACTCTTTTTGTTTCTGCTCCAGCTTTTTCAGTTTCCTTCCTGGTTTAAGAGCCGAGGGCCGTCCTGGACCTGTGCTCCGTGGTACCAGAATAAAAATGGCATGCCTGCTGCATTCTTCATCTCTGCTTTTATGCTTACTGCTTGTTTTCTTTCTTAAGAGAGCCTCCTTAGGCCCCGCTGAAGGTAAACCACGGATGAGGCACTGATTGCTGGCTTCCAGTTGGCATATGGGTACCAGCCCCCCTAGAGGCTTACCTGACTGCAGATGGTTAGTCCTCAAACACCCAATTACCACATCAACTGTTCACTTTTCAATCTCCTTCTGAGCAATTCAGTAGTCACAAAGTGACTGAAAAAGAGTTAACTGGAGATAAGCTTTGGTTTTTGCCCCTAAGTAAAAGAAAGGCAAGAAAGGAAACTGAAATGAGTTGAAAGATGAGGAAGGAACCCAATATAAAGATGATAAATGACTGCATCCAAATGCCTTAAAGGGGCACCAGAATTACCACAAATGTATAGATGTGGTTTCTAGAGCCACACTTCCTCTAAGAAGGCCTCAGGTTCATCATGTGGTAACTAATCAATCTCTTAAATGTTTGCTAATTCTTTAAAAAAAAAAATCCAAATCCATTAAGGCCACATTTATCAGGTTTTTCCTAGAGGCCCAGGATGGAAGCTAACTGCTAATGCACAGTAGACGGGAAGAGGAACAGGGAGAAAAGAAAGAGCTGTATAATAAAAGAGTATGTTTTCAACCACATCAGTAAACTGGTCAGAGAAGTGAGGCCACCAAGGCTTTCTCTCCTGCTGCCAAATTCAAAAGTATTACATAGTTACTCTGTAGAGTTTAGAAAATACAAAGAAGCTTAAAAAAACCCTAGTATCCCACCACTTACAATTAATATTTGACTATATCCTCTTAGTCTTTTATATGAGCACATAAGGACGGCACACGGAAAACACATGCATGTCTACATTATGTGCTTAGAACTTTCGAACAAAAGTGGGATCATACTGTACACTGTATTTCACAATCTTTTCCATTGAACATTTTTTCATATAAATCTTCTCCTCTCACAGAATGCTTTTATAGAGCAGCAATTCTGGGTCGCCTGGGTGGCTCAGTCCATTAAGCGTCTGCCTTCAGCTCAGGTCATGATATCAGGGTCCTGGGATCGAGTCCCGTATTGGGCTCCCTGCTCAGCGGGGAGCCTGCCTCTCCCTCTGCCTCTGCCACTCCCCCCTGCTTGTTCTCTCCCAATTAAAAAAAAAAAAAAAAAGCAGCAATTCAGTGGTAGTACTGGTACAACCACAAACACACTAGTTATGTCATGTAACCCATACACCATTTATAGCCTGCTACTATTCAATCTGTCAAAAATTTCGTGCTGTACTACAGAGGGTGCGCAAAAAGGTTGGGATTCTCTGTTGAAACATATTTAATATTTAGGGGCGCCTGGGTGGCTCAGTCGGTTAAGCATCTGCCTTTAGCTCAGGTCATGATCCTGGGGTCCTGGGATAGAGGCCCGCATCGGGCTCCCTGCTCAGCGGGGGCCTGCTTCTCCCTCTCACTCTTCCCACCGCTCCCCCTGCTTGTGCATGCTCTCTCTCAAATAAATAAATAAAATCTTAAAAAAAAAGAAACATATTTAATATTCATATGTCTTCCACTGAATGGAGGTACCATACTAAATCAGGTCAGTTTAGTCTCTTATTGTTGGACATTTAGCTTGTTTCCAATAGCTCACTATTATAAACATTACTCTGATAACAAATAACATGCACTTAAAACTCAGCACATTTATAATTCTTTCCTGAGAATAAAACCCTATAAGTGGAACCAACAGATCAAAGGATGTATAAAAAAATTATATATATGTGTGTGTGTATATATATCTATATATATTTATGTAATCCAGTCTGAATCCAAAGAACTAACATCAACTTGTATAGTGTACTGGGAGTGTGCATTTCTCCCAACATTATCTTGTGATACTTGCCAACTAATTCAACTTCTTGCAAAAAATCCTTACCAAAAGCACATTAAGACATTGTGTTTAAGAGAAAATATCCAACCACCAAAGGAGAATGGAAACAGGTTAAGAAAGATCACTTGCTTCACTGTGAATCACATCAAAAAGGCTGACAGATCCGATGAGTCTGGCTTCAAGGATTCCAAGATGGTGTTGTTACATAATGGGGAGAAAAAGATTAATCACAGGGCACCTTTTAATTTGATCTAACTTTTCCCACTTATTCTTTCAAAAGAAATTCGACCTGTGCCCACTCCCATCAGAAAGCAGCAGAAGTTGCAGCAGCCGCTGCCACCACCAACTAAGGCCTCACGAATGACAGTCCCGGAACCAGAGATTCAGCACCAGGGCAGAAGGATCTGGCCCATGGAAGAGGCAGAACCTGAAGAATCACATTCCTACAGGGTGTGGGAGGCTCATTCAGAACGGAACTGTGGGATCCCTGGAAATGGTTAATAGGCTGGATTTAGCCTGTAGAGTTATTATTTGGGCTTTCTAGCTTCAGACTGTATCAAATGGTATGACTGCGTGCAACAGAGACTCGTCTGCATCCCCAGCACCCAGGCTCTTCCTCAGGTGACTAGCCAGTTTTCACTAGAGAAGATCCTTCTCCTGAACTCTTGGCCACATAGTTGGGTGGGGCTCACAAGGGACTATGTGACTCAGGCCCACCTGGGCCTCACATACCCCTGGATTCAATGACTGGGTTAGGGATATACAGGTGACCTCAGCAGACAGAATAAATCTTAGCACTGAAAGTAAAGGAAGCTGGAGCTGCTGCAGTCATCCTGCCACAGAGAACCACCAGAGAAAATAGTAATGCCTACCAAACAGTCACTGTGAGGATTAAATGGTCCCCTTCTTATCATATGGGTCTCACTTCAAATGTATGTAGGACCCACGAATGAAATCACTGCCAAGAGACAAAGAGAAAATGAATTCTGAAGGCATTATCTGCACCCAGAATCCAACTGTACTACCTAAAGTCAGATCAAAGCCTGAGCCCCACAGTTATGCGAGCCAATGAATTCCTCTTTTGCATATGCCGGATGTCAGGTTTTCAGTCACAACAGAAAGAGTCCCTACTAACAAATACATTGCTATGTCACTCAGATCTCTTCTGCTCACAGAGCGAAGAAAGAAGATCTGATGCCTAGGTTCTTCTGATTCATCATCCAGGACCAAGTTACTAGGCCACAATTTCACCCCTTAGCTGAACACCAGGACCAATAATCCCAAACTCAAGCAAACTGTAACATTATATTGCAACTGGGTGGACCACCAGGATGCCATTTACAAGCTGATATGACTAATGGGCAAAAGAACCTTTCCAATTGCAATTTTTACAACCTTCGGCCTCCTTCAAGCAGATAGGCCACAGAGCACTTACAGCTGCTTTCTTCCGTTGTGCACGCATGTTCTGTCATCTTCATGTTCCCAAGGAGGAACCTCCTCCCAGCACTCAGACACCACGTGAATAGCTGTAAAGCAAGAGCTCCTGGAAGTCTTCCTCTGTGCAGTAACAACATGATCAGTCTTCCAGCTGAAACAGGTATTTGATCTAAACCACATCCTATGAAACTGAAAGGCCAGATCTGACAGAATTTGGCTATCCTCTTGGTTTCAATTACTATTGCTGAAACAATTTCTCTCTGGTTTCAAGCACCAAAGAGCCTATTTAGAAAGTATTCAGGTTTTAAAAACTGTAACAGGAAATGCTTGTGTTTGTGTGCCTTTATTGGAAATACATTCCCTGCAGGTTGAAACTTGAGGCCTCAAGTTTTGGGCTTTATTTTTTTATTTCAAACAGTTACTTATTTCACAAACGGGCACTCATATGGCATGAGGCCAAAGGGTTCATTAACACGTGTAAAGATAAGCAGGTAATTAAATCAAAATAGAGCTCTATACCCAATGGCTGGCAACCCAGTCCTAGAGGCTTGGCAGGGACAGACATCTGATGATTCCAGCCCCGTTCCTGCCCACTTCCCGCCCATACTGACCTGCCAAAACTGCTGCCACCAAATGGCACTGCAATGCTATCAAAACTCTGCCCTCACAGCTAGGCCCTAATTTCATGAAACAAGATTATGAGAAAATCCTAAAATTAAGCAGCAGCACCATAAGCGCTTTTGGGCATCAATATCTTTGAAAATCTAAGGATAGCTCTGGACCCAGACTCAACTGTGCATACGTGCATACACTCATACACTCAAATTCTGCATCCAATGATTGGGGTCTGTGAAATTACATGTTAACTCTTCTGACATGCATCAGGGTTTTACCTACACTGCACCACGTCCATTCCCCTCACTCATAACCCAGCTGCAGACACTACAGCCCCTGCAGCTGCCCCAGTACAGTTTCACCCCTTCGGAGAAGGGCAGGACGTGCTCTGAATGCAGATGACTGTGTGTGTACAGCTCGGCTCTATCTGCTCCCCAGCGTATACTTAATCACCTGTGCCTCAGTTTTCTCACCTGAGAACTGGGAAAATCAAAGTGTCATAGTGAAGAATAAATGGCCCCTTCACATCAGATGGGTCTCTGTTAGAATGCTGAGAGGTGCTCCCTGGCCGACCGACCTAAAGTACCATCTCACTCGGGCCCAGCACACTATTTCATTTCTTCCCAGCACATTTCACTCTCTGAAATTCCTGTTAACTTCTTATTGTCTGCTCCTACTACTAGAAGCAAAGTGCCACAGGAGCTGGGATTTTATCTTATTCACCCCTTTGTCCTGTGTACCTAAGCTATGTCACATAAGCAAGTGCTGGATAAATATCTGTTGAGTGAATAATAATCACTGTTATTTATTGACCATTTCTGTACAAGGCACTAGTCTGTGTACCTGAAATGTATTGACTCATGATTGAATAAATGATAAGTCCAACCTACTTAGTGCTGTCCCTAGCACAAGTTAGTACTCAGTAACTGGTAGCCATTTATACCAATTCTAATTATATGATGACGTTACCAAATACTCAACAGTAAAGGCAGTCGAGCCCTAAGAATGCAGAACTTCACCTCTCCAGAGCTGCTCCCTAAGGTCCAACTTCTCCAGGACTCCTCTCCTCCCAGCACTCCTCTACCTTCAGAGGGAAGATAAAGTAGGAACTGTCTCCTTGTTCCACTTACTCTCCACCTCATCAGTTCTCAACTAATGTGACACAAACACAGCTTCTCGGCCAGCATATACCACCCCATCTCTCCGCATGCCACAAGCTAACTTTCACCTCAAACCTGGCAAGAGCCAAAGTGAAAGCTGAAATGGGAACATGTTCATCCTGTCATGCCTCTTTTTGACATGCACCCCAGTCCCTTGGAAAAAATTCACAGTAATGATGGATAGCACTCCAGCCTCTCCTCGGAGCAAGGGACCAAGTCCAGAGGGTTCATTCAAGCAGCACTCTGCGAAGCTCTGAGGGCTTGCCAATCACGTGAACGCCAATGAAAAGCCTTCTGGTGCTGAGCTGAACTGCCTCTTCTTTACCTCAGTCAACTAAGGCATCACACATTTAAGGTGTTTGGAGATGCAGGGGCATAACCCAGCAGTTTTTTCTGAATACTGCATATTGAACACAAAGGACTCATGGCCAGTTTTATATTTCTATTCCACTGTTACATTTTCTAAAATTTGGTCGATGACGGAGTGGCTTTTAAGTGAGGGCTGAAGCACGGACCTCATCAAAGACAAGAGACGTGGACCATCAAGGCCCTCCATCTCTTTGGAACCACAGGGGACAATGGACTATGTTTTATAGGACAGCAAGAAAAGGCCAAGAACTAAAGTCCTAATCAGGGCCTTCAAAGCCAGATGCACTTGCCAAGAAAGCAAAGGGCAGATTGCACCTCCGCCGGCTGGCAGGCAGACCCACACACACATTCTGCTTAACCATTTGAAACAGCTAGCTTTTGCTCTCCCCGCCCCCGGGCCCAGTTATGATATTTGGGTAGCAACACCGGCGACTTTTCTAGGAGAGTGTTTTATAAAAATAGAGCTTCCAATTTTAGGTCTAGAACTGAAAAGAAAAACAGCCAGAATTAGAAATTTGTTTTAACACAATACGTTGAAAATTACAAGTTTAAGTGCTGGTCGCTGAAGAGGGGGATCACACCACCACATGACTTCTCAGTGAGTCATAAAAAATAGTACAGGCTTGTTTAACAGTGGACATCCACCAGCACTAAGAGTTAAGGAGCCCACTTGTGTCAGATGTCGGAAAGCCAATCTGATACTCCCGTGTTAGTTTCAGCTGTGGCAGGACTGACACAAATGAACTGCAGCAGCAATTTACAAGACAAAAACATTAATAAACGCTTTTTGAGGCTATTCAAAGAGGAAATGTTTGAAACCCTGAACATGAGTCATTTTTCAAAAGTTAAATCAGTTTAACAAGAAAAAAAAAAGCCCTCCAAACTATTAATAAATCATGAACTACACATTTCTTGATTTCTAATACCCATTGTTGATTAACGTACCTTTGTGTCAAAGCAAAAACCAAGTGCAGGCATTTAACAGCAAGTTGCTACCCTTTCAGTTATGAGAACCACTCTGGTGGAACTAGATGAGAGCAACGAGAATTCATCTTCAGGCCTAGATGGATACTGTCTTGATAATAAGACAATAAAGATCTCCCCAAAGGGCTTCTGGGTGCCATAAATTATATAACAAATCCACTTCTGCCAGGCAGCCAGGATTAACTCCTATTCACCCGGGGCACTACTTACTCAGTATCACCAACTGGCTTATCCAAATGAAACAGTCATTATCCATCACTGCCCTTCGAAAGGCACAGCACATCTCTCAGTGCTCATCAGTCGGCTGACACCAGCTGCTCATTGCACAAGAAGTCAACCTAACAATCTTAAGGACATCTTTGATACTTGTTTTTTCCAGGCCAAACATTTTTTAAAAACCAGAAAGTTGGGGTGCCTGGGTGGCTCAATTGGTTAAGCGTCTGCCTTCAGCTCAGGTCGTGATCCCAGGGTACTGGGATCGAGCCCTGCGTTGGGCTCCCCGCTCAGTGGGGAGTCTACTTCTCCTTCTCTTTCTGCCCCCTCCCACCGCTGCTCATGCTCTCTCTCAAATAAATTAAAAAAAAAAATCTTAAAAAGAAATAAATAAGTAAAAATAAAAACCAGAAAGTATTTCATTGGTTTCTCCCCTGGCAAGTTCTTCTGACTGAATTTTTTTAAGAATTGTCTATTATGACACCTTATTATAATAAACAATTTGTTACTTCTAATATGCATTCAAGGCTTGAAGGCATTATATATCCTTTCCTCCTCTAGAATATAAATATTCATGGCTTCCAAACAGGTGGTCAAAAATAACAAGTCCAGGGGCGCCTGGGTGGCTCAGTCAATAAGCGTCTGCCTTCGGTTCAGGTCATGATCCCAGCGTCCTGGGACCAAGCCCTGCATCGGGCTCCCTGCTCAGTGGGAAGCCTGTTTCTCCCTCTCCCACTCTCCCTGCTTGTGTTCCCTCTCTCGCTATGTCTCTTTCTGTCAAAAAAATAAATAAAAATCTTTAAAAATAAGTAAATAACAAGTCCACAGAAGAGAAAGGATGCTATTATTTCACTGACTGCATCTTATGTTATGAGTTCCAAGAAGGCAGGGAATGCATATGGTAACGTGAAAAGGGCTAACTGGTACCTGACAAACATTTTCTATAGAAGCAAATGTAGGAGTGCCTAACCAAGCTCAGCTGGTTAAGTGTCCAACTCTTGATTTCAGCTCAGGTCAGATCTCAGGGTCCTGAGATTGTCCCATGTTGGGCTCGTGCTCAGCAGGGAGTCTGCTGGAGATTCTCTCCCTCTCCCTCTGCCCCTCCCCCTGCATGCGCTCTCTAGCTCTATCAAACAAATAAATCATTTTAAAAAAGAATCTAATGTAAAATAAGCACCTACTATGTACCAAGGGCACTGCACAAATCTACCTACATGCATGGTATGAGCCACTTTTACACAATAATGTCCACAAAAGCTTATGTAAGTTTTACAATGTACTATCCATCAATTTCGGAAAATTTTTAAAGATTTTATTTATTTATTTGAGACAGAGAGCAAGCAAGCAAGCACAAGTAGGGTGGGGGGGTAGTGTGGCGGGGTGGGGGGAGAGGGAGAAGCAGACTCCCCACTGAGCAGGGAGTAAGGCGTGCTCGATCCCAGGACCCTGAGACCATGACCTGAACGGAAGGCAGATACCTAACCATCTGAGCCACCCAGGTGCCCCCCCCCCATTTTTTTTAAATAAGAGTAGATTTTTGTTTGGTATGCATAAGGCTTTACCTAGTCCAGTGTCTTCCAAGCTTTAAGCGCAGCAGCCTTCAGTGAGAAGTAATACTTCACTTCCGGACCAAATACACACATGTAAATGTATGTATAACTCAAAAGTTTCATGAAGCAGTATTTACTCTCATTTCTAGGATTCACTCTAATTTATGCTATTTCATTTCCCAGCCTCTTTTCAGTGAGGTGGGGGAAATGTGTCTATTTCTGGCCAATGAGCTGTGATTCTTATCATTTCTAAGCCTAAGCAGAGCTGGCACAGGACATCCGAGCCATCTTTCCCCCTGCCACGGTGACCAAGACATACAATAGTGGGATCTTCATCGGCCTGGGTCTCTGAGTGACTGTATGGAACAGGGCACCCTTCAGGCTACTGACCCATGCGGGACATACAAGCAATCAAGTTTTATCACATTAAGCCAGACTTTGTAAATTCTTACTCCTAAGTATCTACCCATCCTCAGTAATTCCACAGTTCAAGCCCCTGACATCTTTACTGCAGCATGCTCACAAATAGATTTCCTACTACTGGGATTGCTCCCTCCAACCACTTTCACGCTATCGCTGGCAAGATCTCTCTCTCTCTCTCTCACACACACACCATGTGAAATGCCACGTCCCTACTCAAAATTATTTAATAGTTCCCCTTCACCTACAAAAGATAATCCAAACTCAGCAAGGCATACAAAGAAAGTTCGGAGTTCGGTCTCAACCACTGTCATTCTCCCCATCCCCTTCATTCCACATCCCTCAGGCATATTGAAACACCTGCCATTCCCCCCAAACGCCATGGCTTCTCATGCTTCTGTAGTTCTACACATACCGTTACCTCTACTTGGAATGCCACCTCACTCTCTAGTCTGTCTTTCAAGCCCAGCTGAGATTTTACCTCCCACAGGACTCCTGACTCCTTCCAGCTGACCTAAAGCCTCTCTGCCCCACCCCCTACATCTCCATTTATAGCATTGGTATTGTTCGGCGCTGATTTTACCATAGTTTCTAATCGTTCTGATGTCTGTTTTCCTACCACGTCATAAGCTCCTTAAGAACAAGATCCACAAAAGGCACTCAAACGTATTGGCATGAATAGCTGGCAACCCATAAACACATTTTTCCTGGGTGCCTGGGTGGCTCAGTTGGTTGAGCGACTGCCTTCGGCTCAGGTCATGATCCTGGAGTCCCGGGATCGAGTCCCGCATCGGGCTCCCTGCTCAGCAGGGAGTCTGCTTCGCCCTCTGACCCTCTTTCCTCTCATGCTCTCTATCTCTCATTCTCTCTCAAATAAATAAATAAAATCTTAAAAAAAACCAAACACATTTTTCCTGAAAACACTGTGTATCCAATCCTAGGGGCAGTCCTTAAGAAAAATTCGGACTACACACACTTCACTTTGAATACAATGGTGAAAGCATCAAATCTGGAGGCCAAATTTTCCTAGGTTACAAGATTAGTTTTGAGTTTCAGAAGTTCCCTATGAATGATCCACATTCCGTCTAGGAAAGCTGGTCCCCAGCTCAAATACGTCTAATTTGAAAACTACACAGGCTGGTTTTTCTTAGAAAATATCTTGTATATGTTTGGAAATTGAGAGTGCTATTAAAAGCGTGTTTTTTAAAAGTTTTGTTCTGTTAAGCTGCTATTGTAATCAAAAGCTCTTTTGCTTAAGCAGGCTGAGTCACAAGCAAGAAATGCTAGAGACCTGCAGAACTTGGTGTTGAGTGAGTCAACTTAAGCATTGTATGCAAATAGTAAAGCTACAAATCAGAAAGAGGAGGAACTTAGGCCAAACTACTCAGAGGGAAGGAAAAACTGTATCCTTCCAAATGGGGAAAAGGCAACTGGAAAGATTTTTTACCTGTTGCATAACATTTTATTATCTCTTTCTGCTAAGCCAGGCAATGGTTTTGCGCTGGAAACTTAGAAAAGAAAATGCCCTGACAAACTAAGCAATTCTGGTTCTTTGACTAGGGAGGTTTAAAGTTAAGAGTTAAAGTCTTTGATTACACATTTTTATTTTTTTACTTGCAGTTACCATGAAAGTTCAAGTTTCCTACAAGAATTAAAATGTTAGTCTACCATGAGAAGACCAAAGTGGTCTTACTCCAGTAAGTGCTGGAAACATGGAAGAATGGCTTGAAAAGGTTTTGAACTCTACCACTATGTTTGTACATCTTCCATTCTGACTCTAAATTACATTTTATCTTTTTAAATGTGTGGTCTTGAATGCTTACACTTCTGTGGAGATTATCCTTCTATGGAGATAATTATTGTATGACTGGGAAAGAATAGTCTTTCATGTGGCTCTCAACTTTAAAGGCCCAGCAACTCAGCTGCCTGCAAGAAATCTTAACCAAGACTCATTGATCCAATGGCAATTTTCCAAGAAGAGAAGGAAATAAACAACCCCACTCTAGCTTTGTAAACCCTAGTCTAGAGACCAAGGGCAAATGCCACAAGCCTCCTCCAGCCCCTTTCAGAATTGCCCCAGACTCATCAGCAGTTATCTATAAATAATGACTAAACTCTGCACCAAGGGAAATGGACTCTGGAAGATATTTACTCTGAGGAAGGCGGTGTTGTGAATCTGCACAAAGGATGAATGTCATACATGTCATGAAACAGATTTTAGTGGGAAAAAGAGATTTTTTAATACTGCAAAATACAGGCCTGAGTAAAGGCTTTTGCCCTTTCCCAACGTGCCAAATACCACAAGTCACCACTTCTCTCAGGAGACAAGACAGTATGAATGACAAAACCAAAATTTACAAAGTATGAGGGCTTGTGGCTTGGAACATTAGATTTCACCTCAGTTGGGAAACATCTGAGAGTTTCTCATTATGAAATCAAGTAGAAACTCTGTATTAAACAAATGAAGGAGAAAAATAATCTTGGGCTATATCACTGTCACCATTTTGCTCGATTTTGACCTCATCTTGACTAGATAAATGGCACAGAAAGATAACAGACGTGGAACCATATTTATAACAATTTTTAAAAATTATAATTTGAAACGTTAAACAATTTATTATACGGAGCTATACCAGATGCATGGGCCTTTATGCTGAAGTAATTATAGAACAAAATCATTTGCAGAATACAGGCCAACAACCAAAGTAGATAATGAAAGATGACAGTGTGAAGATACACAGAAAATGTCAAGGGAACACAGGTAATTAAGGTTTAAAAAAAAAAAAAACAACAAAAAACTCAAGTAACCATAGACTACATCTGAAAGGAACTTTCTTGGCTCCTCTTAAGCAATCGAGATTTCAGTTTTATTCTGGGGCTTTACTTAAAAAGAAAGCACCTCCTACAATAGTTTTGTTTCATTTCTACCACTGCTCATTTAACTTCTCCAGACCCCCACTATATTGAGTTATGAGCAATATGACAGAAAGTGAAATGAAAATTTTATTTTATTATCTTTTTAAAGATTTTATTTGTCAGAGAGAGAGAGAGCATGCGCACAAGCAGGGGGAGCTGCAGGCTGAAGGAGAAGCAGGCTCCCCACTGAGCAAGGAGCCCAATGAGGGACTTGATGGATCCCAGGACCCTGGGATCATGACCTGAGCTTAAGGCAGACACTTAACCAACTGGGCCATCCAGGCGTCCTATGAAATGAAATTTTTAAATAGTTTGCCTCAGTGTTTAACTTCATTTTAGGGCACGTGCCACACTGTATGTTTAAAGAAGTTACCAGCAAAAAGTAACATACCAGACATTAAGATAGGGCAGAGCCCCAGCCTTCCAGAACCTAGAATACCTGCACTGGTGTGCATTCAAGAGAGATGGTTGGCCAAAAAAGAGAGAGAGAGAGAATGGATTGGCATTTTCTCTCTCCCCAGCAGAACAGGTCGCTGCTTCCATGGGGAGTCCCAACCCCAAAGAATGAAAGGGACAAAAGATCAATCCAGGTTGCAGGAAAACTGCTAAGGGTGAAAGAGGAAGCAATACTATTTAGTTTTTACTCTTTAAAAAAAGCCATCACCACTAACATCTACAGTATTTTAAATTCTACACAACTTATGGGTATTTTCACCATGAATGCAGAAATAGAAAGTTGTCAATTTGCTTGAATGAGGCAAGTCTTTAAATCCACCCAAATTTGGACCTGCTCTACCGTGTCCATCACCACAGGACCTCATGCAAGTGTGGCACTGCAGAATTACTGAACCTTAGAAATTACAAATTTCAGCCTTTTCTAGACAATCTTTATGATCTTCCATATCCATTTGCCATTCCAACTATTGTTCCAATATTTTTCTTAAAAGCTTCAAAAAAATCATATCCACTTTAATGTCATCCTAAGCAACACTATCCATAAAGACAAAGGTCTGACATGCTAGCTATGTTTTCATTAATACACATTAAAATACAGAACTAGTAAACAAAAGGGACTCATCCATGTACCACTGAAAATCATATGTACCATCAATAGTACAAAAAACACTCTCAAATACTCATTTCAGCAGTAGATACACTAAAAATGTAACCAACGCCACACTTTGAGAAATAGTGATTTGGTCTCAAATCGTATATCACAGTTAAGGAAACAGACTCAAAGAGGGGCTGTAAAGACACACAGTAACTGGTGGCAGAGGCCAGACTAGGATCTAGACTTATTAGTCCAGTGGTGGTCCCACCAGAGTAGAATCTCCAGATGGGTGAGTGACAGGAAGAAACAGAGACTGGCCTCGGGGGAGTTCACCAACCAGTGAACCTTAAGCAGCTGGTAAGCCCTTTACCTTGTATACCTGGGCTTTTCACTGTCTCTGCTAAGCACACACACAACATGGTACTTGCCGACTGACTCCCAAAGGTTTTCTGGACTGGCTTAAACAAATTTGCAGTTTCCTTCCCAAAGTCCCATGTAGTTTTGCCCAACTCAACAAACCTCAAGGTATACTGCGAAAGATAGAAAGTCTCCTGGATCAGTTTCCCATTTTTGGGTTCAGCAGTACCTTTGCTATGGGGCCCTGGTCCCCATCGCTCGTGCATGCTCTATAGAGTTTCAGGAAGATTTTCCATCTCTCGATTTTAGGCCAGCTCTGGAAACAGGCTGGAAGTTTCCATCACAGAGTCACTCCTATAATTCCCAGATACCCAGAGCAGGTTTTATTTTTAAGTGACAGATAACCTGTGCCTACTGTGTGCCCAGCAATGTTTTATACACTGTCTCATACATCCCCCTATAAAAGTAAAACGATAGAGTTCCTGGCTCCTTGGGAGTTGCCAACCCAGGTGAGCTTAGCTATCTACGTATGCATGTAGCTAATAATAGCTGATGTTCTTAGACATTTATATATGTGCCAGGCACTGAGCCATATCCTTCAAATGGACTGTCTTATTGAATCTTCACAACTACTTACTGTGATTGTCCTCCCTTTATACATGAAGAAGATAAAAAAGAGACTTAGAGATGTTAAGCAGTTCAATCCCAGATCAAATTGTAAGTAGGTGGTAAAGTTCAGACTCAAACCTAGACTGACTGGGCTGATGCTCTTTAATGCACTATCTTTTTAAAGTCACACTGAAAGGAAACATGAATTCCGTATATTTGGTATCTTATTAAGTGTGCTCATTTCTTACACTAGGGAAGTCTAGAGCTAGAGCACCTGTGAAGTTCAAGAAACTATAACACATTCTGGGAATGCCATTTCATACTGACTAAGGGACGAATTTGTTCTCTTGTAACCTGAAGCTACTCAATTTGCACTTTAACAAAAAACTCCATCAAATCAACAGTAAATGCATATTGTTACTTATCACCTAAATCAACTTTAGGTGGCCTTATTTCATTACTTATGGGATGCAAAGCTGGAGTACTAATGTATTAATTAAGAAATACATTTGAAAAAAATATATATATATTTGGTCTTTGTCCCCAGTTTGTGCCAGCTCCTAAAACTCCTGGTATGCCCTTACTGACAGAAGTGTCCTTTGTTATTCATAAGGATCCCCTGCTGGACCACAGTGGAGTTTATGCTAATGAGATGACTCAGTGGAGGCCCTTAGATAGCTTCAAGACAGAGGCTGGCCACACCAGTAAGACCAGGCACTTGATAGAAGGTTGGAACATTTAGCCCCATCTCCAGACCACAGGGGAGAGGAGGGTGGCTGGAGTTTAATCACCAGGCCAATGATTGGATCAATTATGCCTACATAAAGGAGCCTCAACTGAAACTAAAACCAGGCTAGAGGAGCTCCAGGGTTGGTGAACAAAATGATGTGTTGGGAGCCTGGAATGCCCAGAGGGGACATGGAAACTGTGCCAATTCATATCTTGTCCCATGCATCTCTTCCAATTGGCTATTCCTGAGTTGTATCCTTTATAATGAAACTATAATCCTTTAAATACACTTTCCCCAGTTCTGTGAGTCCTATGTTCTGGAAATTACTGAACTTGGGGGAGGGGGGTTGTGAGGAACCCCGAATTTGTAGTCTGCCAGGCAGACGTGCAGGTGCCTTGGGGCTACCTGATATTTGTGGCTGGTACCTAAAGTGGGCATGGGCAATCCTATGAGAGTGAGTCATTAACTTGTGGGGTATGCACTAACTCCACACAGTTTGTGTCAACGGAATTGTTGGACACTCAGGTGGTGTCAGAGAATTGTTGTTGGAACAACATAATTAATAACCTCAGAAAGGGCGCCTGGGTGGCTCAGTCGGTTGGGCGTCTGCCTTCGGCTCAGGTCATGATCCCAGGGTCTTGGGATCGAGTCCCGCATTGGGCTCCCTGCTCCGCGGGAAGCCTGCTTCTCCCTCTCCCACTCCCCCTGCTTGTGTTCCCTCTCTCGCTGTGTCTCTGTCAAATAAATAAATCTTAAAAAAAAAAAAAACTCAGAAAAAGAGGTCCACGTTAAAACCAATTAAACTGGTGGCTCAGAAGCCACTTCCCTGCTTGATCTAATCATTAAATCTACAGCTGTCACTAAATCAGAGCACTGCTTGCCATTTTCAGTGCGAGTAGGAAATCTGGCTCTATGGACAGATCCAGAGTACCTGGTAGAATAAAATTTCTTTTAGAGAAAAGACTGATGAACTAATTTGACCTGCTAAAGAAAACATGGAATGTTGTAGAAATGTGAAGTCAAAAATGATTACTCTTTAATAATTTTAGTTGTGATTTATTCCACATTTATTATAGTCTCCATGAGAGAATCAGGGATTACTTCAATAGTTTACATGTAACTGTTCCCTTTGGATAGTAGACATTGTTAAATGACAATCACCACTACGTAGTATTTGCTTCATTATGTACTTTTACCCAAACTCTAATGCGCCCAGGGACATTACATTCCCTCTTGTTTACCAACTTCTGATTTGTCAAATGTAAAATCAAAAGAGACAAGAGATCTCAAAACTTAGGCCAGCACTCCACAAGCAATCTTTAAGACCAATCTGGTCAAACCAGATACTGCATCCCTGCATTCACCCCTCCCCATCAGAAATATACTTTCCAGTAATGGCAGAGAACACCTGTGGTCTGAGTCCTGGTCATGGCCACTGGATTACCCAACTCCACAGGCCTCCAACCCCCTCCTTGTGAACGGTGTTCCCTGAAGTTGGGCAATCTTGTGGGCCTGCTCCTTCCCTACCCACTCTTCCCCCAGTGAGTGCCATTGTTAACATTTTCTACCCTTTCCCAGCTGGACCACTGATGGGCATTTGTCTTCACCTTATACACCCAGCCCATAATACCACCCCCCACCACCCCCACCCCACCCTCCTACACATCCTCCTCCCTGAACTGAACCTACCTATCTAAATACCTTTAGAAGTCTTCAGAATTTTCTCTTACATAAAATGTTAGGAAACCCCCAAGCAAACTTCTCCTTACCACAGATAGGCATCAGCTGTAAACCAACTGTTTTGAGTAAATGACTGAACCAGTGACTAGTTATTTCAAAGAAAAACTAATTTACTAGGAGTAAAAGAACCATGGAAACATTCTTAAAAAATGGACACAGAGCATTCATTCTATCACTTCTTGCTCTTGAATTCCACTCATAGAAGAAAAAAAAGGTCGCTGAAATGGAGAAAAATGTCTCCTCTGAGGACCTGGGACTTCCAGCAGGAAGGTGGAAGGTGATCTTAACACCTAGAACCCACACTACTAGAGCGCCAGCACCCTCACTGCAGTGGTATTGCTAACCTTCTCCTTCTGTTTAAAGACCAGCTCAGTTGGTTAAGCATCCAACTCTTGGTTTCAGCTCAGGTCATGATCTCATGGGTCCTGAAAATGAGCCCAAGTGTGCTCAGTGGGGAGTTTCTTGAAGATTCTCTCCCTCTGCCTGTCCCCACTTGTGCGCGTTGAGCGCACGCATGCACACACACACACGCACGTGTTTTCTCTCTCAAGTAAATAAATAAATCTTAAAAAAAAATGTTTTTTTTTTTTTAATAAAAAGCAGCCACTAGCCAGGTCACCTGTGTGGCTCAGTTAAGCATCCAACTCTTTATTGCAGCTCAGGTCATGATCTCAGGGTCATGAGATCAAGCCCCATGTCTGGCTCTGCACTCAGCAAGGAGTCCACTAGAGGTTCTCTCTCCCTCTTCCTCCTCCCTCTCTAAAAAAAAAATAAAGAGCAGCCACTAGGTAATCATCATGCAGATATAAAGCAATAGTTTAAATGAAAACAAATTTGCTTCACCAGAGCTATTCTAAAACTGTTCTGCCAATGGATATACCCAGGTTTTCCAGTTCAGATTCCAGGGCAGGTCACTGGGAAAAGAAAGTAATCTGTTCAGCATTTTGCACAGGTATTCTCTACAGCATGCCTGCTAAGTTATCTTAAAAAATTAGAGTGATAAAGCCTCAACTCCTATTTCAAAGTACTATCATCACTTTCAGAAGCATTCTGAGGATATAAGGCCAGCTACTTACTAGTGCCATTACTCATTTATAACCTCATTTCGTATATGCTTCAAAAGTGGTTATAAGGAGTCTTCTCTGAAAAAACAGCTGTTTGTGACAAAATGTTTGAGAAAAGAACCAAAGATATACAAAAGACCAAACAACAAGGATTCCAATTAAACCCAAACAAAGTGCCTACAAGGACACGTATGAGGCAGTGTAAATGAGAAAACAAAATTAATACAGAGAAGACCCGATTCTAGTCCTGTAGTTGTCAGTACTTTGCTCCGTAACTTTAAGCAACTTTATCATAACCTTTCTAGATTTCCATTTCCTTACTAAATCACTGCTTTTCAACCTGTTTTCTGCCTCAGAATATTTTGTTTGACTGAGATCTTCTGAGGAAGCCCAATATAACAGAATAGTAAAGTTAACTTTCAGAGTGAAGCACCGTGGGGTGAAATGGGAGAAAGACAGCAAAACCCGCTCATTCCACCAAAATGTACTCCAGCAATGACCTGCAAGAGGGTTCCATATAGTCCAGTTTGAAAAAACTCCACAACAGACATTCTAAGGTTTTCTGAGGGTCTTTTTCCTGCTTCTTCCTAAACTGGAGGAAGAGGAATGCATCCAATACAGTAAATGCTAGGACTTGAGTCTTGTTCAGAATCAGAATTACAGATCATATAACAACGCACCTTAAGCAGACACTGCAGAGTCCAAACTCTTCATCAACCAACAGGAGCTAAAAGCTATAACCAAACTCTGTAGTCCTGATAGGATGGAAGCAATCTATTAATAAAATAAGGTGGCAAGTCTTTCCTGCACACTGTCTCCTGGAATGACAGGCAGAGACTGGGGCAGTGGCTACAAAAGATGCTAAACACTCTCCAAAAAAAGATGAGAAGTCCTGAAGGGTTGCTATCCAAGATCCTCTGTCAGTCATATCTGGTCTGGATTTATAGGCCTCAATGACAGAATTATTTCCAGTCCCTAGATCCTCAGGCTGAGCCCTCCAGCAGGGCAGAACAGGAACATAGATGACGTTTCCTAAAGCTCCGCAATCTAAGCTTCCATGCTGCAATTCAGCCCCAAACCCAACAACACAGCACAGCTCACAGGACAGTCCCAAGCAAAGCCACACCCTCACCATTAACATGATGCCTACCTTTCCAGCACTCAGGTTGGTATCAGGGCACTGGCCACAGGCAGCTTATTTTACCACAACAAGTGCTAATCACCACCTCAAGAAGTGACTTACTGAGTTTCCCTATTCTGATGGATGGTATTTAAATAAAGTTTCATTCACACACATCTAAAAGAAGATTCTTTGGGACTCTCCCCCTCCCATTTTCTTCCTTCTGGCATATCACTTCAAAGAATTAGACTTTGATCCATTTCCAACCTCTCTCATCATTTTGCTAAATTAATATGTCTAGTTCTAGTTTGTAATCACTCATTAATTAAATGGCCAGGTGCTATGGTAATCTCCTTATGTCCCCAAAAGAAACAGGACCCTCCATCACCTAGAAAAAGACACAAGAACCAGTGAAACTAGACTTGAAAGACACTAACTCAAACACCCTGGTCCGCTGTGCAAACAGCTTCAGCACACCGTGCAACATTTAGGGAGAGTTGGTCCTGGTTCACTGGTATCTACATCTGTAAACAGACACCAAGAGGTAACTGTAAATTACCACGGACTGGGGAAATAGGAGTTACCAAATAATTACCATTGTTTCAATCTGAGTTACCACATCTTCACCTCAAAACAACTGGCAGCCAGTGTACAATTAACTCTCCTTACTGCAGCACAGACATCAAAACAGTAGCCGTATCAGGTTCATGTTAAGTCACCTAATGCAATACAGAACACAACTCCAAGAATAAGTGGCATCAACTGGCCTCCTAGGTTGCCCGCCTTTCAGAGTGTGTCCAAAAGCTCCCAAAGTTTAAGAAAGAAATCAACTGGTACCCTATATTAAAAGGCCAGCTCAGGTCCAAGACTCAACTTCACTTAGATTTGTGGAGTCTTTCCCCAAACACAATCAGCGGCCAACGTAGGAGTCAATGGCTTCTCCCTGTGTTCAAGTCCCCTCCCACCCATCCACCCCCTTTCAGAAATTAGAAAAACGCCACCAGTCTCCAAACTGGCTGATGAAATTTCAGCCTACAGGATATTTTCATACTTGCGTTATAATAAACCACTGAGTAGTGGACACCTTAATAACCCATTGGCTAGAGCATTTGAAGTCCAGCGTTAGCGTACAAAGTCCAAAATTCTTTAATCTAGATCAAAGCCCAGTATATATGTATTTCATTATCAGCTCTCCATTCCCTTGTGTTACTCTGCAGTATGGAGAGTGGAGTCTATTGTTTGCAAGGTCCTAGCTGTTCACTTTAGTCACTAGCTTGCTAACTAAGACTTTCCATTTGTATTCAAGTCGGAATTCAGTAATTCAGTACCAGGCTCTATTCCACTCCCTTCATTACCCTCAGGACTGCCCAACTGGCTCTATTCAAGTTAGTTCTCACAATCCATCTACCGATGCTACTAAAATACCAGAACTTAAAACAGGTGACGGGTCCTCAATTTCTGATTTATTTTTCCCCAAACACTAAAAGGTTTTATTTAGCATTTCTAATACCAACTTTACTACAAATAGCCCAAGCAATATTTAAGTCTCTCAACCGCATGGCTCAAAGGGCCAATTCACTCAAAGAACACACTAGTCACTGTTGTGGGGTTCAAAAGAAGAAAACAGTGTATTCTTTCTGTTTCAGCGCACTGTGACATGGCAGAAGAGGGCCAAATCAAGGAGGAGTCCTGATTGGGCTTCTCAAGTGGACAATCTGGTCAAGGTGAGGCTGAAAAGCAGCTGACTATTGGAGATGAATGGTCCCAACAGAAGGCAAAAGTAGGTTACATCCCCTGGTTACATGCCAGCCCAAAGATGCCGACATAGTGGGATTGAGCCCACAATGGTCATTTATCTAATGTAATCCACGGAGTGAACTTTTAGCACCAACCTACACCTCAGCTGAGTGTTATTAGTCACCAGGCAGACCAGACAAGAGTGGAAATATTGCAACATAAAACCTGCCTCCCTACAAAACAAACTTAGATCCCGATGGACGTCTTTGTAGACCAACAGGGGTATGTTATTATCATTTGCCCAGTCTTCAACCCTAAATTCATACATGGCTGGAAGCAAAGGAGGATTCATATATTAGAACATATGCAGAGTACTTGTTATGCAATTTTAAATAGCAGCATATGACAGGATACTCTAAGGAAAAAAAAAAGTGTGTTCTCAGTTGAACATTCCATTGAATTCTGAACACAGTTTGACATTTATCTGCCAGAAAAGACCCAGGTGACCACAGCCACCTTGCCTCCTCTCCCCACTCAGCGGGGTGACTTTTTCTTTTATTGCAATAGTCCAATAGTACCTGCAAAATAGTAAGTGATAATACTCTAGGAAAAGAAACAGAATTGATCCAAAAAGGAGCATCGCTTTCTATTTCCTTCTTCTTACTCTTATTTTGCCTACCTATTCTGAGCCCAGCCTCCACCAATCTTGACTTAGACTTTTTCATTTCCTCTTTGCTCACTAGGCTCTGGCTGTTACTGCCCCCCCCTTTTCCCTTCTCCCTCACCTCCCTACACCCTCTCCACCCCATCCCTTTCTTCCTAGGCCCTAGAACTAGCCAGTCACTCTTGCCAGTTTCTGCACTAGCCAGTCCCTGAACCTGGAAGGCTCCTCCCCTATATCTGCATGGCTGGCTTCTTTTTATTTAAAGCTCAACTTAAGTGTCACCTCCTCAGAAAGGTCTTCCTTGACTGCATCCCAATGAGACACTTTCTGTCACATCACTCTTTCTTCAGCACTTATCAAAATCTGATTTCTATGCTTATTTCTTCTGTCCCCACACACTCCAGTGTGAGCTCCATGAGAGCTCAGACCTTATGCTTGCATTCACCTTTGTCCACTGAGAGCCCAAAATAACGGCTAGGATTTACTAGCTGGTCAATACTGCTTGTTGAATGAATGAATTTTGGACTTTTAATTCTTTGGTTCCAAATCAATTAAGGTGAGAACAGTGGTCATTCTTTTCTTTTGTTATAGTTCTGTGAAACATCTAAACATGCTGTTACTTGTACAAAGCATTAAATATTATTTTATCAGGCCTGAAAGCCCTGATGAGTAGGATGGGATCCATTACAATTCCTCTAGCAATACGCATATAAATTCAGTTATAGAGGGCCAGGATTTACGGATGCACTCTAATCAAAGGATCCCTAAAATTTAGGCACTATCTCTTAAAGTCCTTCAGAAAACACAGTTCCACATTCAACAGAGGACTTCCAAGAAAATATCAACACCAAAATAGGAATCATTACATTTCATTCTGAAATTCCTACGACAAGCTAAAAGAGCACTACTTGGTGATTTTTTTTAAACAGAACATCAATAAAGAGATCTTCTAATCATTCTCTGCTTTCTTCAAATAATTTTTCCATTATTGGTTTGTATTCTTTTTTTAAAACATCACATTTTCTCATTTAAGTCCATCTATACACAAAGAATCAGCTAAATAAATAAGACGGAAATCAGCACAAGCCAAATGTGTCACTGAAGACTTGTGTGCCCGACACACAAACGGAGAAAAAGATAAAAGAGCTATTGTCCAATTGCAGAAACAAAAAAGTAATATGGGGTTTTCTGTTCTCTGAAGTGCATCATGAAGTGTGGGTGGAGAGAAACACAGAAATCCAGAATTAGCTTAACATCAAATCATTTTGGAAAGAGTTGACAACATGTAAATTCCTCACACATAAAGTATTTAGAACAAGAGACTTTGATTCCTGGGCTATGATGCCATTTAGGAATCCTTGCAAGGACTTTGGAATTCCAGTATTCATAGGAGAAAATGCTCATCTTAATTTGGAGCTACCAGGCATTGAGAGGTACTCCCAATGTGACACAGCCTGTAACTGAAGTATTACAAAGCTTGCAGTTAAGATCTGGGATAGAGGCTGAACACCAAATTCAAAAGAGGTAACCAAGGTACCAAGTGCCATAAAGGGAAAAAAAAAAAAACCACCAAAACCCACCAAGATTACCACCTAGCCACAGAGAACTGAGGTGGAAACGAGGGATGTATATGGGGTAAGGTAAGGGGTGAAGGGGAATGGAAAAAAACAATACATCTGTCACCCCGTCCCACTTCCTATACAGGATACAGGCAAAGCTTCCAGCCCCATTACCTCAGGCACAGATGGTTATCGTTTATAGCAAAGGTGCACAGAAAGGCCTTCAGGTCTGAGCCCCTTAATTCCACGGCTGTTAATGATTAAAAAGAAGGATGGGGGTGGGGAGGAAAATGAGGGCGGAGGGAGCTGGAGATTCACCCACCACCTCCCGCTTGGACTCCCACCTCACAGCGCTTACCCGGGCCATAGGACCAGAGTCTGCACCCTCTCCAGGGCAGCTCCAGCCCCAGATCCCCAGGCCTGGGTTGAGGGGTGCCGGCGGTGGGGAGGCAGGGACAGTAGGTTAAGTTTTCTTGAGCCCTGCGGCTGACACGCCACAGGCTCCCCTCACAGCCTCTTCCAAAGGGACCAGTCCAGACAAGGAGCTGATTTCCACTCCTCCCCTTCCACCCCCTTTTCTCGAAGGTACCCAACCCCCGCCCCTTCATCTCTCAATGTTCCCCGCTTCTCCTTAAACCCCCCCAAACTCACAGCTGCTCCAGAGGTTCCTCCAGTCAAACCCTTTCTGGAAACGACGGCGGCCCGGCAGGTCCAAACCACCTACCATCCCCGCTCGCGTTTCCAGGCTCTCTACCCGCGCCGCCGCCTCCTCTTCTTCCACCACTGCCGCCGCCTCCTCTTCATCTGCGGCCCACCGGCGGCGGCCGCCCCCAAGCCCCGCCCCCTCCATCGCCTCCTGCATCATCACTTCCGGTAACCCCGCAGGCCGCCCGCTCCAGGAGGGAGAATAGAAAAGGGGCGGGGAGGAACGGGTGGAAGATTGCGTCACGACGTACGCAAAGGCGTACGAAGCCGTCGCCAAGTAAGGGCAAAGGCCTAGCGACGCGGAGGGAGGGCTAGGAGGAGCTGGACTGGACCATTTTTTTGGCTCGGGGGGGGAAAGGATAGCGAAAGGGGCATAAGGGAAACTAGGGAAAGGATGAAGTGGGCTATATTGTTGCGTATACGGCGGAAGGTGGGCTAGAGTGTAAAGTTTAAGGGAGACTCGAGACTGCCCCTGACCTGGAACTAATGCTCCCACAGAGGTCCTCCCGGTGGCTTAGTCCGGCCTGGCCTACCAGACTTGCCCGACCAGCGTCAGCAGCGGCTCAGCTAAGCTCCCGGCACCGCCTCCTCCTAGCCCGAGGTAGGCTGCGGCGCTTCTGTGGGTGGGGGAAGGCAGGATTGACGCAGAGTGAGTGTAGGGGATGGAGACGCTGACTTCTGGCGCGGGAGACTGGGGGAAGGGGTTGGCTCCCCAGGGGCAGGGATGGGGTGGGGGCGGGGGTGCGACGTTGCTAGGAGACGTGCTTGTGTGACCCCAGCCTCGCGAGGGCGGCTCGGTGTCATCGCCACTGGCCTCAGGAACCTGCCAAGGGAAGCGGCCCGAGGGCCAGGAAGCGGAGGCCTGTTGTGGGGACGCTGAGATGCCGGTTGGGCCCATCTGAGACTTTTCTGAGTCCTTTAGATCCCTGAATATAAATGGGAGATTAGTAGGGGCAATTCCGGGAGCGAGAGGCGTCAGGCTGGGGAAGGTTGACCCAAACGAGGCCCCGTAGAGGCTACGGAGACTTTCTAGGATAGCGCAAACCTCCTTCTTACTGCCTCGGTCCACAAACGAGAACAAGACGGAGGCCTTGCTCCATGACTTTTTATTCGAGTGCAGAAGAAAGTTAAAATGTAAATCAGTAAGGAGGATATCAGCAAGTGCCACATGCCCCCTAAGACAATAATACCGGGTGAAGTGGTAGAAGATTGGGGGAGGGTCAGTCTAATTCGGGTAAGGCTTTTCAGACAAGACCAGGTTTCATAGAGATGCGAGAAAAGAGAGAAGCTAGGGAATGGACATTCTAGATGGAGAAAAGAGCCAACGGGAAGGGTTCTGAGGAAGGAAACGGCGAGAAAGCCAGGTGGCTGGAACTGAAAGAAGGGCCAGAGTGGTCTGTGATGAAGAAATGGCAGGGCCTGGTCAAGCACAGCGTTTTAGCCCAAGGTAAGGGTTTGGCTGTTACGTTACCTGAGGATTTTGAGAAGGAGAGTGACCTGATTTACATTTTTTAAAAATCCCTTGGCTGCTAGATAGAGAAGGGTAGAAGTTGTCAGACCTGTTAGGAGCCTGCTGCAGTAGGCCAGGGGAGAGATGGGTAGTGGCCGTGGAAATGCAGATAATTAAATTCATCATGCATTTTGGAAGTAGAGCTTGCAAGACTTGCTGCCGGATTGGATGTGATATGTATGGGAAGAGGAGGAACCAAGGATGACTCCTAAGGGAAAACAGTTTGGGAGGAAATATCCTAAATTCTCTTTTAAACATACTAGATTTGCTAGGTCTATTAATCATCCAGGTGAGGATGTTGAGAAGTTAGATATACAAGTCAGGGGAAAAGTCCTAGGGAAAATAAGTAGAGGGGTTTTTAGAGACTACACAAAGAAGAAGAGAAGCCAGCAGAGGAGACCCTTGACACAGATAAGGTCTCAGAGATAAAAGAAGGCTTCCTTAATATCCCATAATAATGAGACTCACTCATAATCAGTGAGATTTATCCAAACCCACTAGCCAGCTTCTGTTCATCGTCTAAGCCCTGGCTCAAATCTCTTCCTTCCCTTCCTCCCACAGCTGTGGGTGCTTTTGGACTTGTGCGCAGGTGATTTGTGTCCATTACAGCAAGCCTGACTTTGCTTGTTAATTGTTTGTATGTCTGACTCTCCACGGGCTATTTCTTCTTTGTGTCCTGCTGGCTCCTAGTACAGAGCTTTGCCTGTAGGGTCCACTATATGGTTATAGCTAGGTAGGAACACTATTCATAAGATATCAGTCATGGATTTCAACAATTCTGACAAAGGGGCTTTTGTCCCGCTGCTGCCGCCACTGCCAATCACAAACTAGATATGGTTAAATTCATAAAATCTAGAAAGGATATCAGAAGTTTCAGAAGGCCTGGGTTCCAGTCTTGGATCTGCTACTGACGAGCAGGGGCATTGGATAAGGTCTTTTTCTTTGAGCTGGTGGGGCTGGCCTAAATTAGAGACTACAAACTGGCAAGACGGATATTGCATGCAAACATCCCGTTCATCCCACAAAGTGATTTAAGTTTAAATTCTTTTTAAAATTTACTTACCAACATATAAAAATTGGACATCAAAATCCAGATTTTCAGCTTCGTTTGAAAAATGAGACAATCTGGCAACACTACCTGAGGTTCCTGTACTACAACAGTCAGAGCCAATAAGCTTCTCGCCACCCACCCCCCTCCTCTTCAACTATCTGCCTGACCTGTGGGCATTTGATTTGCAGTACTTGGTGTAGCTGTAGCACTGTGCTGTTCCTGAGGAGCCATTAGCTACATGTAGCTATTTATTTGGGTTTTTTACTTGTAGCTATTTAAATAAAAATTTAAGTGCCAGTTCCTCAGCTGCAGTAACCATATTTCAAGTGCGCAGTAGCCACATGTGGCCAGTGGCTAGCCACCCTGTTGGACAGCACAGTTATAAAATATTTCTGTCATTGAAATACATTATGTTGGTCAGCACTGGACTGGAGGAGCTTGAAGGTACTCTGGGTGCTAGTCGTTCCACCCATGTAAAGAGGGGCAGTCAATGCTCCTACTCTCAAGGAATTTTGTCTAATAAGGAGCTCTTTTGCCTCTGCAGATGAGAAGAGTTGCTCATTTGGTAGTTACTTGATAGTTGGAGGGTATTTAGAAACTGTCTTGAGGGCAGGGACCCCTACTCAAGCAAGGTGAGGTTATTCATCAGATGGTTGGATCAAGGGTCAGATACTAGGAAGCTCCAGCTGTATCTAATGCTCTAACCAAAGCTCTTTTGTCAGTTCCCTAATCCATTTCCCTAGGAAATTATCACAAAGGAGGGATTTAAATGTTAATTTAAACCTAAGTGTTTCTTGTTCTCGGACTTCCCCAGTTCCTATGAAGGGTTGAAATCCTGGATAGTTATGAATGAATGACTGGGGTTGATTTTTAGCATTGACCTAGTTTTCATCTATTTCCAGCTCACATAACACCCCACATGTCTAACACCTCCTCCTACTTCTGGTAACTGGTTCTCACCACCTCTGACTGACCCTTACTTTGTCTCTTAAAATATGCTGGTAAGGAAACAGATACTTCCATTTCTTTTGAATTGAGGGGCCAAAACTTGGTTTCCATTTAGAATTTCTGTCTCTGAGAGGAAAAAGAGCTGTATCTCTCTTGGTTACAAAAGCCTGATTGGAGTTCCCCTTACAAGTATAATCTTGCATGTGCTTCTGTGCTGGTATATTTAGAATGAGCATACTTGCCTCCTATGATCTTGTTTGGGATAATTTCGAAGTCTTTCAGACATCAGTATTTTTGGTTTTTCCCTGTGTTCTGGAGATTTCCCATATTACAGGACCTAACCTAATTTCCATTCCTTTAAGTAAAATGAAAATACAATCTACCTTCTCCCTGCCTCCTATCTCTGACACACCATATTGTCTCTTTCTGTGTAAAAAGATGCTGTTTCAGAGAATAGCTGTGGTATGATTAAGTACACCACACAAGCATATCCTGAGATTTGCAAAACAATGTGTGGCTTTACACTTCCCTTTTTGGATTCTAGTAACCAAAAACTGAGTCCAGGACAGGAAACAAGTCCATTGGGTGTGTGTGTGTGTCTGTCTGTGACCGTCTGTCTATTATTGAAGAGAGAGGAGAGAGGGCAGAGATGTGTGGAGCACAGCTTATCTTGAAGGTTATTCGATTTGGGTAAGGATGATACTGTATAGGATATGGGTGTACACCAGAAAGTAGGAAATATAACAGATGTAGGAGAAAAACACGCCAAAGGATAAGCAAGGAGTAAGAGATAAAGGAAGAAAAATAGGAAGGGAAGTCTGGGCATGCTTTCGATGTTGGCACCTGCATTATATTTCCAGTAAGAAGTATGTGCTGTGGTCTGAAGATAAGCAGTGCCTCTGACAGGGTTATTTACTCATACTGAAGAACAATAGCCCTTTACTGTACAGGGATTATTAATGATCAGAGGGAAACAGCTTTAGGAAAATCCATTACTATCACAAAGCAATAAATTGGCCAACAGGCCGCACGCTTCTTTTCCCTCTGCAGACAAAGCTTAGCATAGATAAAAGAGGCCTCATTGTTTCTTCTTTATTTCCTCCTATTCAGGTAACATTTGCCTTCGTTAGCTCCCAATGCTAAGTGATTTACATGGGTTATCTCATGAATAATCCTTACCACCACTCTTTGAAGAGGGTTCTATTGTTACCCCATTTCACTTTTTAAGAAACTGAGGCTCAGGAAGACGACCAGTGTAGTCAGAATTCAAACCCAGGTTTGACCATTCCAGAACCCATTTGCTCATTAGTTGCACTGTATCTTCTGTTCCTTACATATGTGGAAAAACTTTGAATGCCTAAAACCAAGGCAGTCATTCTCTACTCTGCTTCCCGGGGCAAGAAAAACTGTTTGCTTTGGCATTATGAGAGCATTTCAGTTCCCTAGAGGTTTTCCAAATGACAGAAGCTTTAAATTACAATTTTGTAGGTTTGACCCCTGATCATTTGGGTGCAATGGATCTATTCCCCAGAAGGATTTTTTTTCCAAGAAAAAAATGTATCAGAACCACATTTTTCTATATATTTGGTTCTAAGCTTCGTGGAAAAAGTAAATCATTTCAGTCCAGTGCATCAACCATTACTGGCTTTTAAAGAACTTGTGAGTAAGGGTTACATTTTAACTGTGTGTCTTATACTGCCTTAGATGGAACTGATAAGGACTCCTCCCCAAATAACGGAGTCTTAAGTTCCTTATCCTCACACCCACAGCACCACTCTTGAAAACATCTTTGTGAGGGTTACTTAGTATTTTTAAATACTGGTCCAAATACTACCATGTATGAGAATGGGCATTACTGGTGACTATTCTGTGTGTGTAAATTTCTTCTTCTTACAAATTTAGGCTCCAACTTTGTACCAGGCCTAAGGGTGTGATGAATGAGGCATAGTCCTAACCTTCTAATTTATCGCTCCCCAAAACACACACAGTGGAGGAAGAAAGGTAAGCCAAACAGAAACTTAGAATAGACTAGGAAGAACAGTATGACACAAGTGTGCTGGAGGTGCCTGGGGTACACATCGCAGGGGCATAAATGAACCCATTTCAGCATGAAGAAGGCACCCTGCAAAAAGTACAGGAAGTTCAAGGATGAGAATCAGCAGTTAGGCAAAGAAAAAATATTTCAGTTCTGTGAATTTGGACCTTCATTTGACAAAAAGAAGGGGTGTCAGATGTAAGGAGATGGGTGAGCAGGAGAGGGACAAGGCCAGCATGGGTGCCCAGTGAACACGTAAGACAGTGATTTCATTTGGGTGCGTTTCACAGTCTCCACTACCCTAACCCACCCACCCAATCATAAAGTAGTTGGGGGAGAAATTTGACTCTATTACATCATTATGAGATAAAAAAAATTCCACCCAGGGGCAGATATTGAAAGAATGGAAAGAGTCTTTCCTTCAACCTGGGGCTTGAAAGTCGGTTAATTCCCATTGCCTTTTCTGTCCCTTGTTTATACTGCAACACTTTTTCTTAAGTAGAAGGCAAAGCCTCATGAGAGTCCAACACTGGGAATTTTGACATTCCTGAGACCAGAGTCATACTTCTATAAATTTCATCTGGAGAAGGAATTTTCATCTCTGCTCTTAAACTCCTCAGTGTTCATGCTGTGATGGTCTTTCCAAAGGTGGGGAAAAGGGTGCAGTGGATAAATCCCCTAATACTAGCATATCTTCCCACAGGCCTCCTGTAAAATTAAATCTAGACATGCCACGTGCCTACATGAGCTGTGTAGAGTGGGTTCTTGGAGGCTACCCAGACCTTTCACTATTTCCACTCACCGTAGAGTAGAAGGGTGAGTGGGTGGTGTGTTTTGTTTTATTTTGTTTTAGATTGATTACTTCCCCATTACTCCAAAATAAAAATGGGAAAGCTCTTGGTCAGGGAAATAATCATCCAACTTTATTGGTTCTTAATCCCAACTCTCCTGTCAATTAGATGGCATTAGGCAAGACTTTTTTTCACCATCTGCAAGATACAATTTGAAACCCAGCACATTTTTAAACGATGTAAATTAGACCGTGATACTCCAACTTGCTTAAAATCTGCCAATGTCTTCCTTTTGTTTTTACACTACAAACCAAACTCCTTTCCAGGACCTACCCTCCCAACCTGTGCTGGATTCTCACCTGCGGCCTCACCTCCCCGACAGGTTCTGGCTGCATTGACAATATTTACCAACTCATAGCCTTTGTTGGTTCCCACCCTCTTCCTGAAGCACCTTTCCCTTAACTCTTCCCTTTAACAGGCCCCTTCATGTCATTCAGAACTCAAATGTCACCACCCAAAATAAAATAGCCCTGCCCCTGTTCATTTTTTCATATTACTGTTTCATTCCTAAGGAGCACATACCACCACCAGAAATTGTTTTTGTCTTGTTTCTCGTCTGCTCTGCCACTAAAATGGAAGCTCAGAAGGGCAGGAACCATAGCTGCTTGATTATCAAGATTGTGTATCCCTAGAATCTCCTGTGCCTGGTCCCAGTGGGTACTGATGGATGGATGCTTGGGTGGGACCAGTAAGGCCTGTGGAGTGGTAGCACTGTAATGAGCCCTGGTGCCTCTTCTATGGTGTCAGCTCCCTGTGGAGTGGCAGAAGAGAGCTGCCATAGGGAACCGAAGAGCAGCACAGTCCCACCAAGTGCACAGCCTTCTTTAAAAGGTGCTGAGGTGCAACATAATTAAGGAAGTGCAGTTGCAGGGGAGGAAGAAGGGCAGATGGTATACAGAAAATCTGAAAAGGTTATTCATATCAAGGTGCAAAAGGTCTTTCGCTTTTTGTGGGAAGGGAACAGAATTGTTCAGCTCCTATTGTCACAACTGGCTAAGCTCTTTAAAGCAATTAACATTCAATCAAATTCACTGAGATTGAGCATCCTATTTATTTATTTATTTTTTTTTTTTTTAAGATTTTATTTATTTATTTGAGAACGAGAGAATGAGAGACAGCACGAGAGGGAAGAAGGTCAGAGGGAGAAGCAGACTCCCCGCGCAGCGGGGAGCCCGATGCGGGACTCGATCCCGGAACTCCAGGATCATGACCTGAGCCGAAGGCAGTGGCTTAACCAACTGAGCCACCCAGGTGCCCTGAGCATCCTATTTAGTGATTAAAAGTTTCGGCTGGATTCCAGATGTTCTGGGTTTGAATCCTGGCCTCACCTGTTTCTTTCTTTCTTTCTTTTCTTTGCCTTCTTTTCCTTTTTTCTTTCTTTTCTTCCTTTCTTTTCTTCCTTCCCTTCCTTTCCCTTCCTTTCCTTTCCTTTCCCTTTCCCTTTCCTTTCTTTCCTTTTTCTTCCTTTCTTTTCTTTCTTTACTTTCCATCCATCCTTCCTTCCTACCTACCTACCCACCTACCTACACCCAATGTAAGGCTTCAACTCACAACCCTGAGATCAAGAGTCTCTGCTGACTAAGCCAGCCAGGCGCCCCCTAGCCCCACCTCTTAATAGCTGATGTGACCCCTGGACAAGTTACTTACCTCTTTGCATCAGGTTCTTCCTTTATAAAGGGGATAATGGTAGTTATCTATCTTAAAGAATTGTCATGATTTGGGGAGTTAACATATGTAAAACACCTAGCAAAGCCTCTGGCACAGAGTAAGTACAAAGCAAAATGTAGTATTATTATCATTATTCTAATGAGCAAAATAGTCCAAGCCCTCCAGGAATTCAGAGACTGTGAAGAAAAAGACACAATGAAATTGCAAAATAGCAATGGCTGGCTGTGATAGTTGCAGAGAAAAAGGTGCCCCTAGAAAAGCTTGAGAGCAAATAGGTATCTACTAAGTGCAGTGGGGTGGCTAGCAGAAATCAGGCATTTACGTGGATGGCTCAGCCAGAATAAACACCAAGGCAGAACAGCAGGGTGCCTTAGAGCAGTGGCTTTGAAACTTCTGTTTTTCAGACTCTGTATCTCAAATTATAGTATTATGTACCCATATTTTAAACCAGCTTTAGAAACTTTTGTAATACATTTATTTAAAGGAAGCTCTATATTGCTATATCAAAATCACTTTAGATTATGGGTTTGATGGACTATTAAAATACATTAAAAGAGTCACAATAGGAAAATATTTGTACATCCAAAAAAATCACCTTCCCAGCCAATCTTTGGGACACCTGCTGTAGGGGAAACATCTCGCAACTGTGACCAGAGGCCAAAACACGCCAGCCAGCAACATTTGTCAGCCTTTGCTTAGTGGCACAGGCTGCAGTTGGTAGATGCTTGGTAGTGAATTTTATCTTCGTACTGTGTTTATATGGGGTGCGATTTTAAGAAAAAGACCAGTTTCCAATCACATTTCCTCCCAGGGACACTTCATATCTCTTATTTTTCCTCATTCTGGGGTTTTGCGGTTAAGGAAGTAAAATGAAACAGTTTGACGAAATGTCAATCTCAGAATAAGTTACAAAACTTTAAGAATTCTTTAAGACTTAACTTCGTGGGGTGCTTGGGTGACTCAGTTGGTTAAGTGTCTGACTTGGGCACAGGTCATGATCTCAGGGTCCTGGGATTGAGCCCAGCGTCAGGCTCCTCATTCAGCAGAGATTCTGCTTGTCTCTCTCCCCCTGTCCCTCTTCCTGCTTGTTCTCGCTCTCTTTCTCAAATAAATAAATGAAATCTTAAAAAAAAAAAAAAAAGGAATCGACCTTGTGGCCAGTTGAGACTGTGGGTCAGTTATGGTCCTCTTTGGGTGCCTGAGTGGCTCAGTGGAGCATGTGACTCTTGATGTAGGTGTTGTGAATTCGAGCCCCATGTTGGGTGTAGAGATTACTTAAAAATAAGATCTTAAAAAAAAATTGTGGTCCTCTAGACAGTTTGATATTTCTCGTGTTGCCTGTGGGAAAATCTCAGCAGACCTCATTGCATCAGATCAACCCTTGAGACTAGTGAAGAAAAGGGGCTGCTTCAGCCTTAGCACCAGTAGTGAGACATCATAGTTTCAAAAGAATAAATGTTGGTTTCAAGCTATTATATCTTTTGGAAGGAAAACTCTTAGGGAAAAGGCACTTTCTCCAAACAGGTTGCTTCCTAGGAACAAAGACAAAAATAGAAACCAAAGGGAAAAGAGCATGAAGAAAAAATTTTTATATGGTCAGTTTTGTTCCTAGAATCCCAAGCTTTCTGTATCTTGAGATGTTTTCATTTATTCAGCAAACGTTTGTTGAATACCATTTACACACCTGGCTAGGTCCTGAGAATTGAGCAGTATATAGGATGGACATGGTTACTATCCCCATAAACATGAGGATCAACTGGGGCAAGACAGACACTAACAAACCATTATTACTTGAGTAATTAGAGCTACAAAGAAGAAATTCAAGGATCCACAGGAAGTTTCAACAGAGACCTGATTCAATGCATGTGGTGAGGGGAGGGGGGAGGATTTTCTGAGATACCCATGTTTGCGGAACTGAAGGATGAGTAGGGGTTGGTCAGGTAAAAAGGGAGGTGGTCAGGAGAGAGCCTTCTAGAAAGGGAGAACAGCATGGGTATATACCTCTAAAGTAAGAAAAACATGATTCCCTCGAACTGAAAGAAATCCAGTAAGAAAGCAAAAGAGGCATTTTTCTTGTCTTTTCTCTGAAGACTTGGAAGGAAGTGTTATTAATCTAGACTTGCTAATAATACACAATGGGGAATACAGCTTTAGACCCTTCTCTCTGGAAGTCTTTGGGACTTGGGTTTTTTGGGTCACCTGATGTTGGAGAGGGAGACTTCACTTATCTCCCTTTCAGGATTAGTTTTCAAAACACTTAAAACATTAATTAAAGTGTTTTGAAAATAGTCCTATTAAGTACCAATTGTTAGTACTACTCGTTACCTTGAGTACTCTAATTGCAGGGCTTGTGTATCTGATTATGGTATATGATCAGTTACAGTTTGAAGCTGTGGCTTTTTCGAGTAGTACAAGGAAACCAATGAAAGTCAGACTTTGGAGACGCTTGCTGCTGTTTTAATTTGCCAGACATCCTTCACTTTCCTCAAGTGTCATGCAGTCAGGGAAGTTTCATCTGTTGATGACAGGGAAGTGAAGCAAACATTAATCGAAGTTACAGACTCCCTGCCCCTCACAGGAACTGACTCACGTATTTTCATTTGAAACCATGGAGTTTTAGGGAGAACTAGACACTCAGAAACCTGTTTCCTTACCAGGAAAAGTCATCGTCTCATCATCTCATGGGTTTTTATTACTCTTAGCCACAAAGCATGATGTTTCCTCTCGGTTTTTACACATTTCTTCTAAACATTTTTTTCTTTGTGAGGCATCATGGACGTCAGAATTGGTGCTGATTATAATTTTCGTTTTTAACTTTTGAATTGGGTGAAGTAGTGCTTTCAGGCTTTTTAGCAAATGGTTAAGCCTTGGTTCATTCTCATTGCAAGTAAGGTCACCAGGGTTAGGAAGGGCAATCATTAAAAAGAAATTCTCTGTAAGGTAAATTCCTTGTAGGTACTTAGAATGTCTAGATAAATATACCTCTTTCCAGCTCCCATTTGCATTATTTAGCTGCCCAAGTTCTCATAAGCTCAGGACCATCCTAAGGTATACAGTCTCCACATGGTATCCCCTCCCCCTTGGGTTGGTAATGGATCCTGTCCTAAAGGGCAGTGAGCAGCCTACTTCCCATTCCTGATGAGCCTGTTTGAGGAAAGCCCAGTACTCATAGTGAGGTGTCCCAGTGCCTGACCCTGCTACTCAGTTACTAAATCTGTCCTTGTCTTCCCAGCCTACCCATTTGTTAAAGGCAGTACAGTATTCATTCTCTAAAATTTGACTTATCAGAATCTTCTAGTAGTGGGAATTTGTTTTTCTGTCTTCTTTTAGATGTTGAAGTAAATAGTAAAGACACAGGCTGAAGTTTTTGCATAAGTTAAAAAAGGGGGGGGAGAAAAAAAAAAAAGAAATACCTAATGTCCAACATTAGGACATTAGCAGGAGAAGAGACAAGTATATTGGGATGTCTTCATACAGTGGACTGAATTGCAGTATTGAGAACATATGAGCTAGAGCTACATGTAACAATGTAGATGAACATCGGCAAAAAAAACAAGTTGCAGAAGGACATAATAACTTTTATATAGAGAGTTGACCCTTGAACCACATGGGTTTGAATTATGCAGGTCTACCTGTAAACAGATTTCTTTTTAAGTACAGAACAACACTGTAAATGTATTTTCTCTTCCTCGTGATTTTCTTAATAACATTTTCCTTTCTTTAGCTTACTTCATCGTTAAGAATAAAGCATATAATACATATACATATACATATATATGTGTTCCTTGACTGCTTATGTTATCAGTGAGGCTTCATGTCAACAGTAGGCTATTAGTAAAGCTTTTGGGGACTCAAAAGTTAATCACAGATTTTTGCCTGCGTGGAGGTCAGTGCTCCTAAGCCCCATGTTCAAGGGTCAACTGTATAAGATTTGTAAACTTGCTAAGCAATACTATATAATGTTAAGTGTAAAGCTCTATGTGAGAAGACAAATAACAAATTCAGGATAGTGTTCATTCTAGGAGAGAGGAAGGGAAATTTGACTAGAAGGTATATACAAATATATATGTAATGTATTCCTTAAGATCCATTGTGAATATATGGCTGTTAATTATATTGTTCTCCATATCTGAAATATTTCATAATAAAAATCTGAAAAACTTAATTTTTTTTCCATAAATTTATCTTTAAAAACGCAGTTAGCTTTGGGGAATCTACTTAGGTCAGGACTCACTTAGCCAAGTTCTCTGAAATTAAAACTAATGTTTCAGAGTAAAAACCCAAAGAGGCTATAAGCTCTTCAGTCATCAGAAAGATTTTCAGTTGTACTTACTGTATGGTTCTTACGTGAACAAGGAAGCAGACCAACAGTTTGAGAGAGATTTTCAACAAGGTTATGATGAACTAAAAGAGAGGTTACAACCCGGCAGCCTCTGGGTAGAATCGAAGCTGCAGACCAATTTTTTTTGACCTTCATGGTACTCAGACTTTCAAAAAGAATGAATTAATGTTTTTTTTGAGATTTCACATTTTAAAAAATCTGGATTGCTACCTATTGTTAAAGTATCAGGAAATTTGGCATTCCTAGGCCCTCATTTCTTTTTTTTTTTTTTAAGATTTTATTTATTATTTTAGAAAGAAAATGGGGGGAGAGGGAGAGAGAAAATCCCACGCGGACTCCGCACAAGTGCGGAGCCCGACACAGGGCTCGATCCCACGACCCTGAGATCGTGACCCAAGCCGGAATCAAGAGTCCGATGCCCAGCTAACTGAGCCACCCAGGCACCGTGCTAGGCCCTCATTTCTACAAGGCAGCAACTGCCTGGAGCTGAGTAGCAACTGTTCCTTTTGGGGGGGGGGGTGCGGTACATCCTCTCCATTTTGCCACTGTCCCCACCCAACCAGGTTCTCTCATTTTATCTGCCAGGCCCTAGAGGTGCTTGAGTTTATAACCCCTGCATGAAACTCAAGTTACTTAACTAGAAAATTTATTCAAAATGTGCCTTTTCCAGGCACTCTGGTGAGGGTTGTAGTTTTACAAAAATACACACTAAAAGCATCGTTCCTAAGATAGTCTGGTAAAGAATTTACTGCTTTAGAGTATAGCACATTTGAATTTTGGTTTACCAGGTTTGTAAAAATGGCCGTCATGGCAAACATTAACTCTCAACCATGGGATGATATACAAGGACAGCTGAGAGATCGCTGGTATTCCTAGAGCACCATTCTGGCAATGCTACCAAACAGATCTGTTGAGAAAGAGCAATTATTTCTAGACTAATTAAAGAGCTTGATTAAAAAAATGTACATCTGCCTAGCTACCTACTGTCAAACTGAATTTTCATGCAAATTTTCCCTCTTCTATTTTGGTGGGTCTGAGGATGACAACAGCAACACGACAAGAAGTTCTTGGCCTGTACCGCAGAATTTTCAGGCTTGCGAGGAAATGGCAGGCGGCATCAGGGCAGATGGAAGACACCATTAAAGAAAAACAGTACATATTAAATGAAGCCAGAACACTGTTCCAGAAAAACAAAAATGTAAGTAGGCCCCAACTGGAGATTGTAAGGAGGAGGGCAGTTTCTTGTGATGTTTGTTCTTTTTCATCCGAAAATTGAGAGGACTGAGCATCACGGGTCACAGTGGCCAAGTGTGGGGCTGGAAGGGCCCAGAGGCATAGCTGAGCTCGCTTGCTTAACCACTGGGAAGCAGAGCCCAGCCTGGGTTTCTCTCTTCATTTGGTTCAGGTCTCAGTCCAACCCATAAGCGGCTCGGCGTCCTCAGAAGACCCCATGAGCCAGGTGACACAAGTCAGGCCAGTGAGGGTTTTCAGGGGAGGAGCTGTTCCTCACACACTGGGCCTGTTACCAGTCCCTCCCACAGGAGGTGTGCAGTTAAACTTTTGTTTTCAATTCATAACCTATTCAAGACCTCCAAGTATAAACCCATTCAGAGGGAGGAGAATAGGATTAAGACACAGGGTTCCCTTCATAACTTCACTTTGAACTCGAGCCTCTTTGGCTAGCAGAGTGAGTTTGCCCTTTGGGACCACAGAATTGGGTAAGATAGTGCCTCCATTAGCTAGTTTAATGGACTGCCCACCCAGACACCAGGGAGCCGAAGACCATCTGCAAGAGGCTTGATTTGACCCATCCCAACAGACTATAAAGCATTAGCTGTTAGCTCCTTACGAAGACTGCCTGGCACTAAGCATGGAAAGAGACTTTCAGCTTCTGACTTTTCTTGCCTCCTTCTCATTGATCTCACAGAGTCAATGCCGTCACTGTTCCCTCGTGAAACCTTCTGACAGTCTACTCTCTTTTCCCGCTCTGAGCCCTGTTTCTGTGTCCTTTTTGGCCCTGTCTTCTCCACACACCCGCCGGCCAACTGTAAGGATCCTCTGCAGGTCAGGCCTCTGTGCTGAGGCCCAGGGACCATGCAGTCACTTTCTGGTTCCAGCTCCTATATCTGAATACCCAGCCTCAGCCTCTCACCAGCCACCTGAAGGAGCTCATGCCAGGCATGATGATCCAAAGCAGAACTCCTCCTTCCACAAGGACACCTCCCCTTTCCAGTTTGCCTATTTTTGCTCTAGCTCCTGTTACCACTCTGCAAGCTGTTTGCTCTCATTCTTTCGGTAAGCAAGTATTTGAGTGCCCATCATGTGCCAAACACTGGACTAGACACAGGGGATATAAATGAGCAAAACCAAGACAGGATCCCTCACAGATGTTTCAGAGTTAGATGGCAAGAAGTGTAAAATGGCAATTCGGGTAAGCACTACAAAAGAAACCCTCCCAACCTACGTTCCCCTTCTCAGAAGCCCTGAGGTCTCCCCGCTTCATAAAACCAACCTGCTTATGAAGCTTATCTCTGCCTTTCTGACCCTCCACCAGCTTCTCCAAACTTTTTGTGCCACACACCAGAGTGTATTAAAAATGTCTATTTTGGGGCGCCTGGGTGGCTCAGTCGGTTAAGGGGCTGCCTTCAGCTCAGGTCATGATCCCAGGGTCCTGAGATCGAGCCCCACATCGGGCTCCCTGCTCGGCCGGAAGCCTGCTTCTCCCTCTCCCACTCCCCCTGCTTGTATTCCCTCTCTCGCTCTCTCTCTCTCTCTCTCTCAAATAAATAAATAAATAAATCTTAAAAAAAAAAAAGTCAACGGATTTGTTCCCATTAACCCCTTCTTTCATTTAAAAAAATGTCTATTTTGTATATTTTTATTAGCTTATTGGTACATTTAATGAATTTATTAATGTATTTATAAATCAATATGAGTACATAAATGGAGCTGTGGGCTCAGAAACTTTTTATTGAAAGTAGTAGTCAAAACGTTGGAAGACCACTAGCCTATGCCTACCCCTGAGTAGTTGGTCATACTCTTTCTTGTTTGTTTCATTTGTTGGTGTGGTCTCCGCAACCAGGTTGTCAGTTCCTTGAGCACACAATGTCTTATACTTTCTTGTATATCCCACGGGCCCTGCCTTGTGGTTGTCACTAAATTCATGAGCATTTACAAATACTTTGGCTTGACTTACCTTCTCCAGGAAGTCTTCCTCCACTTCTTTGCCTTCATTCAATCCCACGGCAGAAACCTATTCTGAATTCCTGTGTAGCCATCTGCAGCAGTCATTGCCCTGTTGGTTATATGCCTCCATGCCTTTGCTGGAACTTTATGCATCATAGTTGTTCTGCCCAGGTAATAAACTTGATAGTTGAAGGTGGGGACCATGGCCTCACAGTGTCTAGCCAGGTGCTGGAGATACCATAGTAGGATGTGCCCAGTAATCCTTTTTAAGCTCACTAATGTGAGGACTACTCAAGACCCTTTGAGTTCTCAGTTATGGCAGTAACCAATCCTTCCTTTGCCTCTGCTTGAACTAGCCCAGTGTGGTGTGAGCCAGAGGGAAGTGTATGTGCCAGGATGCTACGTGAGTGAGATGATTTTTTTGTGCCTGGGGAGGAGATACGTGGTTTTTTAATTTTAAGATATGTACTTGTTTTGCCATGTATTAGAAAGAAAATATAATATCAGATAATTTTACAAATACTATGCTTAGGATACAGTACATTTAAAGAGAAAGTTTAATATTAATGTAAATGGTGTGTGGATATAGCAGAATCATGAAGGCAGCCTGTGAACGACTGAATTTGGAGAACTCTAACCCAGACTTGTTCAGAAGGACAGCTGGAGTCCGAGGAGCCCTCATCCCCCTTAACCATACATACTTTATCAGGGGCTTCTTTCTCCCCAGTCCCTTATGCAGATATAAGTAGTTTCTTAGAACTTCACTTGCTGTAAGAGTTTAATAATAATCCAGAGGCATCTCCTGAATTGTTCTGAATTCTAATGGGCAAATGGGAACATGGAAATCTGTTCCCAATGTGGACATCAGAGCAGCAGATTCTGAGAAGCACAGAGGTCAGAAAGCTGAGCCTCTGCCCCAAGGGACCCAGCTGTAGTTCTGTGCATTGCAGTTCCTAGAACCCTTCTCTGCTGTAAGAGGTACCATAGGATAGGCGCGCCCTTGGAATTTCCAAGCCTCACTGGCCCAGATGTCACTGTGGGTGTCATTTGGGACTGTGCAGTCCCAAGCTTTGCTTTGAGGCTCACTTGCAAACTCTTGGCAGAGCCACGTGTCAACTCCTTTTCCATCCTTGGAATGAAAGGGTTTCTGCCCTTCTACCTGGCAGTCTGTTTTTCGGAATGAACTTGTGATTCCTTTACTTCAAACTGGACTACCACGATTTGACTATTTGGGAATCTAAAAAGCCATTTCTTCCCCTTACCAACGAGCAAGGCAGTTTACAGTTCAAAAGAAGAGGTGGATCATTCTCCGATATCTTACTTGGTGGGGGGGGGGTTGGTTCTAGACAGCACTTGCTGCAATAATTGGGTTAAAGTTTGATCAATATGGGGAGGATGTGAAGAATCCTCAGTTCAGTGTTGGTGGGACTATAAATTGGTATAACCTCTTAGAGGGTACTTTGACTCTAGAGGGAATATCTGTAAGAATTAAAAATGCATGAACAAATACCCTTTGACCCAGCATTCTCTAGGAATTTATCTTTTAGATATATTTGCATGTAAGCCAAAAACAATTTTAGAGGGATCCATAACAGAATTGTTTATAATGGCAAAAGACTGGAAATAACCTAAATGTCCATCAGGAAAAAATTGATTAAATTATAACACAGCCTTATGTTGGAATTTTGTGCAGCTATTAAAAAGAATGGGCAGCTGTGTACATCTAGAAGGAGCTTCAAGTTGTTATGGGAAAAGAAAGGTTCAAAACAGAGTGAGCTATCATTTGTGTAAGGAAGAAAGAACTAAATATATACAGGTATGCTTTTATCTACATAGAATATCCCTGGAAGGACAAATAAAGAAACTGCCAATAAATGTTGCCCTTGAGAAGGGGAACTATGACAGGGGTAAAAGGGAGACTTTGTTTTTATATTATATCCTTTTGTATTAGTTGAATAATGTTTTACTATGTGCTGGTATTACCTATTGCATAACTTTTTAAATGTTTAATCCACAGTAATTTTATATTAAATTGCTTTTGATTTTTCACATTCTCAACATTTCATTTACTGGCTGGTGAACTGAGAAAGTTGAAGATGTATACCTCTACATAAGGAGCATTAGAAAGATACTAAGAGCCTCACCCATTTTCCTCTTTTAATAGCTCACAGACGCAGACCTGATTAAACAGTGTATAGATGAATGCACAGCCAGGATTGAAATTGGACTGCATTACCAGATTCCTTATCCAAGGCCAGTAAGTGTGACTCCAGCTAACTTGTGGTGGGTACTTATCCTCATCAACCCAGTTATTTCCAAGAATGTGTACCAAGAGGGCTAGTGTTTGCCCAGAAGTCTAGAGCTTCTGTGGGAGGCATGTTGGAAGTAAGCTATCCTTGCATGCCGCCAACCCATTACAACAAACTAAAATGTCAGTGAATGCCTGATTTCTCCTACTCGTACAACTTTCCCACATATAGAAGGGAAAGCCAGATTATATTTATATAGCTTTCTCTTTTGACTTTCATCTTTTTTTTTTTAAAGATTTTATTTATTTATTTGAGAGAGAGAGAAAGCACATGAGGGGGGGAGGGTCAGAGGGAGAAGCAGACTCCCTGCCAAGCAGGGAGCCCGATGCGGGACTCGATCCCAGGACTCCAGGATCATGACCTGAGCCGAAGGCAGTCACTTAACCAACTGAGCCACCCAGGCGCCCTTGACTTTCATCTTTTTTATGGAAACATTTTTCTTTTCTTTTAATGAAAGACAGGTTTGTTGTTAATAGCATTAAAGGTGGGAAGTGAAAATGGTCCAAATTTCTCACCCTGTGGAAGTTACCACTGTAACTGTTAGGTTGGGCCATATGAAATTGCCAGTGTTCTACTCTTGACCTACAGAAACAATAATTTTATACTGTACTGGCTCAACCTAATAGTTGGGCAGTATATCCTTTGTCTTTTTTCTATATTCGTGTACATACATACATTTTCTTTTTTTTTTTCTAAGATTTTATTTATTTGACAGAGAGAGACACAGCGAGAGAAGGAACACAAGCGGGGGGAGTGGGAGAGGGAGAAGCAGGCTTCCCACAGAGCAGGGAGCCCGATGCGGGGCTTGATTCCAGGACCCTGGGACCATGACCTGAGCCGAAGGCAGATGCTTAATGACTGAGCCGACCAGGTGCCCCCATACATACATTTTCTTAATGTACATGGAATCCTGGGCATGCTCTTTGCTGCTTGCTTATTTTACTTCATCTGTTCTGGTAGTCTCTGCCTCCCATCTTTTTAAATGGTTGTTGCTGTATCCTCTTGACAAGAACGTGCCATAATTTACCCAGCAGCCATTTAGTAGGCATTTAGACTGGTCCCAGTTTCCCACTATGCACAGAGTAGCTTTGTATACACAAATTTTTTTTCTCGCCGCCTTTGGATTCTTATCTCACCATGTGATCTGTGGTCATTTTCCCCTCCATGCAGGCAATATGACAAAGAACAATACCAGCTCTGGAATCAGACCTGGGTTCAAATCCTGATTCTACCACTTAATGTATATATAAGCTTGAACAAGTTTTTAACTTCTGAGCCTCCATTTCTAATCTATAGATATTATCTAATTCCTTATGAGATTATTGCAAGGATTAATGTATATAAGGATTTTAAGGATTAATGAATCAGTGTAGATTTAGTGCTTAGCAGAGGGTATAGTACCTAGTAAATCTTCAGTGGATATAAGCTGCTGTAATGATTATAATTCTTAATACTATCATTATTCTTATTCTCATTATTCAGATTCATCTGCCTCCAATGGGCCTTACCCCACTACAAGGCCGGGGACTTCGAAGCCAGGAAAAACTGAGGAAACTTTCCAAACCAGTATATCTCAAGTCTCATGATGAGATTTCTTAATCCAGAAGAAAATTTCTCAGAATGATGAGCCAACTAGGTCTTGAATGTAAACCAGATGACAAATCCCTTCTGTTTGATTAGGGGCAAAAATTAAAGTATCTTAAAAACCTCCAAAATATTGGTAATCACCCCATGACCTGTACTCACACATCCTTACAGTTCATCAGGGTCTTGTTGCCTACATGGATGACACTAATCCTAGAGGTTGCACCCCCACTGAAGCATCATTTGGAAACAAGACTAAGGCCTGTAGAAGGAAGACAAGGCTGACAAAGCTTTTTCATGGAAATGCCATTCGCCAGACATGCCAGCTGATAGGAAGAAATTAGCCAATTGCTGGAAGTTCTCATAGCTACTATAAAACTATACACCACCTTCAGAATATTTTTAGGCGTTTTCCCCCAGAGTTTTTGCTTAAAAAACAAAGGCTTGCTTGAAAGTGGTGTTTCTTTGTGTATGTTTTATCTTTTGATCTTCCCAATTTCCAGATACATTCCCCTTAAAAAGTGCATCATTGGGGGTGCCTGGGTGGCTCAGTCGGTTAAGCATCCGACTCTTGATTTCAGCTCAGGTCCTGATCCCGAATTCTTAGGATTGAGCCCTGCATTGGGCTCCACACTCAGCAGGGAATCTGCTTGAGGAGTCTCTCTCTCTCCCTCTCCCCCTCCCCCTGCTTGTGCTTTCTCTCTCTAAAATAAATAAATCTTTTTAAAAAAAGGTGAATCATTGGATTGATTATGTTTTTTCATGGAAATTTTACATGAGACCCATTCCTGCCCCCAACATACACATACACAAGAGTATTTGTGTTAGATAGTTATATAGTTAGGCTATAGTTACCTTATAGCCTCTGATCACTTACGATGCACTTAGGATCTGAAAGGCTCACTTAAAACCATTCTGCATTCATTATAAGTATTTTATCTTAACATAATTAGAAGGTACAAGGGCCAAGGTGGCTTTCAAATTATGTCTAAACAAATGGCACAAAGAGAAATCAAAATACAAAGGATTTATACCCCTGCATGTGTGGAGTCCCATGGTAAGTCACATGTACCTTATATCATTCCTTCTGACCTCCAAAGAGGATGAGCATCACCAATAAAGACAAATCTGTATCAATTTTGGTCTTTCTCTTTTCTTTTCCAAAATGGCCTTGTGACCCTCAGAAGCAGCAGATGATAACTTCCTGCCCATACCTAGATTAGGATTCCCTTCTCACACTGATCGTCTCAAAGTAAACGTTATATTTCAATCCCCAAGCCTGTTCCTGTGAGCAGAAGCACACCCTCTCATGCTGAGATTAAGTACTGCAGAGCTTGGCAATGACCTGGAGAACAAATATATCACTGTAGCAATAACCTATGCATATTGAACACAACTGCAGCTACAGGCCTTTGGTGAAGAGAGATGAGAAATTTAAATGTGCTGGCAGATGTGTTGGCCATTGAGTGAGCACAAAGCCTAGCCTCGCTTGAACTGGGAGACGTGAATCTGCTATTCTATCAGTCACTCTCTTCTCTGGTCTCACAGTAGAAGCATCTCCCTGCTCAGAGGTGGTTCTAGTGTTAAAGCATTTTCTCACGCAACATAGGACCTGTGAAACTTCGTCTGATGGTCAACCATTGAAACAGTGATCTGTTCTTGCATTGGAGGAAAAACTGGTTCTGCTGGACCAAGTGAGACATGGCTTGCCTGTCTCCTTCCTGGCCCCTTTCTAAGTAACTCAAGGTGATTTTGACTGCAACTTTCATCTTTAACTCTGTTGAGTGGAGAAACCACCCTTCCCCCCCCCAAGCCTCTTCCAAAATGAAAGCCCATCTAATTGCTAGCTAGCCTCCTGAGTATCTTCTATGTGCCAGGAACCTTATCTAAATGCATTTTATATGCCTAACCTCCTTTGCAAAGATGTATATTCTAATACACATGAACATAATTGTCAAATTACTACCAAAACTTCCATATAAGTTATGTTTATAATAGCTTTTTCCCCCCTCCCATTTTCTCTCGAAGACTATAAGATCTCCATCTTTGGTCTTTTAAAGGCAGAACTTATCTTCCCTATGTCCCCTCTTCCAATGAAATTTTCTTCCAACACCAACAAGGACTGAAAACTATTTACCCAACAGCTAGATTTTTAAAGAGCAAGGACTAGCTTGGTGACAATGTTTGTCTGGTGTTATCTGCTGAGCTATTTATAGGTAGGACCTGCAGCTTCTCACCAAGCTCATCTCTGGCCATCTCTGCCCCAGGACTCCAGCCTCTAACTCACCAGGATTTCTGAAGAACAAACTGCACTTTCCAGGGGGAGACATTAATTACGATATTGGCCCCAGTAGACAATGACCTCAAATTTAGGGCACTCTTTCTTTTCAAAGTGGAGGAAATTTTTTAAATTACAAAAATTTAATCCATCGTACAGAAACATTCTGTCCCTTGACCCCTGAGGAATGAAACAGTCTGTCCTTGCTTCCCTCAGCTTTTTGTTGCTGAAACCGGGGGTTAGATAACTAAAATTCAATTGTTCTGTTAGCAACCCCCTCACTCTCTTCAAGCTTACAATATGACTTACCCAGTCCAAGATTCAGGCATTTGGGATCCTGACCATCTTTCCATCTCACATGACTAACAATCTTACTTGGAATGATAACAGCAGTTTCAGCTCTATTCATTCTGACTTTCTTTCCCCCATTGGGGTGTAAAAAAAAACCCCGTCTTTCCCCCCCGCCAAAAACCAAAAAACTATTAAATAACCTGCAATGAGCTGTAAGAGACTGCTCCTCTTCACTGTTTCTTTATTGCCTCCTGGCACAATTTGGAGAACGGCGCTTTTGTACTTAATCTCTAGGATCTCTCAGATAATTTGCTGATACCAGAATTCAGGGTTCTTAATTGGAATTTGAGCAATTCCATGTTTCCATGAAAAGGTTTCTGGAATATGTTTGTTTGGTTCTCAGAAGCTTCCCACATTCAGGAACAATTAAAGACCTTGAGGACATTTCTTCTAGTGAAGAGGCAGAGAAACCAGCCTTATGTCCTTGCTCAACAATGAACTGACCAGTGGAATGCCCTGAAGGAGGTCACTTAGAGCCAAAGAGCTAAGTGAAGGAGTTAGCTGAGAAGTAAATATATCAAAAATGTGATTTTCATATCCCTCAGGATTCCCTTCTAGCTGGCCCTGGGGGAAAACAGTGATAAACTAGAAATTTTTTGGACATGGCTGTTGCAGCTACACATTTAAGATTCTACATCATAACACAGCCAAGTTGTTGGCAGGGAGGCAGCATGTGGCAGTGAAAAACGCATGGCTTCTAGAGCCAGACAGACCTTGCCTCAAAACCTGGCTCTGCAATGTGAAAGAACTGGGTGACCTTAGGCAAGTTACATAATTTCCCTGAACCTCCAGAGGGAGAGACTGTCGTACGTACCACAGAGGAACAATCAAGACATCTAAAGGCCCAGGCACAACCCATGGCATGCAGTAGGCCTGCAACAAATACTGGTTCTCTCATGTCTCCTTTCTTCCTGAAATTTCTGTGCATCTGTTGCAGGCTAGTAGAGAAGTATTTGTGTCCCAGTTCTACCACTGATGAACTGTGGAAGCTTGGGCTAGTTATTTTTCTAAGCCTCCATTTCTGCATCTCTAAAATGGGCATAATAATACCCCACCACATGATTGTTGTGAGAAGTGATTTTCAAATATATCAAAACCTTAAAAAAATGAAAGCAGCTCAATCCTCTTTGAACCTGAGACTACACAGAGGAGGAAAGAAGCAATTAAAAGTTCAGTGGCAGTTATAGCAAAACCGACAAGAGAAAACCAAAAAGGGGCTTAGCCAAATGGCTAAAGGTCTAGGTTGAAGAAAGAGTCCCACTGTCGGTGTTCAAATCCAGGCTCCACTATTTTAGTAGCTATCTGATTTGGGAGATCTTACTTACCTTCTCTGTATCACGGTTTCTGCAGCCATCAAATGAGGATGATGATAATAACCTACTTTATAGGGCTGTTCTGAAATCCTGGCTCATAGCAAGTGCTCTACTTATATAACTGCTGCCATCCTCATCATACCAGGTGCCTCTTACGAAAGGAAAGCTAGGCTGTGGTCAAGAACGAAATGCCTTTTATTTTCTGCATTGAGACAGATGCCATTAATTATCCAGCTGGCACAGAGAGGCTACCCCTCGGTTTATCCAGTGCTTCTGGGGCCTGTCTGTTGGTAGTTCAATGGAGAGAACATAGTTGGTGGAGTGGCCTGTGGTAGAGAGGATGCCTCTTCGGGCACTTGTTTTGTAGACTGGACACACATAAATGTTCTGATGCAGAAACATCGCACTTTCCCCAGGTTTCAGCCAAATAATGGGCAATGGGTCATAGAGAATTTTGGGGAAAGACTCCCCAATCTGCTTTGTTTTCCTGTCCCAGCGGGCACCTTCTAAGAAGAGGCCTTTTATGTAGGCCCCATCTTCTGGGCTACTCTCCATGACCGCTTCTTGTGGGGTTACCTGGAAGAGAGGAAGCTGTAAGTTCTATTACCTGTCATTTCCCTAAATGGGGCAGCATGAAGAGATTAGAATATCTGCTGCAATGCCTGCCTTTCCCAAATGCATTTCCCAGGACACTGGGGCTTCTGTGATAATCCTCCTGCCCTCACACATGTACTGGGTCTGATCCCTAGTCAGCATGCTGCCCTTATATATGGTGGGCATAGAGAATGCACTAAAGTAGGAGTCAGGAGGCCATGTTAACTATAGCTTAGCAACCTTGCATAGTCCTTTCCCTTTCTGGACCTGGATCTATAAAGTGAGGGGTTAGATTCAGACACATGCTGGTGAAGCAGTTCTCTGGTGGGGAGAAATAGAGCCTTGATTTGTAGTTTTTGTTGATGTCTATGGTGCATATGGTCAGTTTTAGGCTATCAACTATGTAATAACCAGCCACAACTGGCTCTGGTGAGTTGATATAAGCCAGCTCCAGCACACCACTGCTTAGGTTCAGAGGTGGCAAAGTCAAATTCCTTCAGGTGAGTGCAGAAAATGGTCCAAGTGTAGGAAAACAAGGAGTGGTAGGGATTATGGTGAACCAGAGATCACAAACTCCATTTAAAAATCATTCAAATTGTAATCTTTTTGTTATTGTGAATATTTTTCTCATTTTTACTTCTAAGTACTTATTGCTAGAATAGGAAAAGGCTATTGATTTTTGTATATTTAACCAGTATCCAGCCACCATATCAGTATTCTAATACCTATCAGTATTCTGATAGGTGTGTTTTTAGAGTCTTTAGGATTTCTAGGTATACAATCATTTCAACATCAAAAAAGATGGTTTTATCTTTTTTCTCCAATGTTTATCCAGTTATTTTGTTACTTTATTGCATTAATTTCAGCTTAACATTGTCTTCAAGGACCATCAAATTCATTCATAAACTAAATTAAGACCTAGGCAACCAGTCTGCAACCTCTCAACAAGATGATCTTACTCCTTTCTCTCTATATATGGACAGAGTGATATTTGATTACTGGACATTCCTTTGACTTCACTCCAAGCAAAGGACTACCCAAGACCAAATGAGTCCTTCCAAAGGAAGAGTCTGCCATGGTGAATAAACAGTGGGGGAAGATGCTTCAATTTTTCATGGTATAATGGTGGCAGAGCTTTCCTCTGGGAAGATTCCATATGTGTATATATGTGTGTGTGTGTGTATATATATATATATACACACACACACACACACATACACACACACACACACACAGACAAAGCCTTGGGAATCCTCTGATTCTGTCAGGAATAACTTTGGAGCTATTTTAATTTGTGCTAAATACTTCATTTGTACCATCTCAGAAGCATTTGGGCCTTAACACATCCAAATGTTCGGACTCATTAAGAAATAGGCAACATTGCTTTCCCTGGTTGGTCCCATGAGCTGGCCTAACCCAAAGCTCCCCTACCTCAAACTCAAATCCGATGTGGTCAATGGGGATGGTGTATTTCCGGGCATAATTCTGAGAGACACCCGTCAAAAAAGACTGTGTGAAGTAGAATCCAGAGATCCAAAAGACCACAGGGGGCCCATGGTCAATCCATTCCTGGAGAGCCGCAGAAATAAAAATTCAAAATCAACAACACATCAAAGATAGTTCAAAGGCAGATAATGTAAATGAGTCCCATTAGGAAAAATATCTTTTCTCATTTTCTCATTTTTCTTAAAACAGGCAGCCCTCTAAGTTTAGCTTATATTTTCCCACTTTTGAAATGAAGGTACAAAGACATATATTTCTATATATATTTCTACTTTAAGAAAAGCTTGGTGCAAGCTGGTATCAGGGGTACAACAGAGACTAGCAGTGGAAACTATGTGCCTTGTCTAAACTGAGCCAACAGCACTCTCTCATAATAGTTGCCATTCAGGAATGCAGGCCCATTGTTTCAGGTCTTCCTTTTTTTTTGTAGGACAAATATCTGGAGTTTTATGTATAATAATTCAATGTTGACACACTTGCTCAAAAAATTTAAATTACCAGGCAGCCAAACCGAATATATCTTTCAGTCGAATCTGGCCCATGAGCCACCAGTTTGTGACATGTATTCTGGTTCCTACTCTTGTCTCTATAGGCTATAATCTTTCCAAAGACTCTGAAAAGTCTCCCCCTGCCCCCCCCACCTCAACTCTGGGAAGATTGTCTCTAGTAGGTGCTCAGTCCATTTCAGAATGTCCTCTACACCTGAATGAGCATGCCAGGTGCCCAGTTGCCCTGATTCCCAAGTACCTGGAAGAAGGCCAGGCGGGCCAGCAGGTCAGCCACATAGCCCCCCAGTGGCTTTAATGATGGGTAGGACTTGGCCATCCACATGGCTGGCACTTTACCCACGACCATGCTACTGAAGACATCCTCCAGCTCTGAGGACATCAGGACCTGCCCTTTGATAGCTTGGCCAAGATTAATGAGGCTTCCGCGAACCACTTTGGTCAGCCTGCAAGAACAAAGGAGCTGGCTCAGCCAGTCTCTCTGGTTTTATTCTATCCAAGTATACTAACTCCAGGTCTCCTTTCACTTTTCCCCTCTTTCAAAGGTCATACAAGTGATATACACTCATCATAGAAAAATTACGAAGATGAGAAGAAAATTAAATCACACAGTATCTCATTACCTAAAGATAACTTTGATGTTTATCTTTCCAAATTTTTCTGTATGTAAACATAAATTTTTCTTGGTATCTGTTTTTCTCTCTTAGCATAGAGGGAGCATCTTTCCAATTCAATAGGAACCTAAATCATCCTTTTATTTTTAAGATTTTATTTATTTATTTGACACAGAGAGAGAGACAGCTAGAGAGGGAACACAAGCAGGGGGAGCAGGAGAGGGAGAAACAGGCTCCTGGCTGAGCAGGGAGCTCAATGTGGGGCTCGATCCCAGGACCCTGGGATCATGACCTGAGCCGAAGGCAGATGCTTAACGACTAAGCCACCCAGGCACCCCTAAATCATCCTTTTTAATGACTGCAAGGTATTTCATTTTATTTAACAATTTTCCTATTGCTGTAACATGTTATTTCTAGGTTTGTTGTCACTGTAAACAACATTGCTAGGAACATCCATCCATATCAATCTTTGTGGAAACTTTTAATGATTTTCCTGGTAATGGTAGAATTTCTGGGTCAAAAGGTAATAAAATTTGGGCACTTGGTGGCACAGTAGGTTAAGTGTCTGACTCTTGGTTTTGGCTCAGGTCATGATCTCTGGGTCGTGAGATCAAGCCTCATGTTGGGCTTTGCACTGGGCGTGGAGTCTGCTTAGGTTTCTCTCTTCCTCTGTCCCTCCACCCCATGCATGTGCTCTCTCCCTCTATCTCTCTCTCTGAAATAAATAAATCTTTTTTTAAAAAAGGTAATACAATTTGAAGGGATTTGATCCATATTGTCAAAGTTGTTCTTTTTATAGATTATGAGGTCCATGCTTGAGAAAAGGCAGCTGAAGGGCATCCTGGGAGATGCCAAGTTTGCCTGTCTCTCTCTCCGGCCTTTATGTTATGAGACCTAGCCAAGCCCAGAGGGAATTCACCTGACAGTGCCAAAGAGCATGCACCAGAGAGAACTTGTCATCTCCAAAGACTTTTGGAATCCCAGCCAAAGGGATATGAGAATGATCAAATACAAGAAAGAGATTCCTGGATGTGTAATCACTAAATAGTCCTACTAAGAGGAATTTAAGGGTCAGACATTTGGTGCATGTGCTTTGCTGAGGAGTTAAGAGGCAAAGTGACCATCTGAGGGATTACACTGAAGATCTGTAGCTATTCCACCTAAAGACCTACTTGCAAGAGCTTTTTCTATTTTTGCAACTATGAGTTCTGCTAGTTTCAAGGTTTTAGCTCCCAGAGAAGGAACATTTGCCCTAAAAGACACAATAATGGCTCCCCTGAATTGGAAGCTGAACTGTCATCTAATCATTTCGGGCTTCTCATACTACTCGGTGAATAGGTCAGAAAAAGTACTGGGGGGGAATGTAAGAGTATTACTCAATGTGATTAATCCATTGACCATCTTTGGAAAATAAGATTGCTGTTAGCCTGTTCTCTTCTGTTACAATGACCAGTGGTAAAGGCTAGTGAAGTCCCCTGCAACCACCAAGGAAGAGTTCCAGTGACCTTAGAAGAGGCAAGCCATTAGGCTTAATATCTGGATGAATGACAATTATCTCCCATCATGCCAAGGTATCTGACTCACAGGAGTGCTGCTGCATCTTTAGCTCATACCCCATACTTTGCTTGGTTCCCCCGTATGGCCAACTGCCTGTTGACTCTAGAAACTAGTCCTGAGACTGGGAAGGCAAGGAATTTTTAGATGACATTCTTCCAGTTTTCTAGTCCTTCAGAGTCAGGGCTGTCCCTAAAACTGAGCAATGAGGCAAATGGAGATAGTAACAGATGAAGAACTGGGAGCAGTTAGAACCTTGGACTTGAAGGCAGAAGTGATGACTTTTCTCATTTGGCACAGATGGTCTTTGAGAATCCTTTCAGTCTTATTTAGAAGTCAAGTCAAGATGATCTATTGGGTTCTATGCTATATATAGTAATTGGAGAAGTGAGTAGGGCCAGACACCCTTAGCCCCATGGCCAGCCCATAACACCCCTTCCCTACCTCTGTGGTTGGGGTAATGGGATAAACTTCTCTCCACCACTTTCTCTGTTCATATTGATTTCACGTATTGGCTAAGTGCATGGGCTCTGGGATCAGACAGCCTGGGTTCAAACTCAGTTCTGTCACTGAATGACTATGGGACCTTGTGCAAGTTACTTCACTCTGCTGGGTCTCAGTTTTCTCATCTGTAAAATGGTGGCAGAGGGATTACTAATTGTGCATATTTCAAAAGACTACTATACAGCTGAACGCAAACACAAGCATGGTACTTGGAACCATACGTGACACTAAGGGCTTAAGAAAAGTGGTTCTAATAGTTACTTTTCCTATTAGCCTGCTTGGTATTGGTTTTAACCTGACTTTCCAGGTGTCATATGCATGAATGGGAGAGAATGAATAGAAAAAATGATTTAACAGTAGGTGAACACATGCTGGGATGGCCCTACTGACAGCCCTCCCTGTGAGTGAGGCAAGCCACTTCCTTTGCACAGCAGCCCTTATCAAGCATACACATCTGTTACTGCCCATGAGATCATACCCCTACACTCCAACTCCCAGGATCCAAGTTCCCAGGATCCAAGTAAGACCATCTGGCCCACCTGTTGAATCTTATGAGCTCCTGCCTTAGGACGGTGTTCATGGATTCCTCATAGACCACGGGGTACAACTTCACAACCACTTCCAGGTCGAAGTCATTGGGAAGCTTGGCGAGTATGTCCTGGGCCAGCTCTTCAATCACTTCCTTAAAGAGCAGACAGTAGAGAGGTGAATGAGAAACAAGGCCTGTGCACTGTGGTTTTGTCTGGGTAAACCTGAACCAATGAGCATTGAGTCTGTATGACCTTCCTGGGACCTCTCCCACAGAAGCCAATTCTGCCCCAGGGAAAAGGAGGGCCCTCACCTCTCTACTGGTCTTTGGGAAGGCATCGCCTCTTGGCCCAGAAAGTAACAAAGCAGAGCAATGACAGCCTGAGGGCTGGGCGGGGAATTCCTCCTCAGCCAGGTAGCCTCAGGGCAGCACTGAACCCTGCCAAACTCCTGTCTTTTAAGGTTAGCCCTAGGAGAGCATCTCCTACAGCTCCCTCAGCCAGCGTCTCAGAACCAGCTCATGGTACAGATGGGCCTCTTGCTCAGTGCCAGCGACAGGACAGGCCACCTGGGAAGGCAGTAGGCCATTCCTCAGTGTTGAACAAGAATAGTCCAGGGCAATGGAGTTGGCCAAGTGGAGAGGGGACAGGCCTAGAGGAACAAGGAGTAGGACCCGGCTGTGGGAGAGACAGAGAGCTCGGCCATCCTGTGGATCTGAGAGGCTTGGAACAAGCACTTCCTTCCCTCTTCTCTCTTCTGTGAGGGGGAATTTCCATCCCTAAACTGAGACCAAGCAGGCTACTTTATCTTCATACCTATTATCACTTATGGCGCTATGAGCCAAATCAAGAGAAATCCATAGCTGAGAGGCCATGAACATGGGTTAGCTTGGAAGGTAGGGAAGGGAAGGACAGGGAAAGAAGAGGGCATGGTGGCATCAGAAGATGGTGGTCCTGGGTCTGGCTCTGCCTGAGCTGATGAATGCTTTGAAGCAGGTGTCTACCTCTCATGCTCATTTCACCCTCATCTGTAGACTGAGGATGGTAGACGGGGTCTGCGCTTCATAAAGTGTGCGCTAACCATGAAAGGCACCCAAAATGATTGATTCTAGGTGTTTCCAGGGCATGGAGTAAATCATGTTGAATCATATGGTGAGAAAGTCACTCTTTTTCCAAGTTTCAGCCACCTTTCACTTTTCATTCTTCTCAAGGACAAAGTCTCGGATCAGTGCTAATTAAACGCTCTGTAACACTGGCTGATCTTCCTCTTTCCACAAGGAGCCAGCAGGGCCTCAGCGACATCATCTGTGAGGAACCTAATAACTATTTAACTTTCATTTTCTTTTTTGTGGCTGTCATGACTTTTTTGGAAATGACATTGGGTTTCCACTTATGGTACTGATGAGCAGCTTTTAAAAGAAATGTTTTTAAGCAAAAGAGATTTAGTTTTAAATATTATGTAAATGGAGTGTAGATGATATATGGGTATAGCAACGAATCATGAGGAGTATCCAGGAGCAGCTGACAATCTGGAAACACTGGTGCTCTTCCAGCTCTGTATCTAAGGACTCTCAGCAGGAAGACCCGGGCACCCATACTCTCCCCTCAGGGGTCTGCTAGACCTCCACTCTTCTGCCCTCCTGGTCATCAGCCACAATCCTGCGTGACCACCAGGTGGAAAACTGCCCGGGAAACAGAATTATGTCTCCTGCCCAACACCTGGTTACCTGAGGGGATTTGCCACTCCCTCCTGCCTGCCTAGGGAGGGTCAGCAGCACCCCTTGAAACAGCTGGTTGGTTTCCTGGTTGTCCTTGGTGATGTCAGCATTCTCATGGAGGCCAAAGACTTCTGGGTGGGCTGTGATGGGTAGGTTCCTGAGATAGTCGATATAGGACTGGAAAGGAAATCTTCAATTGACACAAACCCGGGTGCCCTGGTGTCCCAGAGATCACTCAGGGCTTGGCCAGACCTAACCCAAGCAAGAATCACACGGGGTTGGTAGCACGGGTCACGCCTGCCCACCACCCCACACACCAACACCCCCCCCGGCCCCCCCCCCCCGCCAACACACACACAGGGTGAACACATCCCAAGCTCTTCCTCATACAGTTTTCTGGGGAGTGAGTATGAAGGCAGAGGTCTGAGTATCTCCCTTCCCACCCCTAGCTTCTCTTTGTTTCCCCCCTGCCTCCCAGTAGTTCTGGCTCTGCATTGAGACAGAACTGGATTTGGATCCTAGCTCTATTGCAGACTAATTGTGTTACCTTGACACCCAGTTTCCTTATTTGTAAATGGGAAGATAAGTCAGGTTACAGAGGACTAGGCCTTGACATATAATAGGTGTTCAAAAAAAGAAAACTCTTTTCAATCTCTCACAGATTTCCTGTTTTCTTTTTCCTGTCCCATTCTTCCATCCAGTTTTTCTGTCCTTCCCCTTTGAACCTTTGTTTTCAAGTACCAATTTCTAGCCTGTTTACTACTAAGGCCTCATTTTAGCCATCTGTCCCCTTAACCCCCCAAGATGGACCCCACATTTTGAAAAGGCCTTATCTATCAAATGCTCAGTTTTCATTAAAGAGTAATAATGTCTCTCTTAGGGGCTTTTTGGAAATAGTTTATGGGCCTAAGTCAGGAAGCCCAAGGCTACCTCTAGGCCCTCCTTGCCTACACTGCAGCCCCTAGCCACATGGGGATTGCCGAGCCCCTCACCTGGTAGAAGCCATGAGGAGGGATGTAGTAAATGTCTCCAGGAGCGAGACAGTAATGATCCTCCTCAATTTCCTTGCAGTAGAACGTGGACAGAAGGGACAGCAGGAGACGCCTGTCTTTGTCATCAGTCACTCTGCCTCCGTAATTACATTCCCCTGGGGACAACCAACAGGAAGAAGTTGAGCCCAAGGAAGGTCATAATGAACTTGGTCATTAACCTAAAACAGGATTCTTCCAGCCAAGGAGCTCTGCTGAGACACAGGGTTGCTAAAACCAATGCTCACCTTGGGATGACACCAGGCCTTTTTGGTATTATGTTTGCTACAAAAATAGTACCTATTCACCTTATTAGAAGTTACAAAGCAGAAATAAACTGAAAGAAAAACACTAAAATCGCCAATAATTCCGCCAGAGGTAACTATGAACATTTAGACTTCTTCAGGTATGTGGGTATGTGTGTATACATACGTGAAAAGCATTACAGAAAGATGGTTCAGGACAAGCACCCTGGCATGGGACAGTCCTGGGTTCCAATTCCAGCAGTTCCTTATCCATCAAGAAGTAGAGATAATTGCAGTAACCGTTTTACAAGGTTGTGGTTAATAAAGCTTATAAAACATCTAGTATAGTGCTTGGCACACAGAAAGCATTCAATTTATTATAGCTATTATAAATACATATATTTATTTATTTTAGAAAATTGAGATTATCCCATACATCCTGCTTTGGGATACTCCACCCCCTTCATTAATATCATTCTCTGAGACTCAGGTTTCTACACTCAGATTTCTACAAAAAGAATTAGGTAACTCTTTGGAAGCCACATCAAATTGTTCTCACTAACCCCACGACGCATTTTCTAGCTGGTCCAGATTCCACAGTATGTGGGTGCTACCTGGTATTTTGTAGTTATGGACAACACACTAGTCTGCAGGGAGGAAACACATTTGCGTGTATAGTGTGTGTGTGAAAGATGGGCTCATTTCCAATCCCAACCATTCCAGGAAGACATAGGTCTACAGACAAGAAATAGGAAATATGGCCCAAGTTCAGGGCGAGAGACCTCAGCTTCTCTTGGTTTTGGAGGGGTCTGAATGCCTAGGAGGAGGATCTGGGTGGTTCATTAAGGGAGAAGTAAGGGTCTAAGGGGAAGCTCATACTTCTTGAGTAATTTGAGCCCTGGCAGAAGCTGTCCAGACCATTGATAGGTACATTTCTTTATTTTATTTTATTTTATTTATTTATTTGAGAGGGAGAGAATGAGAGACAGAGAGCACAAGAGGGAAGAGGGTCAGAGGGAGAAGCAGACTTCCTGCTGAGCAGGGAGCCCGATGTGGGACTCGATCCCGGGACTCCAGGATCATGACCTGAGCCGAAGGCAGTCGCTTAACCAACTGAGCCACCCAGGCGCCCCGATAGGTACATTTCTTTATAGCTACTTATATGTCTATTCTGGTAGCAAGAGCAGAAGTTCCTACAGGCACCAGGATGTGCTTTTGTCTCTTCTAAGGTCTCTACTCTCCCTGCTAAAGGGCTGGGGGTATCGGATTAAGAATGTATTGACTTTGGGCCATCTAATTTGATAACAACTGTCCAAAAAATGAGACCTGTCTCTCTGATTAGTGTCAGTACAGAGTTCTAATGATCATCCATATTTGTTTTTTTTTTCTTTCCTGCCACGCATATAGGCAGGTTGCACTTCTCTGGGTCCCTTGCAGGGGGCAAGGTGTGGGAGACAAGTTCGTGTGCACTTGATTCCTGGCACAAGCCCTTCAGTGTTCTCCCTGTGGCATTATGACACACACATACGTCCTGAGACGTGGCATCGAGAGTCACTGGAGCTTTTGCCAGCCGTGCCCCTGATAAATAATGACAATGAGCACAGACCCTTGCCGATTCACACTGGACATGTAGAGAGGGTGAGAAATGGACCTTTGACCTCTTACACCCTTGAGATGTGCAGATTGTTGATTATCTCAGCCTAACTAGTCCATCCTGACGGGAATAGGTGGAAAGTGAGTATCCTCATGCTGGCTGACACGGTTGGGGCAGGTCGCTTTATGAGCTGCTGACAGTCCAAAACTAAAACCATACCCCAGGGCAACGATGCATTCATTCTGCATTCTTTTATTTTTTTTTAAACATTTATTTATTTATTTATTTTAAGATTTATTTATTTATTTATTTGACAGAGAGAGAGAGAGAGAGAGCAGGAACACAAGCAGGGGGAGTGGGAGAGGGAGAAGCAGGCTTCCCGCAGAGCAGGGAGCCCGATGCGGGGCTAGATCCCAGGACCCTGGGATCATGACCTGAGCCGAAGACAGACGCTTAACGACTGAGCCACCCAAGTGCCCCACATTCATTCTGCATTCTGAAGAAGAGCACTGGCATGTGCCTCTGAATGGCCTGAAATGATAGGAATAGGACTCACTTCTTTAGAGAAGTTCTAATAGCCATTGACCTTATGTTGTGTGTGTCACTTGGGGTTTTGTTGCAGGGGACAGTGTGCTGAGTTAAGGTCTGCGTGACCTTTTACAACTGAACTTAATTACTCTAAAGCAAGATTTCTTAATCTTCGCACTATTAACATGTTGCAGTGGATAGTTCTGTGTGGTGGGGGCTGTCCTATGCATTGTAGGACAATGATGCATGTTTAGCAGCATCCCCGGCTTCTACTCAGTAGCAGCCAAAAATGTCTCCAGACATTGCCAAATGTCCCCTTGGGGGCTAAACTGCCCTTGGTTGAGAACCACTGTCCAGAGGCCTCAGTCTCACCAGCTATAAAATGGGGTCACTAACGTGAAGCTCATAAGGTTGCTATGGAGACTGGATGTGATGACTGTGTATATAGAGTGCCTGCCGCATGATCGGGGAACGTATCCAGACAAACTCCCTAACATATGGAGCTAAGGAAGAAACTTGTGTGTAATCTTGAAAATGCCCAGGGTTTTCCTACTAGGATGCATTTTGACCTTTGGCCATGGTATTCCACTCACTTAGCCCGTCTATAATTTATCTTCTATCTCTGGGGTTACATGATGTGTTCCTTGAGGGAAGCAACCAAATTTTATACATTTACGTTCTTCCATATTATGTACTAGTATATATTGGGTGACTAATAAAAGGTTGCTGATAGACTGCTTTAATACAAAACAGCAAGTGCTGTTTTCACCTCAGGGAACCTCTGTTGGGAATGCTCTCCTTCTTCCTTCCCATGGCCTACCCTACTTTCTTCTTCCACTTATAAACTCCTATTCGTCCCTCAAAACTCATCCTTTATGCCTTCAGGAAGTTCTCCATGATCATCCCCTACCCCATCCCTGAGATTTAATCATTGTGCTACCTTTCTACTTCATAAATATTTCTCTTGTTGAACTTACCACTGTATTGTCTTTTATTTCTTTTTAAAAAAAGATTTTATCTATTTACTTGAGAGAGAGAGACAGAGAGAGCCCGAGTGCGGGGAAGGACAGAGGGAGAAGGAGAAGCAGACTCCCTGCTAAGCAGAGAGCCCAATGTGGAGCTCGATTCCAGGACCCAAGATCATGACCGAGCCGAAGGCAGATGCCCAACCGACTGAACCACCCAGGTACCCTGTCATTTATTTATATATATATGTATATATTTTCCTTTGTAGACTGTGAGCCGCTTGAAGGTAGGAATTGTATCTTAGTTTTTTACAATATCTGGCATGGTGACCAGCATTAGTAAGAGCTCAATGTTAGTTGAAAGAGGAATACTGAGTGAGTAAGTAAATGAATAGAGATGGGATCAGAAGGGTAGAAGGGTGGAGTATGATACAGGAGATTTATAACTGCAAAGCTTCCTCCCATAAATACCTGTTAGGTAAGTTAGAGCATCAAATGGCACCTCCTTGTAGTCATTCAGAAACATCTGGATCTGCCGCATACTAATCCTCAGGTCAGATTCATTGAATTCGTAAGGAATATTCCAACCTGCACAAAGCATGGAAGAGGCTTCAGTGCCAAGAGCTCATAATTTCCACTCAGACGTTGAGCTGTAGAGTTAAGCATCATTATGAATCAGGAGCCTCTTTCAGCCCCATGAATATCAAGCACCAGGCCAACTATTAGCCTTGACATTTACTGCCAATGTGGGAGCCATTCTGCCTGAGAAAACATCCATTCTAAAATCAATTTCCTTATGGATCTCCCCATTTGTTAAGGTGGATGTTAATATCGTGGGATTTGTGGAATGAGAATTATTCACTGGAATACTGTGGTAATGCACAGAGTTCCAAAAATAACACTAAAGCATAGCTAGAGAACAGTATCTATGATTAGGCAACAGAACTAAGTCAGCTTTGAGAATTCCCCTCATTGTGCTCATGGGAAAATGGGATAGCCAACTTCGAAGAAAGTATCACTTGCATTTTCAAGGGCTTAGTGATGAACGCCCAGTGGGTCTGGGAAAGGGCCACAAATGCATGAACTAACTGGGCGTGGTGGGAGACAGCAGGGTAGGTATGGTCAGACCTGTGTTCAATAAAGACGTTTAATTTCCTCCCGAACATTTACGTGCAAATAAAAAATATAACAAAATAATAAAATCCGTGGTCTGGCACACAAAACACAAAACACAACTGGCCAGTTGGTTGCAAGCCAAACTATTACGTGGATTTTTGGAAATCTGGTGTGGGTGGAAGAACAGTGGTGGGAGAATGTGGTGTATGAAACTCAGATGCAGGGGGAATGTCGCCCCCCCCCCACGACTGTTTCATCCCTGCACCCCTCTGTGGAAGGGTCAGGTGGTCTGTGGAGCTATGGTGTGATGGTAGAAGGAAAGAGGATGCTCAGAGAGAATCACCAAGAGGACAGTTTGCCTCCTTATCTAACCCAAAAGAACAGCTGAAAATACCTCGAGGTGGGTCATTTCAAGGCTATTGAACAAAATCAGAGGCAGCCCAACCTTAAAACCAAGTGGATATAGAATCTGTATTTAGCAATTTGATGTTCTCCTCTAACAAGAGTATTAAGTTAATATAAAGTATTAAATTAAGTTAGGCCATGGATAGGTTACATTAATAATGAAATTTATTTTTATTTTTTCAGGAAGAAGCACAAATGTCCAGGTTGTATTTCTTTCATTCTTACGTACATGTGTAGAGAACTACTTACAATGTCATAAATTAGCTGGTGACAACTCCCTGGGGGAGTAGGCACGAGGGACAACTCTGGAGGGACAACTCCCTCCTGCCTAAGATAAGCAAATACCCATTGAAGGGAAGGGCCTACAATCTTCTCATCAACATATTACTTCAGTAATTAGGAGACCTCTGATTTTGGAGCATCAGCTCTTTCCCTGACATTGGTAGTGACCTGGTTATAGGGGCTGCCAGATTTATTAAGTAAAAGTACAGGACAGTCAGTGAAAGTTAAATTTCAGATAAACAAATCATGCTTAGTCTAAGTCTGTCCCAAATATTACACGGCATATACTTACACAGCATTTTACTGGCAACCCTCTCTGAGTACAAACTCGAATACACACCTCTATCTGTGTGTGATCTGTGCCCCAGCAGCCCACCTGCACTATCACCTCTTACCTAGGGGTCCGAAGTTTCTCCTCTCTTGAACAATGGCATGGAAGAAACAAAGGCCAAACAACAGCTTTTGCCACATGACTGCCTTTGTGCAGCTTTGGAAGAATAGGGGGTCCGAGATGGGGTCACTGAGGTAGGAGCGCAAAAGGTTGGCCCGGAGCCCCTTGGGGGGCTCGTTGGTCATTTTGATCCCATTTTGGAGGATGCTAACTGGAAATTTCTCTGATGGATAGCTGGTTAACCAGAGTCTGGAAGAACAACAGACCTAAACTAGTTAGAGCAATACAGTAAGTTATATAGAAAAACGATAACAAAAAATAATAGCCACCGTGTATTAAGCACTACTAGATGCCAAACCCCATGAGAATATGTGTCCTTCCTTCACTTGAATCCAGGGTGGCTATGTGAAGGGATTAGCTATCCCCTTGTACCAATGAGGAAATGGAGGCAGGCAGAGGTCACGTGGGTTTTTCAAGGACAAAATACTTAGAAGCAACTGACAAAGGCCCTCTCTTAAATGCCACACCACATTCCCCCCCTGCCCACCCCCCGCCTGTGCTAGACTACCTGAGCATCTGTGATGGCCAGGTACTATCCCTGGCACCCCAGGAGTGGCCAGGAAGGAAGAGAAGAGACTATGAACATGTAGCTTGAGGCCTGACTTCAGGCTGCAGTTAGGTGGTGCTTAGCCCATACCTTGCAAACCAACACCACATTATAGCATAGTTTTGAAGTAGTTGCCAACTTTTAAAAATCTAGGTTTTTTTTTTTTTTTGAATTCTAGATTCCCACCTTCCCTTGAAAATAATCAGAAAATCCAATCACAAGGGGCCTGCCTTCCTGTATGGCAACAGTCACTTGGTATTAGGCAGTCACTGCTCTTCTCTAAAGGGCACGGGCTTCTAGTTCACCACTGTCGCCACATCGCTCCGTTGATGTCGGACAGCGAGGCTTACTGCCCATGATGACTGCTAGCATAGTGTGGGAACTGCTAGATCCCTTGTGCCTGTCCTCTGCACTCATGTATGTTATATTCCTGGATCCTGGAGGCACCTGAGGTAACGACTTTTGGGTTAGGACCGTAGTATAGAAGACCTTAATGTCAGCATGAATAATTTTTTGTTCATTGAGTGTGTCATTGACAGTATTTAGTCAACTCACCATCCCGAACTAGATAGAATTCCTGAAACTGATGGATCCCCCTTAAAATCTTCCATGAATCTTATATGAGTCTTTCACGAATACAATAAACTATGGCCTAATCTGGCTTTGTAAATAAACACCAAACACTTTCCTGTTTTGGGGCAGACATGACTAAAATGAAAATAACTAGCAAGCTTTGTGGCCTAGGACAGGAGTTGGCAAGCTTTTCCTATAAAAGATCAAAGAGTAAATATTGTAGGCTCTGCAAGCCATATGGTCTCGGTCACAACGGCTTGTAATGTGAAAGCAGTCAGTGTATGAATGAGCATGGCTGTATTTTAATAAAACTTTATTTGTGGACACTGAAGTTTGAATTTCATTTAGTTTTCATGTGTCATGAAATATTATTCTTGTTTCGTTTTTTTTCCCAACCATCTAAAAATGTATAAAGTTATTCTTAGCTTACAAGCTAAGCAAAACAGGTACCAGGCTGTATTTGGTCTGCAGGCCATCGTTTGCTGACCCTTGGCCCGGAATAAGAGAACATTTGAGTTGAAAAAGGCTTTGAAGTCTGTCTGGTTTATCTCATCCTTCTGTATATGCAAAAACCAAGGCCCAGTGTTTCCGGGCTTAAAGTTCACAAAAAACAAGTAGACGTTTCTAATATTGATTACAATTCTGCAGAGCCCAAGAAATATAGGATAGAGCAGCGTGGACAATGGTGGACAATGGTGTCTATACTCCAGGTAAGGTTTTTTCAACACAATTTAAAAAAAAATCAGATTTGCTGACATTGAATCTACCTTCCCAGACACATCTCATAGTACATCCCCCAACAATGTCTCACAGCATATACCCCACAGTCATAGAATAATGGCTCAGTGTTTCCTTCATACACACTTTTGCTTTTACAGATGCTGTCCCTTCTGCCTGAAATGTCTTTCCTGGCAAACTCCTATTCATCTTTCAAAACCCCACGTAACTGTCAGGCCTCCGGGCATTCCCCAACTTTCCCTTCCCTGTTCCATGGTTCTTGTGTAAACAAGTACGGAAGATATTGCATGGTGTCAACATCACTTATCTGTGGTCTGTCTTCTGTTAGCCTGAGAGCTTCTTAAAAGCAGAACTGTGTTTGTTCACCTTTGCATTCCCAGCCACCAGCATGATGTCTGGAGCTCAAGGGTGGGGCCCAGAAACAGGCTGTTGGGGGGGTGGGCAGGGTGGCACCTCACCTGAATCTTATGTTAGTGCGTTCAGGAACAATCACCTCCTCACAGATCTTCTCCAGCGTGGGCATCCAGCTCGTGGCCAGGTGGCAGTTCTGTAACACCACCCAGGTCCCATCTATGATGGCAGTGTTGATCATTTTGGCAGCAATGGAGCCTTGGCCTTGGCCAAGGGAGATGGTCTGTGTTCTGGCACCTCCCATGCCAAGGTCATTGGCAAACTTCAGCAGGCCTGCACCCAGGAAGAAAAGGGGGCTTTTGAAAAAGGACAGGCCAACTAAGACCATATTAACAATAACAATGCAGAAGGAAGGGTTACATCAAAATCACTGGCTCCTGTCAACTACAAAAAAAGCATCTCTATGCGGAAGCTTTAGATTTCTGGTAAGAGGGTAAAAGAAGCTACTGTTGATTCCTCTTTTGTTCTGAATACATAGACATTCTTTTTTTTTTTTTTTTTTTTTGGTGTACTGTTCCATGATTCATTGTTTGTTCATTACACCCAGTGCTCCATGCAGAATGTGCCCTCCTCAATACCCATCACCAGGCTAAGCCATCTCCCCAGCCCCTCCCCTCTAGAACCCTCAGTTTGTTTTTCAGAGTCCATCATCTCTTAGACATTCTTGATTAAAAAAAAATTACACATACCAGAAAAAAATTCAGAGTCTGAACGAAAGAGAAATTCCCAAGTGCCAAAAATGAAGGGGGAACTCAAAACTAGAGAGGTGAGCACACAACCAAAGAACTAGAAACTAGTTTGTTACAAATGTATTTTACTAGAAAAATAGGCATGTGTATAGTGAAATTTCAAGTAAGTCTCTTTCACTTCTCTCTTCCTCAGAGGCAGCCAAAGTTACTAGCTCTTTGTGAATCCTTCCAGAGATATTTTATGCATTGAAATAAATGCATATATAGAAAACTACATTTGCTGCTCTCATTTAGATCTTTCCACATCAATACAAGCATACCTCAGAGATACTGTGGGTTTGGTTCCAAACCACCGCAATAAAGTGAATATTGCAATAAAGTGAACAAATGATTTTTTTTTTGGCTTCTCAGTACATATAAAAGTTATGTCTATACTATTCTGTCATCCATTAAGGGTGCAATAGCATTATATATAAAAAAAACAATGCATTTACCTTAACTTTACAATATTTCATTGCTAAAAAATGCTAACCATCATGTGAGCTTTCAGTAAGTTGCAATCACTGATCACAGATCACCGTGACAAACATAGTAAGAATGAAAAAGTTTGAAATATGGCCAAGAATTACCCAAATGTGACCCAAGACATGAAGTGAGCAAATGCTGTTTGAAAAGTTGCACCAATACTCTTTCTACCACCTTGGAGCCTGTGGAGCCTGCGGGGAACAGGACTCCTTTTTTTTTTTTCTTTTTTTAAGATTTTATTTATTTATCAGAGAGAGAGAGACAGGCAGGCAGAGGGAGAAGCAGGCTCCTTGCTGAGCAAGGAGCCCGACGTGGGACTCAATCCCAGGACCCTGGGATCATGACCTGAGACAAAGGCAGACGCTTAACCAACTGAGCCACCCAGGTGTCCCTGGGAACAGGACTCCTAAATCGACAAATACATCTGGAAGGCTGTGCTCCAAGGCTATTTTTCTCCAGAACCAGAGGGAGAAGACAGCTCTTCTTAAAATTGGAGGTGTTTATGCTCAACATGAAACTGAATTCTGTCTAGGCAAGAGATGTGCTTATGTGTACGAAGCAAAGAACAACACAGTGACTCCTGGTGGCAAACTGAACAAAAATAGAGTAATATGAGGAAAATTAACTCATGCTCATGGAAACAGTGGCATGGCTTGTGCCAAATTCTGAAGCAACTTTCCTGCCAAGGCCATTGGCCACAGAACCGTGTGATGCTATACCCCTCAAGGATTTAAACTGACTGAAAAGTAAATAAAGGTGTAGATTTGTTCTCTTTATTTTTTTTTAAAGATTTTATTTATTTGTCAGAGAGAGAGAGTGAGTGAGAAAGAGAGAGAACAAGCAGGGGGGAGAGGCAGAGGCAGAGGGAGAAGCAGGCTCCCCGCTGAGCAAGGAGCCCGATGTGGGACTCAATCCTAGGACCCTGGGATCATGACCTGAGTTGAAGGCAGATGCTTAACCGATTGAGCCACCCAGGTGCCCCAACTTGTTCTCTTTAAAAAAAAAAGAGGGGCACTTGGGTGGCTCAGTCAGTTAAGCATCTGCTTTCGGCTCAAGTCATGGTCCTGGAGTCCTGGGATCGAACCCCACATCAGGCTCCCTGCTCAGCGGGGAGTCTGCTTCTCCCTCTGCCTCTGCCCCCCTCCCACTCGTGTTCTCTCTCTCAAATAAACAAATAAAATCTTAAAAAAGAGAAAGAAAGAAAGAGAGAGGGAGAAAGAGAGAAAGAAAGAAAGAGGAAGAGGAAGGAAGGAAAGAAGAAAAAAAGAAGGCACAAACAGACTTGCTTGATGCAGGTTGCCACAAACCTTCAATGTGTAAAACAAACAAAAACAAAAAAACCACTGCACCTGCAAAGTGCAATAAAGTGGAGTGCAATAAAACGAGGTATGACTATATGTACAGCAAAGTCTTATTCTTTTTCGTGATTACTCAGTATTTCACTATTGGAATATACCATATTTCATTTAACCAGTCTAGATGTTGGGAGTTTGTGGAGACATGACTTTTGCACTCATAAGAGACAGGGAGGCTGGAACTGAGACTTTTGCATAAGTTAGGATCCTCAAAGGGCTGCATCTTCATGTGAAGGTGGCCAGAAACTGGCTACTGGTCAAGAAGCAATGTGGAAGCTCGTCACCTGGGTAGAAAGTAAACAACTCTCCACTGAGAAAACAACACACGAAGCCTTTGCCACGTGCGGATGAATGGTGTGAGTTTATGGTACCCTTTGGATGGGATTCCCAAATTGAGAAATTTCCCATAAAATTGATCCAGAATGGCAAAACCCCTGGGGCATCAGGGTTTGCAAATGCAAAGTTGTTCTGTTGGGGCACTTCTAAAACCCAAGGTATTATGAGACTCCCACGAAATAACACAAGCTTGCTGATTGTGAACTCACAATAACAAATTATAAACTACATGAGGAAATATATGACTATAAGGGATAGTCAGCACATAGAGCATTCAGAAGAATTAATACCCTCAAAGATTACGTATGGTCTCTGTTATGGACTGAATTGTGTCCCTTTCAAATCCATATGTTAAAGTCCTAATTCCTAGAATCTCAGAATGTGGCTTTATTTAGAGATGGGGTTTTGAAAGGGATAATTAAGTTAAAATGAGGTCATTAGGTGAGGTCCTAATCCAATAGCACTGGTGTCCTCATAAGACGAGGAGACTGGGACATAGACACACTCACAGAGAGAAAACCATATAAAGATGCAGGGAGAAGTTGGCCAAAAACAAGCCAAGGAAAGAGGCCTCAGAAGAAACTAACCCTGAAGATGTCAATGCTACCTAGAGCAATCTACACATTCAATGCAATCCCCATCAAAATACCATCCACTTTTTTCAAAGAAATGGAACAAATAATCCTAAAATTTGTATGGAACCAGAAGAGACCCCGAATAGCCAGAGGAATACTGAAAAAGAAAAGCAAAGCTGGCGGCATCACAATTCCGGACTTCCAGCTCTATTACAAAGCTGTCATCATCAAGACAGTATGGTACTGGCACAAAAACAGACGCATAGATCAATGGAACAGAATCGAGAGCCCAGAAATGGACCCTCAACTCTATGGTCAACTTATTTTTGACAAAGCAGGAAAGAATGTCCAATGGCAAAAAGACAGTCTCTTCAACAAATGGGTGTTGGGAAAATTGGACAGCCACATGCAGAAGAATGAAACTGGACCATTTCCTTACACCACACACAAGAATAGACTCCAAATGGTTGAAAGACCTAAACGTGAGACAGGAGTCCATCCAAATCCTAAAGGAGAACACAGGTAGCAACCTTTTCGACCTTAGCCGCAGCAACTTCTTCCTAGAAACATCGCCAAAGGCACGGGAAGCCAGGGCAAAAATGAACTATTGGGATTTCATCAAGATAAAAAGCTTTTGCACAGCAAAAGAAACAGTCCACAAAACCAAAAGACAACCGACAGAATGGGAGAAAATATTTGCAAACGACATATCAGATAAAGGGCTAGTATCCAAAATCTATAAAGAACTTATCAAACTCAACACCCAAAGAACAAATAATCCAATCAAGAAATGGGCAGAAGACATGAACAGACATTTCTCCAAAGAAGACATCCAAATGGCCAACAGGCACATGAAAAAGTGCTCAACATCACTCGGCATCAGGGAAATCCAAATCAAAACCTCAATGAGATACCACCTCACACCCGTCAGAATGGCTAAAATTAACAAGTCAGGGAACGACAGATGTTGGCGGGGATGTGGAGAAAGGGGAACCCTCCTACACTGTTGGTGGGAATGCAAGCTGGTGCAACCCCTCTGGAAAACAGTATGGAGGTTCCTCAAACAGTTGAAATTAGAGCTACCGTTCGATCCAGCAATTGCACTACTGGGTATTTACCACAAAGATACAAATGTAGGGACCCGACGGGGTACGTGTACCCCAATGTTTATAGCAGCAATGTCCACAATAGCCAAACTGTGGAAAGAGCCAAGATGCCCATCGACAGATGAATGGATAAAGAAGAGGTGGTATATATACACAATGGAATATTATGCAGCCATCAAAAGGAATGAGATCTTGCCATTTGCAACGACGTGGATGGAACTGGAGGGTGTTATGCTGAGTGAAATAAGTCAATCAGAGAAAGACATGTATCACATGACCTCACTGATATGAGGAATTCTTAATCTCAGGAAACAAACTGAGTGTTACTGGAGTGGTTGGGGGTGGGAGGGATGGGATGGCTGGGTGATAGACATTGGGGAGGGTATGTGCTACGGTGAGCGCTGTGAATTGTGCAAGACTGTTGAATCACAGATCTGTACTTCTGAAACAAATAACGCAACATATTTTAAGAAAAAAGGAAAAGAAGAAGATAACAGGAGAGGAAGAAAAGGGGAGTATGTCAGAGGGGGAGATGAACCATGAGAGATGATGGACTCTGAAAAACAAACTGAGGGTTCTAGAGGGTAGGGGGGTGGGGGGATGGGTTAGCCTGGTGATGGGTATTGAGGAGGGCACGTTTTGCATGGTGCACTGGGTGTTATGAACAAACAATGAATCATGGAACACTGCATCAAAAACTAATGATGTAATATATGGTGATTAACATAACAATAAAAATTAAAAAATAAATAAATAAATAAATAAAAAATCTTAAAAAGAAAAGAAAAGAAAAAAAAAAAAAAGAAGAAACTAACCCTGCTGACGCCTTGATTTTGGATTTTTAATCTCCAGAATTTGGAGAAAATAAATTTCTCTTGTTTAAACCACTGAGTTTTTGGTATTTGTTTTAGCAGCTCTAGCAGATTAATATAATCTCTAAGAAAGACCATGAAAGAAACACATCTAAAAATCATTAAAAGATGGACCACAAAGCATAATGAAATTCAGAATTCTGTGGAAAAAAAATACATGGATTTGGAATAAAACAAATAAAACTTCTAGAAATGGAAAGCACGGTCATTGAAGATAAAAACTCAAAGCACTGATGGAACGAACAGGGTAGACACAGCCAGAAAGAGCAGTAAGGTCTTCAATCAATGATCCATCTGGTAGCACCCAGATTGTGGTTTCCAAATGCCCTGGCCTCTGCCGAAAGAACTGGAGTTCCTTCAAGAAACGTCTGTACAAGCTGAGCCCAGAATACATGGTAATTCTATACAGCAAGGAAGCTATAAAAAACTACTGGGGTTATGTGAGAACTTTAGGTGTGAAGGAGCACCCACAGGCCGGGGACTGAATGACTTGAGAATCAAAAAGAATGATAAATAATAAGACACCGCCATGTTTGAAACAGCCACCATGTTAAAATCTATGCACTCACGGGGCGCCTGGGTGGCTCAGTCGGTCATTTGAGCGTCCAACTCTTGATTTCTGCTTGGGTCATGATCTCAGGGTTGTGGGATTGAGCCCCATGTCAGGCTCTGCCCTTAGCAGAGTCTGCTTCTCTCCCTCTGTCCCTCCCCACACACTCTCTCTCTCTCTCAAATAAATAAATAAATCTTAAAAAAAAAAAAAGAAAGAAAAATCTATGGGCTCACAATGGCTCAAAGAAAATCTTACCAGTTTAAGTAACTTTGCAGGTTACCAATTCATTAATCCAAAAGCTGAGAAATCAAGGAATGAACCAAACGTCTATTCTGCTGGTCCTTTTTGAACTACACACAGTCAAAGTAAACCAAAGAGATGATAAAGGAAAATTCTTCTTTATAGAAGAGTTCCAGCTACTAAATGTGGAAGGAGTGATAGAATTAAAACATCGTTTTGCAACCCTTAATGAAATAAGGGATCTGGGGAATAATTTTGTTAAGGTTGCTAAAAATCATCAGGTCGGTTGTTTCCAAAACATACTGGAATTATCCGAAAAGCTTATAAAACATAATGCCTGGGCCTCATTCACAAAGATTTTAATTTAATTGGTGGAGGGCATGGCCTGCACTTGGAGATTTTTCTTAAAGCCCTCCCAGGTGATTCCCATGGGCAGCCAAGATTAAGAACCATCATCACATTAAGTGTGAGGCCGATGGGGAGCTTTACAAGGGAAGTGGAATGGGGAGGTAGATCACACTGACAATGCCTGAGAGGCCTGATCAAATCTTAATCAGGAAAGACAACCAGATAGAATGTGGTTCCTAGTGTGAGGTACTACGAGGGACACAGTAGCCATGAGGTCTCCTGGGAAGTTCTCCAAGCTGAATCTGATCAGGCCTCTAGCAGACAGATAGGAATATGCAACATAAGGCTTTGGATGTAACCGGCCTGTCATCATTTTACAGAACATACTCTGACCTTTCCTCCATTTTTCTTCTTTACCTTTCCCAGTTTCCCCTCATTTCTCTTGTTTAAATCTGTCATGTAAAGGACATAGGGGAAAAGAACAAAGCTACTAGAAAGTGGCCATGAATTGATCTTTGACAATAACACTGTGGTATGGGAAAGGGTACCAGTTCATTTCAGCTTGCTCCTCTGACTTTCTCTGCGGGGCAAGGGTGCTGGCTTTGTTTCTGGGTCGGGATAGATGTCAAACTCCCCAGCTTTCACAGGAGGATGGCAACCTTTGTCATTTGCATTTCTGGTACTCTTTCTTCATTCAGTAACAGAGAAAACTAAAGCTTTGAGATCCAACAGAACAGAAAACTAATCTATTCCTGTCAACAACTCATAAGTGTTAACATGCAATAATCGGTTTCTGGAAAGCTACACAAACTGGTAATGATGGTTACTTCTGGAAGGGTTAGGAGGAAGATGTACCTTTCACCCTGCATGATGGTTTCTCAACCTCAGTACTACTGACATTTGGGGCCATTTTGGGATAATCCTTTGTTGTGGGGGACTGTCCTGTGCAGGGTAGATGGTTAGCAGCAACCTCAGCTTCAATCTACCATATTCTAGTAGCAGCCCCTAGTTGTGACCAAAAAAAAAAATGTTTCCCCACTTTGCCAAATGTCCCTTGAGGGGACAAAATGGCACTGGTTGAGCCACAGTTCTGTACTTTTCTGCATTGCTTTTTTTTTAAACTCTACACAGTTATACACAGTATTAATTATCTAAAAAAAATTTAATTTAAAAATCAAAAGAAAAGCCTAACTGGGAGAAGCAATAGTCATAGAAAATGATTTAAGACAAAGATGATAAACTAACAGACAGCAGGCTTAAAACTAGCCCCGGTCTGGTCCTCACAATTTTTAGGAAAAAATGTGAATGACATATCAAGATGTAAAAATGGGTGATTTCCACATTTCCGATTTCTCTTGAAAAATCAGGCGATCTGGCCATCCTGAGCTCACATTATCAGACGGCACAATGCTTGGGAGCTGAGTAGCAGCTGCTTCCTTTAGGTGGGAAAAGAAATCTTCAGTTAGCCCCCTCTAGCCCCACCTGAGCCTGTTAATGGTCTGGCTTTCAAAGCATCTGAGTTTGAGATTCCTGCTATAAGGGACATGCTGTTGTTACCCGACCATGAATTCTGGGCCATTTATGTTCTTTATACACATTCTGCCCTTACCTGCCATTGGGTCTGCACCCGGAGACAACACGAAAATCAACGGTACACAACAACTGGAATCATTGTAGGACCCTTGGAGATCAAATGTAGGGGCTTCGATGTACACATTGCCCATGTGTTCAGCAATGAACTCCCGAATAGCTGGAATGATTTTGTCAGGCCGCAAACATCGTAGGATCACCATCCTCTCCAATCCCTTAAGGAAGTTCCAAGATCCAGGGAAATTCTCCTTGTGGGGCCAAGTGGAGTCATAGATTAGCTTCCACTCCTCGGCATTTTGTTCTAAATGTTCCTTGAGGCCCTTCATTTTCGGCAATGCCGAGGCACGGACCACTTCTGCCCATGCCTTCTCAGACAGCCATTCAGGAGCTGGGTTGGGGAAGGGGTTGTCCAGGGCGACACCTCCAGTTAGAAGGAAATACCAAACCTCCTCATTAATTCGCTTTTTCTCTTTCATGATGCCGATGGTCAGGAGGAGGGAGAAAAGTAGCTTGTCCTTCTCAAACAGAGAGCGGCAGACATTGTTGTAGATGCTGAGGGTAAAATATTCAATGATGTACTCAATGCGAAGGTCCAGTTCTTCGCTCTTACTGCTGTGGGCCAGGGAATGCACGTAGAGGTTTATGAACCACGTCAGGGAGTACTGGTACATGGGCTCGATGTTGGCCAGGTCGGAGACACAGAAGAAGATGGTGGCAGAGTGGACAGCCACTGGCTTGTAGCCCATCCGAGTCTCATCGATCTGTGTTTCTGTTACTGAAGCAATTTCCTGTTTCTCAGAGATCTCTTCAGACAGCATTTTGGAGGAGGACAAAACTTTGATGGCAGTCTCGTCCTCGAGGATGTTGCCCTCAGACAGGGAGAGGACCTCCAAGATCTTATCTTCAATTTCTTTTAGCTGCTTCTTGTTCTTGGCACTTTCCACAATCAACTCATTCTTCTTCTCTTCCAGTTCTGGCTTCTCCTTGGCAGCCACGATGCCAAGGAGTTGATCTTGGAGACCTAAGGGTGTGATCATGAAGTTGAGGAGGCAGACCTTCATGGCAACTTCAGGGAGGTAATGTGGGTTCCTCAAACGGGTTGTGATGTATAACTTAAAATCCCTGGAGTATTCGATGATGTTTTCACCCAGCCTCATGTACTCAACCCCTTGCTGCCTGAATGTGGACTTGAGCAAGATGGGCTCAATAAAGGCGTCCAGCTCCTCTCCAACATTTTCTAGTAGGACAGGAGTGCCAAGCTGCAGAGCATTTTCCAGCGTCCTCACATAGGTGGCATCTGAGAATTTGATGATGGACAGCTTATTTGCTTTCTCCATGTTTTTGACCCACTTATTGGCCTGCCCCTGAGGGTCAATCATTAAGGCCCAGCGTCTGGAATTGGACACAATGATGCCATTGTCAATGGAGAAAGAGTCAATGGGCAGCCCAGCGATCTGCCAGGCACGGATTTTTACAGGATCTCCTAACGTGTTGCTGAGACTGAAGTCACTGGAGCCGGGGATGACTTTGTCTTTACACTGGGCCAACCACTGCTTCTGGCACCTTGTCCGATAATCCACAGTAAAGGCCCCCAGGTAAGCCACAGTCCCTGAGGACAACAGCACATCCCCTGTCAGATCAATATACCGGATCTCCAGCTGCCGGGCGGCTTCTGTCCATCTGTCCTTCTCTCCGCCAAGACCACTGATCAGCTTTTCTGCCCTGACCAGCTTTTGGGAGCAGATTTCAATGTTTTCCTCCAAGGTCTTTTTCTTGGTATTCATCTCTTCAAAGTCATCGTTCAGGGCCTGGAGGCGGTCTTCCACCAGCTTCAGTTCTGCTCGCTTCTGGTTCATTTTCTCCATCTGTGTATCTAGCTTCGTCTCGGCCTCCCTCAGCCGCTCTCGTTTGGGAGCCACAACTTTGGCCACACGATCGTACACCTCCATGGCCCTCACCCATTTGCACAAACCTTCACAGGCAGATGACACATTTTTAATGACAGCTGGCTGGAAATCTGGGTGATCAATGAATCTTTCCCGGATCCGCTTCATGATCACTGGGGGGATGTTGTCTTTGTCATATGTCTTAAGACTCTCCAAGAATTTCAGATCTCCAAGAATCTTCCTTGAAACTCCCCAGTAATCTTCTATCATTTTACCTGTTTGGAACAAGAAATGGAGATTGGACTACTATTAAGACATTCTGGCTGAGACTTAAAGGCTTGCAATGGTTACTCCTATTTGGGGAAAAATCCAAGGTCCTGACAAGGATGTTTTGGGCAGGAAAATACTCTGTCTGATACCATAATGATGGATACATGTCATTATATATTTGTCCAAACACATAGAATGTGTAATACCAAGGGTGAGCTCTAATATACACTATGGACTCAGGGTGATAATGATGTGTCAATGTAGGTTCATCAATTTTAAAAAATGTTCCACTCTGGTACAATAATGGGAGATGACATGCATGTGTATGGGTTAGGAATATATGAGAAATCTCTGTACCCTTCTCTCAATTTTGCTGTGACCTTAAAATTGCTCTGGAAATATAAAATCTAAATAAAATAAAGAAAAATCTAAGCTTCTCACAGTGGTCCAGGAGGCCCACAGAACTCATCCACCTCATCTCTGCCTTGTTCCTTAGGCTTCAGTCACGAAGAACCTTCCTTCAACTCCTCAATGATCTTAAGTGCTTCCCTACTGTGAGCCCTTCACCTAGCCTGTAAATGGCATCTAGCTGGCTCCTAACCAGACTTCAGCTCTTTTAAAAGTCACCCCCCGGGTGCCTGGGTGGCTCAGTTGGTTGAGCCTCTGACTCTTGGTTTCGGCTCAGGGCATGATCTCATAGGTCATGATCTCATGGGCTGTGAGATGGAGCCCTGCATTGGGTTCCACACTCAGCAGGGAGTCTGCTTGAGATTTTCTCTCTCCCTCTCCCTCTGCACCTCCCACTCTCTCTTTAATAAATAAAATAAATAAATCTTTAAAAAAATAAATAACAGTCACTTCCACCGAGAGGTTTCCCTAGATTTCCATCACTCAGCTGGGCTACTTTATCCCTCCCACAGCATTATCTCAGCTGCTAGAATGTCCATTCCCTTTACAGTGTTTATGCAACCTATTTATGCAACTTTTTTTTGGCTTCTGTTGTGTTTATTAGAATCTGGCATAGTGCCTGATACTCAGTTATAAATAAATATGTATCGAATGAATGTTGCCCCTTGTCCCAGTCATAGAGAAGGCAAAGGAGCCACGGGTATGTGTTTTGAATATTCCTTTTCAAGTCTGGGAGGTGGGCTGGATGGTACTCAATCAGTCCTTGTGAGTGAGGCAGTCTCAAGAGAAAGAGCAAGGGTGGGGAAGCAGCATGTAGGCTTGTAACTATACAAAAGGCTGTCCTTGGCCTACCCAGTAACAAAGCAGGGCCCTCATTCTCCTCAGCATCCATCCTGCTGCCTAATGATTGAATGAGCCTCGATCCCATCCCGGGGCTGCACCCCTTTTGCTCACATGCTAGAAATGAGTTGGAAGCCCTTTTAGCTCACAGCATGTAAACACTTGCCAACCTCAGGCTTTTAAAAAAAAGTTATACTTGAGAAATCATAGTAAGTACAATAGGTCAGATGTGTCCTGTCTCTAACACAAGCACAGTAACCAAACAAATATTTCCCATGAAGGTTTTTGTCTGCATTCAGGAAAATGATCTACTTCGTTTACATTCAAAGGTAATGAATTCAATTGCTCTTTTGTTCCATCTTCATGTTCTGGCTAAAATTCTGCAGGATAAATGAATAATATACACCATTTGCTTCAATTTTAAAATAAAAAAGGTGAATGGTGGTCCCTTTGCAGATCATCAATGATCCAAGAAGAGGATGAACTTTTGTGACCTTGGTCATGTTTTGCCTATCTTAGCCGTTCACCCTGGCTGCAGCTTAGATCATTTGGGAGCTTAAAAAAAAATACAGCTCAGGCTGTGCCCAAGACCAGTGGAGTAAGAGTCTCTGGAAGTGAAGGCATGGGCTTCAGCAATCTTCGCACTCTCTGGGTGATTCTAGGGTGCACCCAGGTTGGAGAAGGGCTGGGCTGGCTCATCCTTACTCAGCTGCTTCCCTAAGGGATCCTCCTGTGAAGGCCACTTCCTGCTCGTCCATTCCTGATCACCTCTGCATCTTCTTCATGGGGTTTGGGCTGGTTTTTGACACTCATCCTGGAAGAGGAGATGCTAGCCAATGGGAAGCAGGAGCCAGAGCTTTCTGAATGAGGGATCAGGGGTTTCCGAGCATTTCAGAGGAATAGCAGGACTGTTCCCAGGACAGGAGCATTCAAAAGGCAGGAATATTAGTGAGGCTGGTTTTTAAAGTCCTTGTTCAGTTCTAAGACACTGCTATTAATAATACAAAGTCCTACATCTCATTCAGATTTTAAGGAGAGCGAATACTCTACCTATTAATGCTTCTAGGTTCGGTTATAGGAGTGTCCCTCCCTGTCCTAATCTTTTCTCCACTTCATTCCTTGTCTTCCTCCCACCTCAGTCTCTGCCTCCCTGTGCCCCTGTCTCTCTGCCCCAAGCTTCCGTTTCCAGCTCTTCTGTTCCCTCTCTCTGTCTGCCTCCCTCCCTCCTGACTCCTTGCTCGGTTCATTATATCTTTGTGTGCCCCTCCAGCTGTCTGTCTGATCTTTCCATCTCTCTGCAGTTCTGTCTCATTCTCTTTCCTTCTCTGGTTATCCATCAGTTTCTCTCTCTCTGTTTATCTTTCTCTAGTTCTTCCTGTCTCTCTTTCCAGCAACCACTCACTACTCTGTCAGTCCTTTCGTACCCATGACCTTCATTTTTTTAAAGACTTTATTTATTTATTTGAGAGAGAGAGAGCGGCAGAGGGAGAGGAAGAAGCAGACGCTCCCGCTGAGCAGGGAGCCTGAGGAGCCTGAGGAGCCTGATGCGGGACAATGAGATCATGACCTGAGCTGAAGGAAGGCAGACGCTTAACCAGCTGAGCCACCCAGGTGCCCCCCATGACCTTCATTTTTGTAATGATTTGCAGAGGCAGGGGCCTTGACTAAGCTCAGCCTCACCTAAAGATGCCTGTCTTTCCCCTGACTGAGTGAGGAAGGTGAAGGCACAGGAGAGAGATGTGCGGATGAGCATGCACAGGCTTGGGGCAGGTGGGTGAAGGGCGCGGTACCCCTCCTGCCAAGGAAGAGCAGCCTGTGAAGGCCACTGAGGGGGAGTGGGGGGGGCGAAGGGGGTTACCGCTGCCGCTGGAGTCTGGCTTCCTCTCTGGTTTTAGCCCTTTCATGACGCAGATGCTCTCCATGACCAGCTTGACAGGGCCGGGTGGATTCTGCATGGACTTCACCAGCGAGATGTCTGCTGGGTTCAGGGTGTCCAGTGCAGACAGCGCGGCCTCCAGCGCTGGCATGGCCTCTGCCAGGTCCCCCTCACATTCATCCTGCGGGCAGCACGGAGAGGGAGTAGGGGGATGAGTGCCTGGTGCTCCACACACCCGGCACTCACTTCATAGAGGAAGCGGGGAGAGGCTCTTCCTGCCCCTCCACGTCCTCCCAGGATGGTGCCCCCTCCTGGAGTTCAGCACGGGAGGGTGGCTTTAACCGTTGAGTGGCAGCAGGGAGGTGTGCACGGACTTTCGGGGCTGTGGTTTTGATGTGATTTGTGATCTTAAAAAAAAAAAAAAAAATCAAGCTTTGGGTTTTAAACAAATTCCCGAGATATATGTAGTGCGTAACTTCACACCCACGGATCAAGGATGGATGGAGAAATGGAGGAAAGGATGAAGCCCGGGGGTTGAGTGACAGCTGGGAAGGGGGTTAGGGCAAGTTTGGGGAAGAAATAAGGCATGAGGGGTGGGAGAAGGTCAGAGATGGGGTGAGGGTTGGGATGTACAGTAGCTCAGAGATGAGGCAGGGGTAGAGTCAGGGATAAAGTGAAGCTTGGAGATAGGGTGGAGTTTAAGGCAAGAGTTTAAGGATGAGGAATGGGAACAGAGATTACAGCTGGGTAGTGAGCTCTGGGAAAAGGAGATGGTGCATGTTTTGTCCCTTATTTTTCATTCAAAGACAAAATTAATTCAACGGAATATTATTCAGCCACAAAGACAAAGGAAGCCAGACATAAAATGCCACCTGCTATATGATTCCATTTACATGAAATGTGCAGAAAAGGAAAATCCATAGAAGCAGAAAGTGAGTTAGCGATTGCCAAGGGCTGGGGAGGCGGAGCAATGAGGAGTGACTACTCACAGATCTAGGTTTTTTTGTGGGGTGACAAAAATCATCTGGAATTAGTGGTAATAGGTATACACCTCCGTGACTGTACTAAACACCTCTGCAATGCAACTTAAAAAGGGAGTATTAATGGAATGTGAATTATATCTCAATGTTTATTTATTTATTTATTTTGGAGAGAGAGGGAGAAATGGAGGGGGAGCGAGAGAGAGAGCGGTAGGGAGGGGCAGAGGGAGAGGGCAAGAAAATCTCCAGCAGACTCCCCACTAAGTGGGGAGCCCGAAACAGGGCTCGATCCCACAACCCTGAGATCATGACCTGAGCTGAAAGCAAGAATCGGTTGCTTAACCAACTGAGCCACCCAGGCACCCCTCAATGTTTTTTTTTTTAAAGAAAGGTTAACATTATAAGATTTTAGAACTGGAAGGGACCTTATAGATTATTTAGTAGCCAAATTACCAAATTAAAAAAACAAAATAAAATAAACAAAGAAAAAAACCCCAAGTTCTCAGGAGGCAAAATGTGTTAGCTCGGGTCACAAAGCTCCAACTGTGGGCCCCTGGTTCCCACTCCGTGAATTCTCCATCAGTCGCCCAGCCGAACGAGTCATCACACTACCACGATCGAAGTGAAGCGTCACAAGAGAACAAGGATCCTTAGACAAAGGAGAATGTATGGAAGTCCACATCCCACAGGTTTACGATAGGCAAACAAAATAAAGGTGGGTTTCCCCTTATATCTGTGTGTGCATGCATGTGCATGTGTATACATGTGTATATATCATGGATTCTTTATTTCAGGTTTTCTGTCTTTTAAATACACTTGCAGCAAAGTTTTGTTTGGCTTTATTATTTTTTTAAAGATTTTTTATTTATTTCTTTATTTGACACACACAGAGAGAGAGAGAGCACAAGCAGGGGGAGCGGCAGGCAGAGGCTGAGGGAGGAGCAGGCTCCCCGCTAAGCAGGGAACCCTGGGATCATGACCTGAGCCGAAGGCAGACGCTTAACCAACTGAGCCACCCAGGCGCCCCTTGACTTTATTATATTAAAGCAACACCCCTGCCCCCATGAACCCTATCAGATGTTCCCAATATCAAAATGGAATGTTCTGCTTCAGATGGCAAAAATTGCTCAATCCCAGGGGCAACTCGGTTTGCTCCCTCTTCCGTCCTAGGATAGGTCCCAGAGGGCAAGGCAAGAGGAAAAGAATTGAAACCAAAGCCTGCTGTTTCTCTCTTTCTTTCTTTCTTTCTTTTTTTAAGATTTTATTTATTTATTTGACACAGAGAGAGAGACAGCGAGAGAGGGAACACAAGCAGGGGGAGTGGGAGAGGGAGAGCAGGCTTCCCGCCGAGCAGGGAGCCCCATGCAGGGCTCGATCCCAGGACCCTGGGATCATGACCTGAGCCGAAGGCAGACGCTTAACGACTGAGTCACCCAGGCGCCCTGAGCCTGCTGTTTTTCACGGTCAGCTTCAGATAGAGTTTGGTGGCAGAGGAGACCAAAGGTATTGACTCAGCCATAGCTGTGGATTCTTGGTGGATTTCAATGATCCCAGGTGCCCACAGGTGCCATCAACTGTTCCATGTTCCTTTCCTATAATGTGCCAGACAACTAATGGCCCACACATGCTTCTTGTCCTCCAGTGGCCCAGTAGTTCTGCTCCCTTTCCTAAGGGGCACGGCCTGGGTCCCAGCAAGCTTGTTTGTCAAGTGCCTCAAAAAGGCTCTAATTATAATATTATGGGAACAGTGATTCTCAACCCTGGCTCTGCCTCAGAGTCACTGAAGAACATTTAGGGCATCCTCATGGTCAGGCCCCACACCCAGAGATTCTGATTCATACAGTCTGGGTGAGGTCTGGGCACCTGCATTTTTCAAACTCCAAAGGTGGTTCTGACACATGGCGCTGTTGAGAAACTCCAGCTTATACTCTCGAAACACTGAAAACAGGGCAGGAAGGAATAGACTTCCATGCCCAGCAGGGGAATGGCTACTTGATGAGAGAAGCACTTACTTAAAATGGTCATTAAAATGATTATATGACATTTTGGAAAAACATTTGTGATACGATGTTAAGGAAGTAAAAAAGCATGATGCAAATTGCAATGATACTATGATTGCAGTAACATGAAATTATCCATGTGTATAGACAGGGGCTAGAAGGAAACTTGGAAAATTGAAAGGTGTTAAAGCTGAGTTCTTAAATATTCTTTTGTATGTGTTATTACCGTCATCATTTGTTTCTATGATAAAAAACATTATGATTAAAAATGACCCCTGGGGCGCCTGGGTGGCTCAGTTGGTTAAGTATTTGACTCTTGGTTTCAACTCAGGTCATGGTCTCAGGGTCGTGGGACTGAGTCCGGCATCAGGCTCCATGCTCAGTGAGGAGTCTGCTTAAGATTCTCTCTCTCCCTCTGCCCCTCCCCACCCTCTCTCTTGCTCCCCTCTCTCTCCCTTTCTAAGAAAAACAACAACAACAACAACAACAACAACAACAACAACAAAACCCCCCTGTTGCTTAGCAATGCAAGGAACACCAGGGCACTTTGAAAGGTATAAAGCACAGTGCCCTCTGATGAAACACAAAAGTCAACTTTGAAGCAATTCTGGGCATCACTTATTACCCTCATTAGGGGGAAAAGAAATGATTCATTAGCTTAAAAAGAAATGACTGCTCTAAGCAAACTGCTGTACTTGGGAAGCAAGGGTCTGGGCCCTCTTTCTCTGCCAGTCTTCTCCCCATCCCTGGATGGATTCCACAAGCCTGGCTGAGCCTCTCCACTGCAGGAGTCACCACACCGGGGGCTCTCCCAGGATGTCTCATCTCTAGGGGTGGGAGGAGATTGGAGAAAATTACAGTCCTCATGTGGAGAAGGACTGTAACTCTGAGAGGTTCAGGGAGGGGTTCTAGTCCTTGGGAAAATTCAGAGCAAGCACAGCTTCTTTTTCCTCCCTGGATGCACCTTGTGACTCACCTCCAGCATGTCACTCCTGACACTCAGGGATGAGAGGGCAAAACGTCAGACCTCACCCTTGACACCGAAACCCAAGGCAGCAGTTTACTGCCCAGGAATGGGTGTGGTGGGTTGTCTCCATGTCACCTCCTGCATCCCTCCTGTTCCAGCGAGTCCCTGTTTGCCCCTGACATTGTGGAGCAGAATCCTGGGTGTGATGGTACCCACTCTGCCCATTATCAAACGGGCAAGTCCACTTGGTTCAAGGTAAAGAACAACAGTTTTAGAGAATGAATGTTTGCCACTAAACTCTGTGTGTTGGACACATACTACAAAATTTACATGTTTTTCTCTTACTATCCCCATTTTATAGATGAGAAAACTGAGTTTCAGAAGGGGCAGAGCAAATACTGAGTCCTGACATGCCCAATTCTAGTAAAAAACCATGGAAGAATTGCAAATTCATGCGCCTGTTGGGGCCAGGCCTGTGATCTGAGTGTGGGAAGTGGGTTGGGTGGGGCTTTGTTGAGCTGGAAGCCACATGGGGCAGCATCTAGTCAATGCTGCTGATGGGGGCAACCCAGGAATGCAGGTCCAGTGCTACCAGAATGCTTGATTTTTCTTCTGAAGAAAAACTGAACATTCAGAATTTTTACTTGAAATCTCTTGATTTCTTACAAGTGGAGGATTATTTCAGATTAAAAAAAAAAACACTGTGTGTGTCGCAGTGTAAGTATGCACTCCCTAGTTACCAGTTTGCCACTTCTGGAATAGTAGCCAAACTCAAGGGCTTCAGAATCTGAGAACTCTAGGTCTGAACCCAGATTCGGTCACTTGGTAGCCGCGTGAACTTGGACAAGTCATTAAAGTTCTTGTACCATGATTTCCTTATCTGTAACCTGGGAATGATACCATGTGCTTCGCAGGGCTGTTGGAGTGATAAAAGGCAACATAAATCAAGGACAAGAGAATACAGTCTCCATGAGGGAAGGAATTTTGTCTGTCTTATTCCACTGCCTAGGAAGCACACAGCAAGTGTTCAATAAATATTTGTTAAATGAAGGATTACAAGAAACCAGCATGGTGCTGATAAGTAGTAGCTATTACTATCATCCTGGCATGGCAAAACACCCACTGACCACTGGATTCTGGTCTCTGGTGGTCACCATCTTTTACGGTTCCATGGGGCTCCTGCCTGTGCCCCTGGGACTATGGGTGAGCACACCTCTCTTATCCAGGGCATTCACTGTGTGACTCTGCGGCCAGGGATTGGACCCAAGGGAATCTATGAAAGGCCAGGTCTCAGGACTCACTGGAGAAAAACCAGTATGGAAGGCCTGTCCTTTTCAAGAAAGTACCCCATGACTTATTTATCCTAGAACCCAGACACAAGCTACTCCTCACTCAAGCTCTTTTTTGAAGAATGGTCAAAAAGATTTTCTAACTGCTGAGCAGGGACAAGTATCTTGAGCTAAGGGCCAATAGCCTTGGATTCTAAACCCACTAAGTAGCTGTGCAACTCTGTTTGCCACGAAACTTCAGTGTCATTGATGCCTGTCATTCCTAAGTCCAAGGCAGTCGTGACAGTCAAATGGAATTATGCAGTTGAAAGTGTTGAGAAATATATAACATCACATGAATGTTAATCAGATTTTCTTCTAATATCAGAATGTAGGTAAAGCCCTTCCCAGGGCTATTCTTTGATATAAGAATCACCTTCAAGTGAGGTCTTCTAGGTTCAACATTCTATCATTTGACAATGATTTATTCCACACCTGTAACATGCCAGGCACATCTGAGCAAATACATGATGGAGGTGAAGGAGACAGGCAGAGGAACAGTCAGTGCAAGGGCCCTGGGGTGGGAGAGTGCCTTTGTACTTCTCGGAGGAATAGTTAGGAGGCCAATGTGGCCAGAGCAGAGTGAATGAGGGAAAAGTAATGAGATGAGGTTAGATTATGTTTGGTCTTGTGGGCCTTGACTCTGAGTGAGATGGAGAATATGTGGAAAACAATAATTCTTCCTGGAGAGAGCCAGGTGTCACAGAGACCTGCTTCATCATTCACTAGCTACGTGATGCTTGGAGAGTCATCTGTCTTTTTCAAGCCTCACTCTTCTCTTCTGCAGGATGGACCTGACCACACACACCCTGAGGGCTGTGTTAGGCTCTAGTGAGAGAATGGATAAGCCCAGAAAAATGCTGCTTCCCTCCCTTTTCCTCTTGGCTCTTTATACCTTGATTTCTTGAGCAATGGCAGCGGCAGCATTGGATTCTTTTTCATCCGCCTGCACCAGAAGTTTCTTGGCATCAGCTTCTCTCGTCTCCTCTTCAATTTTCACCATCACTCTGGCGGTCTCCTCAGATGTCTGGATGAGTTGAGGCTGGAGAGCAGTCAACTGTGCTTGCATTACTGCCACCTACCAAGGGAGGGGGGTGGGGGGGGTCAGCCCTGTCAATGCCGAAAATGGCACGGTTGGCAGGAGTTGAAACAATTCTCCAAACTATCATAAACGCAGAAAATACTAATGATTTTACCATGGTACTGGGTATGCATTTGTTGGCTGGATTTTCTGCCTTTGATCTTTCAGTCCTTAGTTACTGAGTTCATACTATGTGTTATAAATTATCAAGCGCGGTGCTAGACACTAGACATAGAATGGTAAACTTAAACATTTTTTAAAAGGTACAGTTTCCTCCATGCTCTTGAGCCTAAATTTTAGTATTGGGAGCAGGGAGAGATAGAATAAAAGCAAGTTAGGGAAAAAAAAAACTTACTTTTTTCCATAGTCAATGAAAAAAAACACACATGCCTGAGATACCTGGAATAAGAGGAACTTTCAAGGCCACTTTTCCCAAGAGTCTGATGCTCTCTAAAGCATTCCTGCCAAGTGGTGTTCTGACCTCTGTTTGAACACCTCTAATGGTGGAGAGCTCACGTCCTCTCAGGAGAGTTGTGCCATTTTTTAAATCCACTGGCCCTGATTCTACTTTCTAGGGCAGCTCAGATGCATATTTGGGGAGGGTTTCACAATCTTGCAACCACTGTCCCCAGCAAGCATGTGGGAGAAGCACAGCATGCTGGCCTGGTGAGGAGCACAGGTTCTGGAATTGTGCAGAGCTGAGTTTCAGTTTTGGCCTGATCACTTGCACTGGCTACTCACGAGGCTGCAGGTATGATCTTGGCAAATCTCCTGGCCTCTCTGCATCGTGGTGTCTTTGTGTGGAACACAGCCCGTTTATACAGAAGACGAAACTGAGGCCCAAGAGGTGAGATAACACATTTGGGGTTCATCCATGATGAACAAAATACCAAAATCTTAAAGAAAGACAGAATCTCATAGGGCTGGGTTGAGGCTGAGGCAAGCAAGGTGAGCTCTGCAAGTATAGGAGTAGATGCTGTCTTTATATAGTGACCTCTTAAATTCTGCACCTGAACAAGAGCCTCACTGCATCCACCTAATCCTGGACCCCTTTGTGCCTGTTCTCTTGTGGCGGTGCTCACCTGTGAAGATGCAAACTCCAGTTTCTGCAGACCTGTCAGGTAACGGTTCCTCATCATCTCAACCTCATGCCTCTTGGTATTCAGGAGCGTCTTGAAGGTCAGGATCAATTCGAGGTAGGAGGTGGGGGTGACGTAGTTGTGTCTGCGAAGTGTGTTGTAATAATCAAGCGACAGGGTCTTCACACTCTCCTGGAAATAGTTGCACATGGAGATGACCCTGCCGAGGACAAAAGGATGGTTAGGCAGGGCCCAGTGTCCTCCAGAGAGACCTAGCATGGCTCTGGCCATAGGTGTGAGGATGTGAGAGGGTGCACGCTGACTATGGCCTGATAGAGTCCCAAATTCTCAAAGACAGGTCAACAGAGCTGTGAGAGGTTTTGGAGAGGAGTATATTCTTACTAGAATGATTTTCAAGCAAGTAATTTCCATTTTTCATCATTTTGGGGAATCACCAGAGCTTAAGCAGGAGCTCTTACTCTTTGGCAGTCTGGTGAAGTCTCTGAATTTTGCAGAATAATGTTTCAAAATGCATAAAACAAAATATACTGGGTTACAAAAGGAAAGAATTATGTTGAAATCATCTTCAAAATATTTTAAAAACCAAATTTGTGATATGTCAGGGGTCAGCAAACTTCTTCTGGAAAGTAAAACTGTTCTACTATCTGCAAATAGTAAAAATCAATGGTCCACATGGTTGAATAGTAGTAACTACTCAAGTCTGCTGCTGTGTGGGAAAAAAATGGCATGGCTGTGTTCCAATAAAACTTTATTTATAAAAATGGGCTATGAATTGGACTTGGCCAGTAGATCATGCTTTGCTGACCTCTACATTAAATAATAAGATTGAGCAGCAGGTCTAAAACCTACCACAACTTGGAAGGAAATGATATACTGATGTAACTATAATGACCGAGTGAGTTATTAAGAAAAACACACACAACTGTGATTCCTGTTAACAAGTCCTGCTAATCCTATACTGGGATTTACTGCCTACATTCATTATTGAAAGAAATTCAAAATACCAGTTGGATGTCAGTGAAAATGAACATATAATTTTTCTCCATTCATATTAAGTGATCCTCTGAATTCTGTTTATGAGCCTATGGACCCAAGTTAAGGGTCCTCTGGCCGAAAGCATAAAGTTCAAAGTGCTTAAAATGGAATTTATAGCCATCAATATTCTGACCCCTACCTACTTCTTCATTTTCCATTCATTCATTTAATAAACAGTAACTGAATTATTGTACCAGGCACCTGCTAGACACTAAGGATATAGAGTCAGACAAAGCAGATGACATGACCACTCTCTTCACGGGGCACCCAGGAAGTCAACATTCTCATCTCTTCCCTTACTCTAGCTAAAATTAAGTGCACTTTTGGGGTTGTTTTTATCTGTGATTTATACATAAAAGACTAAGTTTTTTTCACCCTCATAATAACCAATTTTCATCCCTTTGGTAGCGCTGTCACCCCTAATGAGGATGTATGCTCTAAAACTTTTGAAATAGCTATATTATTAGAGCTAGGTTCTCATAGCTATGACAATAGTGCATCTCCAGGACAATTCTGAACAATGAAATTTCATTCTTTTTCAGCAAAGGTGTTTTATTAAATATCTAACTAAATATGGTTTTCTATACAGAAATTGAGAAATCTTAAAACAATAATAACAATACAGCCAATATCTGGATTTTCAATTTGGAATATTTGGTTAGGGTACTAAAATGCAGCTAATGCTTACTCTATCCGAATATTGTCATCAAGCTCCACATCTTCAAGAAATTTGTTGGCTACCAACTCCAGGGCATCTGTGGGCCAGGACTGGAACCAATCAATTGTACAGCAATTGATCAGTGAAGGGAACATCCGCAGGCGGTTCCGGAAGGCATCCCCAATTGGGCTCATGGCTAAGGAAAAGCAGACTTGGTTAATTTCCTTCCTCCAAGGCAAGGAGCCAGGCAGTTCTTTCCAAGGATTCTGGTGGGTAAGGGGTTGGTTTCCTGTTGGTACTCCAGGGCTGTAACAGGAATAGTTATGATGAATGCCTGGGAAGCACAGGGGAATCATAGGATATTTTCATTCAACTTTGTGATGGGAACTCAGTATATTATTATAGCCTTCTGACTAGTCTCCCATGCCTATTGTTCTCCTTTCCAGATCTTTTGCATCACTTAGCCAGCATGGTTTGTGCCCTTTGATCTTCTTGCTCTATTTGTGCTGACTCAGACATAAGGGAGCCATGGATGCCCCATACACAGTTACTCATGGAAGTTGAGTGGGGTCCATTGGCTTGTTTCTGACCCCATCTCCATCCAAGCACAAGTTCTGGCTAAATTCCATACATTTTTTTATTTAGGCTCAATGTGGTAGGAGGAAGCATAATGCACAGGTGGAAATATGAGGAGGTCATTGTGGCTGAAGAAGAGAGAGAGAATGGGAAGCTTGGTTTGAGAGGAGAGTGGAGAGAATAAAGGGGAGAGTATGGCAGGTGGCCTTATAAAACCATATTCCTAATGGAATTTTGGCATTTATCCTGATAGAAAGCATATTAAGTGTTGGTGTGTGTACACACACAATGATCATATCTGCAATACATGCAAAAAAAAAAAAAACCAACCCATCCTGAGTCAGTGGAACAGAAAGGTCTGGTCTGGAATGGACAAGAGTGGACATAGAGAGAATAGTTAGAAGGTTGCAGAGGTGAGGCTGGGCAAGATGATGGCAATTTAGCTAATGCAAAGGTGGTGGGGATGGAGATAAATGGGTGGTTATAACAGAAAGCAAGGAACCAAAAATTGACAGGACATGGTATATGAGAGAAAAGTAATGAATATAACCCCTAGGTTTCTGGATAGATTGGGGATGTCATTCACAGAGAGAAGAACTCCAGATGTGAGGCCAGCAGGGTAATGCACTAAAAGGAAGGAGAAGGTTCAGAGGAGAATTTAGAGAATTGAGAAGAGTATGGGGGGATGGGCTAGATGGGTGATAGGTATTAAGGAGGGCACTTGTGATGAGCACTGGGTGTTGTTCTACTCCAGAAACCAATATTGCACTGTATGTTAACTAAGTAAAATTTAAATTAAAAAAAAAGAGGGGTGCCTGGGTGGCTCAGTCAGTTAGTCATCCGACTCTTGATATTAGCTCAGGTCATGATCTCAGGGTCATGAGATGGAGCCCTTTATTAGGTACAGTGCTCAGTGCAGAGTCTGTTTGAGATTCTCTCTCTCCTTCTCTCTCTGCCCCTCCTCCTGCTCTCTCTCCCTCTCTCTGGAATGGATAAATAAACCTTACAAAAAAAAAAGAATCAAGAAGAGTGGAACAGTTTTAAAATAGTGGTTTAGGGGAGGGTCATTTTCCACAGGAATTCAGGCACAAACCCCTGGGTGAATGCCATGGCTAGATCAATCCTTGGACCACTGTAAGAGGACTGAGTTTAGGGCACTCCAGAGGAAAGGGGAAAACTGAGTTTGCTTCTTCTTACCAAGGACAATGTGAAGGTTCTTCTTCACCCTGTCAATAAAGAAGTTATACATAGAAAGAGGAGTGACTTCGATCTTCTTGCCTTCTGTCCTGGCTGCCATTTGCATTTTCTCTACAAGGTCAGCCTTCTCCTCAGCTGGGAAGATGTTGGGCACGTCCCCTGTGTTCAGAAGCATGTTGATGTCCTCAATGAATGATTCGTCCTTGATCTGGTTATCAGCAAAGAGGAACACAGTACTCTTGGTGGCCACTCCAACCTGCAGCATGATCTTCTTCAGGTCCTCCCGCCAGTCATGGCTTGAGTAGTTCTTGGTGATCTCAATCTGGTACAGCTCGTATGAGTTCATGAATGTGGACAGTTTGCTGGCACTCTGCCGCCCACTGCCCCCAATGCCCACCAGGAGCAAGTGGCCTTTGTCCTGCTTCAGGACCCTGCAGATCCTGGAAATGTGCTCAATGGCAAACCTGAACATGACCAAAGACATGGGGGCCTTGCTGATGTTGTTGAACTCTTCCAGGTAGTACTCCATGACCACTGTGAGCTGTTTCAGGTCAGTGATCTCATCATAGATTTTTGGGTCACTTTCTGGCTTGAAGAAATCTCCAAAGAAGAGGCTACGGATATTATCGTCAACAATCTTTCCAGTGGGTGACAGGTGAATGAGGACCTGTGGAAAAGATAAATCTCAGCCAGGCATTCCACCAGTGGCCCAACCAGGTTGGCAGTGGGAGGTTATAGAGGGAGGGAACAAGAGATATGCTTGTTTCCTCTGAGCAAATTCTCCAAAGTGAGGGTCCATCAATAATTTTTTTTATAACACAATATTTGGATTGGATGGGTGTAAAGACTATGATGAAAGGGCATTAGAGAAAAAAGCATGAAAGTGAGAGTCAATCTGTTTGCCAAATGGTTAAAATGTTGGTGGTCAGGCTGTGAGATCCCAGTGGTGGTTGAAGGATGGCACCAATTTTTTTATGTGCTTGCTCCTTCACCAAACAAAGGTACAGGTACTACCCCTGGCCCCCACTCTGTGGCTAGAGTAGGAATGTTCTAGATGCTTTCTCTTCCTCATATTAGAACCTGGCAGTGCTTCTGCACTTGGCCTCTGGATGCCACATGAAACACCTGCAATTTTCCTATGGAGAAATCACAGCTTCTTAAAAATAGAGGTACAACTAGATGATGTAAACACATAGGCTTAAAACAACTTTCCTTACATCAAAATGGGAAGAGAAAATATTTACTAATGGGAAACATGGCACTCTTCTACTTAGGCTTTACCAGGGCCTCAATCAAACCATAAAAATTTCAGTTCATTTCTCAACTCACAAATTAACCTTAAAAATGTATTTTAGGGGGGGCGGAGCAAGATGGCGGAGGAGTAGGAGACCTGGATTTCGTCTGGTCTCAGGAATTCAGTTGAATAGGGATCAAACCATTCTGAACACCTATGAACTCAACAGGAGATCGAAGATAAGAAGAGTAACAACTCTCTGAACAGAGAAGCGACCACTTACTGGAAGGTAGGACGTGCGGAGAAGTGAATCCGAGGCGATATTCGGGAGGATAGACGACGGGGGAGGGGGCCTCCGCCGGCCGCTTCTGGCAAGTGATAGAGCCGCGGAGCACAAAATCGGAACTTTTAGAAGCGGGCTCTGCTGAGGGACGTCGCTCCAGTGGCTAAGCGGGGGGTGGAACCCTCGCGGGACAGTGTGGTCTCAGGACCCTTGAGGTCACAGAAAGACCAGGGGTGCCTGAGTGCGGCAGAGCTCCCAGGTATCAGAGCGGGGAAGCCGACTGCAGAGACGGAGCCGAGGCGCGGGCTCTCAGCTCAGGGTTGCCATAAACTGTATTCCGCAGCCCAGTCGGGCTACTGCTCCTCCAGCAGGGACCCGACAAGCAGCAGAGCCGGGGAGACTCCCTTTCCTCCCCCAAGAGGAGTGGCGTGGGAGTGCACTGCAGGGATCTGCTGGGTTTGGAGACTCCACACGGGGTCGGGTGCCAGAGATAGCAACGCTCGGTCACAGGCCAGGTGAGCACGCAGTGCGGCCGGAGACCGGGGAGACGGGAGTGACAGCTTTTCTCTGGGGGCACACTGAGGAGCGGGGCCCCGAGTTCTCAGCTCCTCTGGGTGGAGATTGGGAGGCCACCATTTTCATCCTGGTCCTCCAAAGCTGTACAAGAGCTTGCAGGGAACAAAAGCTCCTGAGAGCAAACCGGAGCAGCTTCCTTAGCCCGGACACACAAGGGCGGGGCAATTCAGCCTCCAGCAAAGACATTTGGGAACCACGGCAACGGGCCCCTCCCCCAGAAGATCAGCACGAACAGCCCGCAAGCCAAGACCAAGTTTACCGATCAAGAAGAACGGGAGAACTCCAGCGCTAGAGGAATACTGCACATAGAATTCATGGCTTTTTTACCATAATTCATTAGTTTTTCAAAGTTAATTTTTTTAACTTTTTTTTTGAATTTTTCTTTTTCCCTTTTTCAAACAACATCTTATCAATCCCTTTTTTTAAAAAAATATTTTTTATTTTTCATTTTTAGAGTCATATTTTTATCCCTTCATAGTAGTTACCCTTATTTTTGGCATCTATATATAAGTTGTTCTCTCTTTAAAATTGTGAGATACAATTTCTTCTAACAGATCAAAATATACCCTAAATCACTAGTGTATGGCTTTGTTCTAGTCTCCTGCCTGATCACATTCTCTCCCTTTTTTTTTCTTTTTTCTTTTTGTTTTGAAATCTTCTTCTTTCTTTTTAAAAACAACTTCTTATCTTATCAATTCCTTCTATAAAATCTTTTATAATTTTCATCTTTACAGTCATCTGCCATCCCTTCCTTGTATCAACCCTTATTTTGTACATATATAAGTCTTTCTTCCTTTAAAATTTTAGCAGGCACTTTCTTCTAACAGACCAAAATATGCCCAAAAGCTAGTGTGTGGCACTGATCTATGCACTAGCCTGATCATATTTGATCATATTCTGTTTTTTTTGTTTTGTTCTGTTTTTGTTTGTTTTTATCTTTTTCTTTTTCCTTTTTTTTTTTCCTCTTCTTTCTTTCCCATTCTTGTCCCCTGGTCTCAGGTCTTTTCTGATTTGTATAGAGCATATTTGCTAGAGACGTTGTTAACCTGTTAGCATTCTGTTCTCTCATGCATCTGTTCTCCTCTGGACAAAATGACAAGACGAAAAAATCAACTCAGCAAAAAGAACAAGAGGTAGTACCGTCTGCCAGGGACCTACTCAATACGGACATTAGTACGATGTCGGACCTAGAGTTCAGAATCATGACTTTAAAAGATACTAGCTGGGCTTGAAAAAAGCGTGGAAGTTATTAGAGAAACCCTTTCTGGAGAAATAAAAGAACTACAATCTAACCAAGTCGAAATCAAAAAGGCTATTAATGAGGTGCAATCAAAAACGGGGGCACTAACTGCTAGGATAAATGAGGCAGAAGAAAGAATCAGCAATATAGAAGACCAAATGATGGAAAATAAAGAGGCTGAGAAAAAGAGAGAGAAACAACTACTGGATCACGAGGGCAGAATTCAAGAGATAAGCGATACGATAAGACGAAACAACATTAGAATAATTGGGATCCCAGAAGAAGAAAGAGAGAGAGGGGCAGAAGGTATATTGGAGCAAATAATAGCAGAGAACTTCCCTAATGTGGGGAAGGAAACAGGTATCAAAATCCAGGAGGCATGGAGAACCCCTCTCAAAATCAATAAAAATATGTCAACACCCTGACACCTAATAGTAAAACTTACAATTCTCAGAGACAAAGAGAAAATCCTGAAAGCAGCTTGGGAGAAGAGATATGTAACCTACAATGGTAGAAACATTAGATTGGCAACAGACCTATCCACAGAGACCTGGCAGGCCAGAAAGGACTGGCAAGATATCTTCAGAGCACTAAACGAGAAAAATATGCAGCCAAGAATACTATATCCAGCTAGGCTGTCATTGAAAATAGAAGGAGAGATAAAAAGCTTCCAGGACAAACAAACACTAAAGGAATTTGCAAACACGAAACCAGCCCTCCAAGAAATATTGAAAGGGGTCCTCTAAGCAAAGAGAGAGACTAAAAGCAGCATAGATCAGAAAGGAACACAGACAATATACAGTCACAGTCACCTTATAGGCAATACAATGGCACTAAATTCATACCTTTCAATAGTTACCCTGAGTGTAAATGGGCTCAATGCCCCAATCAAAAGACACAGGCTATCAGATTGGATTAAAAAATAAAACCCATCAATATGCTGTCTGCAAGAGACTCATTTTAGACCCAAAGACACCCCCAGATTGAAAGTGAGGGGATGGAAAACCACTGACCATGCTAATGGACACCAAAAGAAAGCTGGGGTGACAATCCTTATATCAGACAAATTAGATTTTAAAACAAAGACTGTAATAAGAGATGAGGAAGGACACTATATCCTACTTAAAGGGTCTATCCAACAAGAAGATCTAACAGTTGTAAATATCTATGCCCCTAACATGGGAGCAGCCAATTATATAAGGCAATTAATAACAAAAGCAAAGAAACACATTAACAACAATACAATAATAATGGGGGACTTTAACACCCCCCTGACTGAAATGGACAGATCATCTCAGCAAAAGATCAACAAGAAAATAAAGACTTTAAATGACACACTGGACCAAATGGACTTCACAGACATATTCAGAACATTCCATCCCAAAGCAACGGAATACACATTCTTCTCTAGTGCCCATGGAACATTCTCCAGAACTGATCATATCCTAGGTCACAAATCAGGTCTCAACCGGTACCAAAAGATTGGGATTATTCCCTGCATATTTTCAGACCACGATGCTTTGATACTAGAACTCAATCACAAGAGGAAAGTCGGAAAGAACTCAAATACATGGAGGCTAAAGAGCATCGTACTAAAGAATGAATGGGTCAACCAGGAAATTAAAGAAGAATTAAAAAAATTCATGGAAACCAATGAAAATGAAAACGCAACTGTTCAAAATCTTTGCGATACAGCAAAGGCAATCCCGAGAGGAAAGTATATAGCAATACAAGCCTTTCTCAAGAAACAAGAAAGGTCTCAAATACACAACCTAACCCTACACCTAAAGGAGCTGGAGAAAGAACAGCAAAGAAAGCCTAAACCTAGCAGGAGAAGAGAAATAATAAAGATCAGAGCAGAAATCAATGAAATAGAAACCCAAAGAACAGTAGAACAGATCAACAAAACTAGGAGATGGTTCTTTGAAAGAATTAACAAGATTGATAAACCCCTGGCCAGACTTATCAAAAAGAAAAGAGAAATGACCCAAATCAACAAAATCATGAATGAAAGAGGAGAGATCACAACCAACACCAAAGAAATACAAACAATGATAAGAACATATTATGAGCAACTCTACGCCAGCAAATCAGATAACCTGGAAGAAATGGGTGCATTCCTAGAGATGTATCAACTACCAAAATTGAACCAGGAAGAAATAGAAAACCTGAACAGACCTATAACCACTAAGGAAATTGAAGCAGTCATCAAAAATCTCCCAAGAAACAAAAGCCCAGGGCCAGATGGCTTCCCAGGGGAATTCTATCAGACATTTAAAGAAGAATTAATACCTATTCGCCTGAAACTGTTCCAAAAAATAGAAATGGAAGGATAACTTCCAAACTCATTGTATGAGGCCACCATTACCTTGATCCCCAAACCAGACAAAGACCCCATCAAAAAGAACTATAGACCAATATCCTTGATGAACATGGATGCAAAAATTCTCACCAAAATACTAGCCAATAGGATCCAACAGTACATTAAAAGGATTATTCACCATGACCAAGTGGGATTTATCCCTGGGCTGCAAGGCTGGTTCAACATCCGCAAATCAATCCACGTGATACAATGCATTAACAAAAGAAAGAACAAGAATCATATGATCCTCTCAATAGATTCAGAAAAAGCATTTGACAAAGTACAGCATCCTTTCTTGATCAAAACTCTTCAGAGTATAGGGATAGAGGGTACATACCTCAATATCATAAAAGCCATCTATGAAAAACCTACAGCGAATATCATGCTCAATGGGGAAAAGCTGAGAGCTTTTCCCCTAAGGTCAGGAACGCGGCAGGGATGTCCACTCTCACCACTGCTATTCAACATAGTATTAGAAGTCCTAGCCACAGCAATCAGACAACAAAAAGAAATCAAAGGCATCCAAATCGGCAAAGAGGAAGTCAAACTCTCACTCTTTGCAGATGATATGATACCGTATGTGGAAAACCCAAAAGACTCCACCCCAAAACTGCTAGAACTCATATAGGAATTCAGTCAAGTAGTAGGAAATAAAATCAATGCACAGAAATCAGTGGCATTCCTATACACCAACAACAAGACAGAAGAGAGACAAATCAAGGAGTCGATCCCATTTACAATTGCACCCAAAACCATAAGATATCTAGGAATAAACTAAACCAAAGAGGCAAAGGATCTGTACTCAGAAAACTATAAAATACTCATGAAAGAAATTGAAGAAGACACAAAGAAATGGAAAAACGTTCCATGCTCATGGATTGGAAGAACAAACATTGTGAAGATGTCAGTGCTACCTAGAGCAATCTACACGTTCAATGCAATTCCCATCAAAATACCATCCACCTTTTTCAAAGAAATGGAACAAATAATCCTAAAATTTGTATGGAAGCAGAAGAGACACCGAATAGCCAGAGTAATCTTGAAAAAGAAAAGCAAAGCTGGCGGCATCACAATTCCGGACTTCCAGCTCTATTACAAAGCTGTCATCATCAAAACAGTATGGTACTGGCACAAAAACAGACACATAGATCAATGGAACAGAATCGAGAGCCCAGAAATGGACCCTCAACTCTATGGTCAACTCATCTTTGAGAAAGCAAGAAAGAATGTCCAATGGAAAAAAGACAGTCTCCTCAACAAATGGTGTTGGGAAAATTGGACAGCCACATGCAGAAGAATGAAACTGGACCATTTCCTTACACCACACACAAAAATAGACTCCAAATGGTTGAAAGACCTAAACGTGAGACAGGAGTCCATCAAAATCCTAAAGGAGAACACAGGCAGCAACCTCTTCGACCTCAGCCACAGCAACTTCTTCCTAGAAACATCGCCAAAGGCAAGGAAAGCCAGGGCAAAAATGAACTATTGGGATTTCATCAAGATAAAAAGCTTTTGCACAGTAAAAGAAACAGTCCACAAAACCAAAAGACAACCGACAGAATGGGAGGAAATATGTGCAGATGACACATCAGATAAAGGGCTAGTATCCAAAATCTATAAAGAACTTATCAAACTCAACACCCAAAGAACAAATAATCCAATCAAGAAATGGGCAGAAGACATGAACAGACATTTTTCCAAAGAAGACATCCAAATGGCCAACAGACACATGAAAAAGTGCTCAACATCGCTCGGCATCAGGGAAATCCAAATCAAAACCTCCATGAGATACCACCTCACACCCGTCAGAATGGCTAAAATTAACAAGTCAGGAAACGACAGATGTTGGCGGGGATGCGGAGAAAAGGGAACCCTCCTACACTGTTGGTGGGAATGCAAACTGGTGCAACCACTCTGGAAAACAGTATGGAGGCTCCTCAAACAGTTGAAAATAGAGCTACCATACGATCCAGCAATTGCACTACTGGGTATTTACCCCAAAGATACAAATGTAGGGATCCAAAGGGGTACGTGCACCCCAATGTTTATAGCAGCAATGTCCACAATAGCCAAACTATGGAAAGAGCCAAGATGTCCATCGACAGATGAATGGATAAAGAAGAGGTGGTATACATACACATTATGGAATATTATGCAGCCATCAAAAGGAATGAGATCTTGCCATTTGCAACGACGTGGATGGAACTGGAGGGTGTTATGCTGAGTGAAATAAGTCAATCAGAGAAAGACATGTATCATATGACCTCACTGATATGAGGAATTCTTAATCTCAGGAAACAAACTGAGGGTTGCTGGAGTGGTGGGGGGTGGGAGGGATGGGGTGGCTGGGTGATAGACATTGGGGAGGGTATGTGCTATGGTGAGCGCTGTGAATTGTACAAGACCGATGAATCACGGATCTGTACTTCTGAAACAAATAATGCAATATATGTTAAGAAAAAAAAAAGAAGATAGCAGGAGGGGAAGAATGAAGGGGAGTAAATCGGAGGGGGAGACGAACCATGAGAGACGATGGACTCTGAAAAACAAACTGAGGGTTCTAGAGGGGAGGGGGGTGTGGGGATGGGTTAGCCTGGTGATGGGTATTAAAGAGGGCACGTTCTGCGTGGAGCACTGGGTGTTATGCACAAAGAATGAATCATGGAACACTACATCAAAAACTAATGATGTAATGTATGGTGATTAACATAACAATAAAAAATTATTAAAAAATGTATTTTAAGTTAAGTATAAACAATTACATGAGATCATAAACCACTTTGAATAGATACAAATGTATATGTTATCAGGGAAGTGAAACAAAATTGGGCCAAGTATAATATCATCAAATCCAAATGACTAGATGACTTAATCCCATTCCCTGAGATTCAGAAAGCAGAGCTGTGAGTCTCCTCTAGGAAGGAAACTTGAAATCTGAGACTAACATAGTCAAATATTTGGGACCATTTCTGAGGCCAAATGCTCATAGGGTCTGGCTTACCTTCTCCATAGTCTGCTTGAAGCAACTGGATGTGGTTTCCTTCACCATGTTGAAGAAGACCTGTCTGTCCTCATGGTCAATCAGACGGTCATAGAAGACCCGATAAACCTCATGGATCCAAAGTCGGATAAATTTTTCCACATCCTAAAAATCCAGAGTTAATTATTTGTATGAATGGAAGGTGGTACCTGAGTTGGTAGTTTTCTTTCTAGATCCTGGGGTTGACTGTGTTATATTAAACAATAAAATACTTAGCACAATGCCTAGCAGAGATAAATGCTTAATAAAATTTAGCTACTACTATTATCACTGTTTATTCACGTAGCTAAGGATATTGCTGAATGAACTTGATAACAGAAATGATAGTGTCTGACCTGCAGGTGGGTGTGAGGGCAGAGCAGTACCCCTTGGATAACCCGTGAAAAGTCCCGTAAGTTAAAGACGTAATGAGACTTGGAGGGAGTTGGCAAGAAATTCTCAACTGCAGCTTTATAAATTGTCATAGTAGCTTGTACCAGCATCTTTCCATACCTTGGGAGGAAGAGAAAGGGAGATTCATCAAGGAGGAGCCAGAACTGAGGATCTGGGCCAATATTGTGGAATACACAGGAACCTCTTACCTTAAGAACATCACGTCAAATCCTTTCCCAAAGTGCCAGTCAGCAATTGAACTGAAAATCTTGATTAAAATGTCATCCTCAAAGGCGTTGATGGAAAGAATATTCAGATGGCGAGTGAATCGTCCTGGAAAACACACACACTCACACCTACCTCCTGGGCCTTGTGATGCTGGGATATGAAAGAGTATGTTTTCCTCTGTCTTATTGTTCTAGAGCTGTGCTATCCAACATGGCAGCCTCTAACCACATATGGCTATTTAAACCCAATTAATATTAAATCACATTAAAAAATAATTTCCTCATGTTATGCACAAAAAATGAATCATGGAACATTACATCAAAAACTAATGATGTGATGTATGGTGATTAACATAACAATAAAAAATTTAAAAAAATAATTTCCTCAGTCTCACTAGCCACATTTCAAGTGCACAAGAGTAGCATGTGGCTAGTGGCTGGCTGTTGTATTGCATAATGCAAATGTAGAACATCTCCATGATTGCAGAAATCCTATTAACAGCACTAAACTAGTGTTCAAGATTATTTTTTAAAAGTGAAGGCAATATGTGATCATTGTAAAATAGTAAATTCAGAAATACTTTTATAGAAAGTGAGCATCACCTTTGACTTACTTCCCACATACCAAATCCATTCTTCCCTCAATTAACCACTATTAATTTGATATCCTTACATATCTACCTATATCTATATTTACCTGTCTAATGTTAGATATCTATATATTTATATATCTATATATCAGCTTTATTGAGATATAATTCACATACTGTACAATTCACCCATTTAAAGTACACAATTCAATCACTTTTTAATAGTTGTGAAACCAACACCATAATCAATTTTAGAACATTTTAATCACCTCAGAAAGAAATCTTGTACCCACTAGCAGTCACTCTCCATTTCCTTGGAGCCCTTGGCAACGAATAACCTATTTTCTATTTCTGTAAATTTGTCTGCATATCTGTTTTTAAAAAGCATTTTATTATATAAAATAAAATGCAGATACTGAAAACCAGAGAAAAACAAATATAAAGTTTAGTGAGTCATAAGGTCAACACCCTTATATCTACCATCCAAGTAAAAAAATAAAGCTTTGCCAACCCTCCATAGATGCCCCTCCATATATCCCATACCAATCTTAGCCTTCTCTCTCTCTCTCTCTCCAAAGGTTACTGTTATCCTGACTTTAATAGTGATTTGCTGTCTTGCATTTCTTTGTTTTTATCACCCAAGTGTTCATTCCTACATACCAGAGTTTAATCCTCCCAATTAAAAAAAACTTGATATGTCTTCAAGTCTCTTTTAATCTATAGGTTCCCCTTCCAACCCTTTCTTTCATCTTTTGTCTGATAAGAGTATCTGGGCTGTTTGATCTGTAGAGTTTCAACAGTTAGGATTTTGTTCATTGCATACTCATGGTGCAGTTAATTCTGTTCCTCTGTCCTCATATGTATTTCATAGTAATTTGCAGTTGGATCTAGAAATTTGATCAGATTCAGATTCCAGATAGCATGTAGTGGTATATTCTTTCATTAGAGACATAATGATATCTCTCCCTTTGTGATGTTGGTAGCTACGGATGCTCAATGGCTAGATCCATTAAGTCACTCATTAGTGTAAAATGGTGATATTCTGATTCTATCATTTCTTTTTCATATATTGATTGGAATATTTTTATAAAGAGACACTTCCCCTCACCTACGATTTGCTTATACCATGGTACATTTCATATAAGAAACTCAGGATAAATGTTTGATTCTTTCCATTTATTTATCAGTTTTCAAGATAATAAATTGGTTCCTTACCATCCTCTGTAAAATGACCAACTATCATTGTTTTATAGAGTAATGGATTTAAATATATTTTGATACATTTCAATCCATTAAAATTGCTATCATTGTTGAAGCTCAAATTTTCCCATCTTTGGCCAGTGAGGGCCTCCTTATGTTGCCAACTGAGTCCTGCTGACATGACCATTTAATCTTTAAAAGTTTTCTCATTATCTAGTATATCAAGAAGTTACAAGCTCAACTGGTATATTTTCTGCCCTAGATTGCAATCAGCCATTTCTCAAGAAGCTATGGTTCCTTTTAGTAGGAAACTGGATTTCAAAACAATCTGGGTGGTAGGCATGCTCAGTGTTAATGAGTTGTTTATTATTTCCTAGACCTAGTACATCATGAGCTACTACTGATATTTCTAATTTAGGACTACAGGGCTTTCACTTAATTTCATCTATATTACATCTTGATCTCCTTTCTTCCATACTGAGACTCCTGGTTCTCAAGGATACAAGGGTCAGTGGAAATAGAAAATTCCACAATAACTTGTTTGTATAATCCTACTTTATACAAAGCCCTTAGACTAAGAATATACTACCACTACCAATTATGATAACTGAAAACAGTTTAAAACTTTTTGTACTTGCTATCCTAATCTCCCCTCCATTTTCAGTTGTTCTGTATCACTGGGTCTTATAGCCTTTACATATTATAATCACTCCCAGGTAGTCTTAGTTCAACAAATAACTGTATATTTAATGCTTACTACCAGTTGTTCTATTTCTTTTTTTAAAAATTTTGAATATTGAAATACTTTATTTTTTTGTTGTAGTGTTCAATGATTCATTAGTTGTGTATAACACCTATTTCTTTACAGTCATTTTGATCACGTGAAACCCATTTTCTAGTAGATTCCCAAGAAAGGACTTGTGGAAATAAATCTGACTTATTGCATTCTGATAAAAGTTTTCCTCTTATATCCGAAAGTCAGCTTTTCTGGCTATAAAATCCTTGACTCCCATTTTATTTCCTTGAGTATCTTAAATACGTTATTTCATTTTCTTCTGGCATAAAGCATTGTGGTTGAATAGTTTTAAGATGCTCTAATTTTATTTCTCTTAAAAGTCATGTACTCTTTTGTGCTTAGATGCCCAAAGGAGTTTTTCCTATTCTTTAAAGTCCAGGAATTTTACTAGTACATGTCTTGGTAGTGATCATTCTTGAGTCTGTATTCTTAGATACACAATGTACCAATTAAGATCATCCTGTCCATTTTCCTTATGGAAAATTTTACAGATAAGAAAGCTAAATGTCAGAGGGGAGAGTGAGGTCAAAGAATCTTAAGTCTAGAGATGGTATTAAGATTCTTAAGCAAGGATGGATCTCAGAATTAAAAACACAGATCCTAGAAGAATCCAGTTGCGCCTGAAGCAAATGTATTCCTGAATTGTTAGATGATGGGGGGAGCTCTTATTTTTTTTTTAATTATTATTTTGTTTAGGCCACTTTGGGTTAGTTGTTCTATCTTTGGCAATTTGAAGAACTGTAAAAAAAAAAAAAAAACCCAACAGGTGAATCCATCACCACCCCTGCTTGAGAACCTCTGATCTAGCCTCCCTCCTGGTACACGTGCTGGCCACACTGAACTCTCCTTTTCATATGGAGAGTTCCTCCAGGGAACTCTGTTCCTCCAGGGCCTAGCCAAAGACTCTCACATTCTCTTTTCATCTTCAAGTCCATTTCACACAACTTTCAATATGAAGTCTTCGAATTCCACTCCCTGGAGCTAGCCCAAACCCTTCCAGCTATAGCCTAAATATACTTTTCTCCACCTTCCATCAGGACAGAGTGCGCTGTACCAACCCTCTGTCCATGAAGGTAGTCTGGCTCTGCTGGACGATGAAGAGGAATGAACTTTCTCTTTCACGTACCAGTAACGTCATTTCTTCCTCCCCCGGGGGGCCCCATGGCTGTCACAAGCAGCACATCCACAATGTCCAGCCTGTTTGTGTCCTTCTTGTCAAACCAGTAACCATGGTCAATCAACTGCCTCAAGAGCTCAATGGGGGGCTGGGCCCCATACACCTCTTTGGCTGGCATGTTGAGGTCATCTGGGGAAAGAAGGCATGGCCACATACTGTAAGTCTCTGGGCTATTTAAACCTAATTAATATTCCTTTCATGGGAGAGTCTGTGCCTACTTGTCCCATTCCCACTCTAGGCAGGGCTCAGCCAGGGGATATTCTGACCATATGGGAAGAGGATTTCCTGGGTTCTGGGTTCTCCTGCCTCACTGAGATCTCTGCCCATTGTGACTTTAAGGATGCATGGATTAGCATCAACAAACAGGCATTTGATTTTTTTCCCATTCCATCAACCACAGTATATTGATTCTCTACTATGAGCTAGACATTTTATTAATTTCTGAGGATATGATGGTGAGGAAGATAGTCATACTCCCAGCGAACAGGGTATATAATTCAATCAATCACCAGGTAACAACTGAATCCCAATGGGAGAAAAGTTTTGAGCTAGGGTTTTTGTGGAGCAAAATCAAAATGGCAAGGATGGTGACTTTCTCAAGGGTAAGGATTGATTTCCACCAATAGCATATTGTGATCCAGTGACTGCACATAGAAGACACTCAATAAAATGGAAGCTCTCTTAATTTTTCTCTAATGAACACTGATTGAATGCCCAGTTTGTTTCAGATAACAGTTCAGGGGTTTTATACATATTATCTCATCTAATCCAAATAATGGCTTTATAAGGAAGATAGTATTACCTTTATGTTAGAGGTGAGGAACTAAGGGTCATGCAAGTTAAATCACAATATGCCTACGGCTAGAAGGTTAGATTTGAACCTAGATCTGTTTGGTTACAAAGCTTAAATTGTTTCTGAATATGCCATAAGAAATAGGAAGGGAGAACAGTTTGAAGGAAAGGGAAAAGGGAAGAAAAGAAAGTGAAAACAAAATAAAATTGGATCTCTGCCTTTAAGAAGCTAATGTTAGTGGGCAAGGATATAAATAAAGATAATATTCACTATCAATACATGAATTTTAAAGACAGGACATGAGATAACCCAGAACAGTAGGGCATTACTTTTACTAAATGACAACCCTATGAGTTAGCAGTAAGAGAGTGGAAAATGTAATGTATTTGTCATAAAAAAACCTAGGTTTGGGTCATGGCTCCAGAATTTTCTTGATGTTTGACAGAGAATTTAACCTTCTGGAGCCTCAATTATCTGACTAGTAAAATGATAATGATGGTTAATAACCTCACAGGGATGTTAGGCTCAAATGAAATAAATGAGGAATGCTTTGTAGAGAGGTAAAATCCTGGGGAAACTCAATGTGCTTATTTCACAAATACTTATTTAGCAATATTTAGGTTTCTTCCTTTACTGATAACCTTCATCTGACAAAAAATGGAATATGGGGTTTATCACAAAGTGAGTGTTGTTTTTGGAGATGCAAGAGGGTAGACACCCTTCTAGAACTAATTCTCACTACAAAGTAACCTTCCCTGATCCAAAGGCTCATCTTCATCTCAGGGGAAACTGGAAGCCTAATTGAGGCAAAAAGACCTGGATTATATCTTACTGAAAAATCTGACATATAGTACTTAATCAATAAATACATGGTAACGAAAGGAGGAAAGGAATGGAAAAACAAAATTAAAGACGAGAGAAAGGGAGGGAAGGGGGAGGGAAAAAAGGTGGGGGGAAGAAAGGAAGGGAAGCAGGATGGAGAAGAAAAGGGGAGGGAAGTAATACTAAATTACATTAACCAGAAATATGTTATTTCTTAGAGAGAGTAAAAGAACTGTACAGTGGGAGATTCTGGTTTGCTGCAGCATAGAAGAATCTGATTGTGTTCAGATTCAGGCTAATGCCTTACCAACAAATACCACTGCTTTCTTCCCTATGGGAGGCCCAAACAGGCCCTTCCGTCGTCGATCCAGCTTGGACATGATGATATCCTGAGTCTGATTGGCTGAGGTTCGGGCAGAGAAATTGATGAAGTTTGGCAGGTAGGTGTTTTTGGGAAGGTGGAGAAGGAAATTGTTGGTAATGACTGATTTGCCAGTGCCTGTGGGCCCCACAAACAGCACTGGAATTTCATGGTCCACGTAGGTTTTCAAGAAGAAGGACTGCCTGGCTGTCTCCACTGTGGAGATGATGAGTTCTGAGACCTGTACCACAAAGACATGGGATAGTGTTGTTACTGGGCCAGGGAGGCTGGGTCTTGGCATTCAGACTTACTGTCCATTCAGCTCCATCCCTTACTATCTTTATGACTTTGAGTGAGTATTTAACCTGCACAGGGCCTCAGTTTCTTCATCTGTGAGACAGGATAATAATGGCACCCAGGTCACTAAGCTGTTTTGAGGGTTAAATGAGATCATACATGTCAAGATGGGCATTATTGGCTCTGATTTATAGATGAGGAAACTGCGGTCCATAGCTCTTCTGCAATTTGTCCAAGTAATGCAGCAAGTAAGCGGAAATGCAGGAACTTGAATTCCAGCTTGTCTGATTCCAAAGTCTATATTCTTTTTTTTTTTTTAAGATTTTATTTATTTGACAGAGAGAGAGAGAGAGAGAGCACAAGCAGGGGGAGCAGCAGAGGGAGAGGGAGAAACAGGCTCTCTGCTGAGCAGGGAGCCCAACACGGGGCTGGATTCCAGGACCCTGGGATCATGACCTAAGCTGAAGGCAGATGCTTAACGGACTGAGCCACCCAGGCGCCCCTCCCAAGTCTATATTCTTAACCACTGAACTATCATGGTATAGACACCAATTACATTAAGGACTGGTCTATAGCTGTTGCCCTCTGAGATCATTGCTCTGAACCAACTTGTCTGCTTTGCCCCAGGCAAGGTCCACTTCCCGTATGACATCCTACTGCTTGGCTTGAGGGGGTGGGTTCTGACTCTCAGTCCCCATTCCCTGCACTTATTTCTGATCTGCTTTTTCCAACACTCAGATTCTTGGTTCTAGGACCCACCCCCATTTAGCCTTTTTTTCCAATATGGGGATTATAACACTCTTCCTGTTATTCAGACCCCAAATGGACTCTAAGGCCTTGGTCTTAGGCTCCTGGAATCCCTATTACTTTGAATAGAATACCTTACCTTAGTTTGGCTTCTCTGAGCCTGAACCCTGTCATCAATCATTTGGCCACATTTGGTTCCTCCATGGGAACAGAGGAAGGGAAAAGAAGATGTATATCATATGCTGACATCTCCCTATATGTCTAGGCTGGGAGGGGCCAGTGAACAGGAAGCCACTGTTTGCACAACTCTAGAAAGCACCGTTCACACTATGGTTTATGTAAATGGTGCCCCTAAAGCAAAGCTAGACCATAATGTCAATGGAGCCAACTGAGTCTGTGCAACATGGCAGCCCTGTGTGTACTAGCAGAAAAAGGCTGGGCTTCTTTTGATAAGTAATTAGCTCAAAGGAAAAGGAACAGACAGGGCAGGAATTGAAGTATAGAGGAAGAAAATTAATAGGTACTGAGCTATGGAGGTTCTGCCTATATTATCCTCTGCTGTTTTCCCAGTAACCCTCTGAGGCTGGAGAATTACTGGATCACTTGTCCAAAGCCACGTAGCTGGTAAGTGGTGCTGAATGCAGGGCCAGGCAAAGATGCTTATTTTGCTACCAATATGGAATTTAAAGCAAGTTGGGTTTCAGAGATTTTTATTTTCAGAGACTAGAACACCTGTTTGACAAGGGGAAAATTTTCAGCAGAACTTAAAATCTTTTCTGCATTGGACTCTCTTATTTGCAGGAATTCAGCACGATTTCAAACTCCTGGAGTTCAGGTGACTGAGCTCTTTAAGGAGAATTAAAGTTTTGGACCTCTGTGCTTGGGGCTTCTGCACAACACTCAGCCAACAGAGTGTGTCCTGAATTCAGCACACATCCACCTCTATTCATCACACCATCTTCAGGAACAGCTGTGGTCTTGCCAGCTGTCTGACTTGTGTCAATATTCTCACTTTTCCATCCACTGTTCACCACTCCATTTGGGGCCTGAATGATCTGCAATCACCCCCAGAAAAATGAAAGTATGTCCACGAGATACTACTAACAGAGGCAAATTTTCCACAATGAAATGAGCAGGAGTTGTAGCTGAATCATCTGCTAACCAGAAAACCCATTCATCAGACCTGTTTCTCTAAGAATTCTCATCAAGGAAATCTTTCTCTGGGAATTTTGAAGAAAACAATCTTTTTTGGCTGAGATGTCTGAGAGGTAAGACCAATGACCACCTGGCATTGATCACTGACCACATGACAATGCTAATAATCAAAATAGCAACCAACATGAATCTAGCACATAATGCGTGCCATGTGTTCATGCCTTCAATTCTTGCAAACACCCTTTAAGTATTCTTTCTGCTACTGTGTAGTTGAGTAAACTGAGGCAGAGAGCGTGAAGGCTGAGTAAGGAATCTGTGTCTAACTCTAAAGTCCATGCGTTTGAAGGCTGATCCAGCTCATGTTTGAAACTTTTTCTAAAGAAAGTTCTTAAAAATGCTAATACAGAACTGACATCAATTCCTCCACCTTAGAGAAAATTCAGGTAATTTTAGAAACCAAAGCTCCATGGCAAATACCTCTCTTTTACCTTTGCATTAGCTGGGATATCTTCCTCCTCTTTGGTGATATATTCTGTCCATGTGCACCAATGTCCACTACCTTGCTTGAGGAAATAAAAATCATAGATGCTTCCTGGATTCAAAGACACAGAACAGGTCATTAGCATGCTGGGGGTTTACATTTCATACTTAAGATATTTTACCACCTCAGCTAGAGGCCTCTGAAAATGTACAACTACCAGTACTGGCAGAGCTGTTGTGAAACTTACACATTAAGGGTAACCGCATAAACTGGAAAAAAGCTTTTAAAGAGTAATGACTTTATCATTTGTATAAAAAAATGAGAGGTACTAGTTATACAAAGAATTACTTTAATAAGGTAAAACAGGAAGTATTGCACAATAGAAGAAGGCAATAAATCAAATCTCACATCCAGAAATAACTTTTGATGGCAATCCTGGCTTTCTCTCTGGCACACAACACATTGAACATGGAAGGACAGATGAAAGAAAGGATTTAATAAGGATAGGATCATTTGATATTATATATTATACTGTTATATATTACACTATTATGCATTAATATATGATACATATTCTATTAATGCACATATATATTATATAATTACATCATATATTAAAATTATTATATATGATATATATTATACTATTTTAAAATAAAGATGTTAAATTTTATTACACCTAACCATAGCAGAAGAAAAGGAGAGTAAAAACTGAAGTAAAACTGAAGGACCTGCTGAACTTCAGATAAATCATGATTTACTACAAGAGATATTACTTCCTAAAAGATGCTTTTTGAAAAAAAATTGAGGTATGAGTGACATAATAGTTTCAACTGTACAACATAATATTTGATATTTGTATATACTGAGAAATGATCACCACAATAAGACTAGTTAACATTTGTTTCCACATATAGTAACAATTTTTTTTCTTGTGATGAGAACTTTTAAGATATACTCTCTCAGCAAGACACTTAAAAAAAAATCTTTATTTATAAAAACCTTTAACCATCACCAACAGGCATTAACAAACATTTTCTTAAAAACAATAATCTCCAGGGGCCCCTGGGTGGCTCAGTGGGTTAGGCGTCTGACTCTTGATTTTGGCCCAGGTCATGCTATTGAGCCCCACAATGGGCTCTACACTGAGTGGAGCCTGCTTAGGATTCTCTCTCTCCCTCTGCCCCTCCTCCCACTTGCATGTGCGTATGCACTTCTCTCTCTCTCAAAAAAAAAAAAAAAATCTCCATACCCAATGTGGGGCTTGAACTCATGACCCCAAGATCAAGAGCTGCATGATCTACTGGTTGAGCCAGCCAGGAGCCCCATGATGCTTCTTAACTAAAAAATAATTTTAAGTGATTATAGGCTTAACGTTATGCTTTTAAAAATCATTTAGTCCAACTTTATGATTGTAGTTTAACTTTTTATCATGTAAAAAAATAATTTAAATACATGAAAGTAAGGAGAATAGTATAATAAACTGCCATGTACCCATTATCTGGCTTCAATAATTATCAGCATTTCGCTATTCTTGTCTCATCCATGTCCCCACCACTAATCACCACCATATTCATTTGCCCCCTCCCTTTCCCTCTCCCCCTCTCTCTCCCATCCCTTTCCTTTCTTCTTTCTCTGTCTGGAGTATTTTGAAGCAAATCCAGACATTATATTTCATTTGTAAATCCACATGACTCAACATTAGACCAATTTCATTGATTCGTTTATAAGCTATGAGGTTATTAACTCACTCTTCTTTCCATCTCCCCTCCTCTGGGGTCTTTTGTTGTTGCTGAGGATAACCATAATTCTCCCATTCCTTAGTCTGAGGTCTATATTTCAATAGATTCAATGCTGAAATTTAAGGCTTTTAACACAGACCATTCAACAGTTCTTCATTTTGATTGATCAACCAGTCAGTTGGCTGATTTCTTTTCTTTTCTTTTTTTCCCAAGAAGGGACTTATAGGTGCTCTATTCTCTCAGTTCTTGCAAGTTTGGTAATATCTGTCAGCTGATTTTGTTTTTGAACAGTGACTTGGCTGAGAGTGATATTCTCATGTCACATTTTCTTTCCTTCAGACTTCTGACTGTTGTCTTATGCTTCCCTGTGTACTAAGTTGCTGTGTGGAAGTGTGAGATCCATCAGATACTTCCCCCTTCACTGACCTTTTTTTCCTTATCTAGATGTGTGATGCAATCTCTTATCTGTAAGCCCAATAACTTATTTGGGCTATGTCTTTTGGTCAATTATTCTATATCAGTTTTTCTTGAAACATAGCATGCTCATAATTTGTTAACATTTTAGGAATAATTTCTCATTTATATCTTTATATATATTGTCTATACTATTTGCTGAGTTACCTACTTAAGGAATTAGCATTGTTTGGCCTCCATATCAATCATATTATTGATAATCACTTTAATGTATTTGGCTTTTCTTCTATAGTAAGTGTAATTCTCTCAACCCTTCCCTCTAAGCCATTTATGAGATGTCTACACTTTATTCCTTGCTATTCCTAATATATTTATTAGATCATTAATGGTATTGTTTCATTGTCAATTTGTTTCTTTGGTTTTTATTTTATTTAAATTCAATTAACATATAGTATATTATTAGTTTCAGAGGTAGAGTTCAGGGATTCATCAGTTGTATATAATACCCAGTGCTCATTACATCACATGCCCTCCTTAATGCCCATCATCCAGTTATCCCATCTCCCTACCCCTCCCCTCCAGCAACCCTATTTGTTTCCTATAGTTAAGAGTCTCTTGTGGTTTGTCTTCCTCTCTGATTGTCTTATTTCCCCCCTCTTTTCCCTTATGATCCTCTGTTTTGTTTCTTAAATTCCACATATGAGTGAAATCATATAATTGTCTTTCTCTGCTTGACTTATTTCACTTAGCATAATACCCTCTAATTCCATCCACATCATTGCAAATGACAAGATTTTTCTTTTTTTTTTTGAGAGAGAGAGAGAATGTGTGACCTGGTGGGTGGGTGGTGAGGGGGAGGGGCAGAGGCAGAGGAAGAGAGAGAATCCCAAGCAGGCTCCACACCTAGCATGGAGCCTGATGCGGGGCTCAATCTCACGACCCTGAAATCATGACCTGAGCCGAAATCATGAGTTGGACACTTAACCCTCTGAGCCACCCAGGTGCACCTGTTCTTTGGTTTTTAATCCCTCTTTTCCTCTAATTCTGGGTTTTATCACCTCATCTGCAAACTTTGAAAAGACAGCTTTATTGAGATGAAAGTCATCCATATTAATGGTTTACTAAAAATATATGTATACATGATGAACTAATATTCATAGTTGTGCAGCCATTACTATAACCAATTTTAAGACATTTCATTATATGGAAAAGATACCCTATATCTTTTAGCTGTTATCCCTCATCTCCCCCACCAATCCCCTGCACTAGGCAACCACTAATCTACAGTCTCTATAGATTTGTCTATTCTGGACATTTTGTATAAATGAAATCATATAATATGTGTTCTTTTATGACTACCTTATTTTACTCCATGATCGAGCTATTGATCTATCTGCTTTTTTTTTTTTTAAGTAGGCTCCATCCCCAGGGTGGAGCCCAATGTGGGGCTTGAACTCACAACCCTGGGATCAAGACCTGAGCTGAGATCAAGAGTCAGACAGTTAACTGACTGAGCCACCCAGGTGTCCCTCATAATATTTTTAAGTTTCATCCATGTTGTAGCATGTATTATTACTTCACTTCTTTTTATTGTTAAAGAAAATTCCATTGTATGGATATATTCTATTTTATTTATTCACTCATCTGTTGGTGGAAATTTGAATTGTTTCCACTTTTTGGCCATTATGAATAATGCTGCTCTGAACATTCATGTACAAATTTTTGTGTGGCAATGGAATATTATGCAGCCATCAAAAGGAATGAGATCTTGCCATTTGCAACGACGTGGATGGAACTGGAGGGTGTTATGCTGAGTGAAATAAGTCAATCAGAGAAAGACATGTATCACATGACCTCACTGATATGAGGAATTCTTAATCTCAGGAAACAAACTGAGTGTTACTGGAGTGGTTGGGGGTGGGAGGGATGGGGTGGCTGGGTGATAGACATTGGGGAGGGTATGTGCTACGGTGAGTGCTGTGAATTGTGCAAGACTGTTGAATCACAGATCTGTACTTCTGAAACAAATAACGCAACATATTTTAAGAAAAAAGAAAAAGAAGAAGATAACAGGAGAGGAAGAAAAGGGGAGTATGTCAGAGGGGGAGACGAACCATGAGAGATGATGGACTCTGAAAAACAAACTGAGGGTTCTAGAGGGGAGGGGGGTAGGGGGATGGGTTAGCCTGGTGATGGGTATTGAGGAGGGCACGTTCTGCATGGAGCACTGGGTGTTATGAACAAACAATGAATCATGGAACACTGCACCAAAAACTAATGATGTAATATATGGTGATTAACATAACAATAAAAAAATTAAACAAAACAACAACAACAAAAAAAAACACATGCCTTTAACTGGCTTCAAGAAATGAAAAAAAAAACAACAAAAAAACAAAAACAAAAAAAAATTTTTGTGTGGACAAATGTTTCTGTTTCTCTTGGGCATATACCTAGGAGTGGAATTGCTGGGTCATATGGTAACTCTGTTTAAGTTTTGAGGAATTATCAAATACTGTTTTCCAACACTGCTGTACCATTTTACATTTCCCTTACATATGTGAGAGTTCCAATTTTCCCATGTTCTCACCAACACTTGTTGTTTTCTGTGTTTTTTATTATTCTCCTCCTAGTTGTGAAGTGGTATCTCATTGTGTTTTTGATTTGCATTTCCCATGGCTAATGATGCTGTCATGTGTTTATTGACTCTTTGTGTATCTTCTTTGGAGAAATGTCTATTCAGTTACTTTGCCCATTTTTAGTAGGGTTATCTCTTTATTATTGTGTTGTAATACCTCTTTATATATTCCAGATATAAGTCCCTTATCAGACACATGATTTGTAAAAAAAAAAAAATTCACCCATTCTGTGGGTCATCTTTCCACTTTTTTGACCTCGTCCTTTGAAGCACAAAAGTTTTTAATTTTTTAAAGAAGATTTTGGACACAGAGAGAGAACAAAGAGGAGGGGCAGAGAGAAAGGGAAAGAGAATCTAAAGCAGACTCCACATTGAGTGCAGAACCTGACGTGGGGCTCAGTCTCACAACACTGAGATCACAACCTGAGCTGAAGCCAAGAGTCAGATGCTTAACTGACCGTGCCACCCAGGTGCCCCATAAAAGTTTTTAATTTTGACAAAGTCCAGTTTACCTATTTTTTCTTTTGTTGCTTGTGTTTTTGGTGTCCTAAGAAACCATTGCCTAGTTCAAGGTCATGAAGATTTGCACCTCTATTTTTTATTTTTAACAATTTTTAGCAATTTTACAAATTTAACTCTTAAATTTAGGACTTTGATTCATGGTAATTTTGGACTATGGTGTGAAGTACAAGAACAAATTCATTACTTTACATGTAAATATTCAGTTGTCCCAGCACCAGTTGTTGAAAAGAGTATTCTTTTCCCACGTAATTATCTTGGCATCTTTGTCAAAAATCAACTTACCATAAATGTGAGGGGCTTATTTCTGAACTCTCAATTCTATTCCACTGAGCTCTATATCCTTTTGCCAGTACCACACCGTTCAGCTTTTTAAAAACTTTTAAACTTAAAAAACTTTTTAAAAAACTAAATTCATGTTATTACTAAGTTCTTTCAGCAGAAATGTTTTCTGTTTCTTAGGTAATTTTCTTTTAAATTTAAAAACGAATTTTTTAAAGATTTTATTTATTTGAGAGAGAGCGCACAAGCTGGGGGAAGGGGCAGAGGGAGAGAAGCAGACTCCCTGCTGAACAGGGAGCCTGGCACAGGTCTCAAATCCAGGACCCAAGGATCATGACCCAAGCGGAAGGCAGATGCTTAACCGACTGAGCCACCCAGGTGCCCCTCTTTTTTTAATTTTTATTTTTAAAGATTTATTTTAGAGACATAGAGTGCACATGTGTGCACGCAGAGAGGGGGAGGCAGGGGCAGAGGGAGAGGAAGACAGAATCTTAAGCAGACTGCACTGAGCATGGAGCCCAACACAGGGTTTGATCCCAGGACCCTGAGATTATGACCTGAGCTGAAACCAAGAGTCAGATGCTTAACTGACTGTGACACGCAGGCACCCCGGTAAGGTTTTCTTTTAGATTCATTCATTCTGTCTATCTGCCTCTCTCTCATGTTCATAGTTTTCATACCATTCTTGCTCTGATACAATCAGGTTTAAGTTCTTGACATCTTTCCCAACATTATCAGAAGCCAGCTTATCTCCCCAACTTTCCCGACCACAATTCAAGGACTGGTGTGTGGCTTTCTTTTCCGTAGCATGAAGTTACAGGGTTTGGGTAAAAGGAAATATCAATTGCCCTTGCTAGGAAACCTGGGCTCTACACTCTCTTTCTACAAGTTGGCCAACTTTCCTGAACTATGGTTCCACTCCCAACCCAACTAGTGAAATGCCCCACACTCCTGTACGATTCATCTCACAACCCTGACGCAGCACAGAGCTCTGGAAGATGTAAACCCTGGTAGTTTCTCCCACCTGTACTAAGGTCCTACAGAAGCATGCAGGGGCTTCATGCCCAAGGGTTTCTCTTAGACATTGTTCGCATCTGCAGGCACCACTGTAATCCACTTCTCTCCACAGTGGTGATGATGAGTGAGAACTCACGATTTTGTCAACTCACCACCTTTCTTCAAAATCCCTCTTAGGAGGACAGTGGGATGGTGCGTTCTGGGTTGGGAGATGCAGCATGCCAGATCTTGTGTTTCTCTTCTTGCCCACCACTTTTCAATGTTTATAGAACCAGTCATTTTCTCTAGCTGTTGCTGGGAAATTCTTAGGCGTAATTGTGCCGTTGTTGTTTTTGTTCATTTCATTAGGTATTAAAGGAGGGAGCTCTGTTATCCTACATCACTCTGCAGCTTTACCTAGAAGTTAATCTGGCATAACACTTTTAGAAAGCAATCTGGCATTATGCTTACAGAGCTACAAAAATGTTCTGTAGTCTAAGTCAGAAAGCCCACTTCTGGGAATTTATCATAAGGAAATAATTCACAATGAAAATAATCTCTATACATGAGTATGCAGCACCATCTGTGATAGCAAAAATTTGGAAATAATTTACATGTCTCACATTAGGAGACCAGTCAAAATTATGTTTTATGAGATGAATGGATTATTTTGCAAAAACTAAGTATTAACATAAAAGATGCTTTTAAGAAACAATGACAGATCGGGGAGCCTGGGTGGCTCAGTCAGTTAAGCATCTGCCTTCAGCTCAGGTCATGATCTCAGGGTCCTGAGATGGAGCCCCACTTTGGGCTCCCTGCTCAGAGGGGAGTCTGCTTCTCCCTCTCCTTCTGCACCCCCTCCCCCCTGGCTAGTGCTCTCTCCCTCTCTCTCTCTCAAATAAATAAAATCTTTTAAAAAAAAGAATGACAGATGAAAATAGAATAAAAATAGAATATATGTCATTATGGTAACTAGGTAGAGAGCTGAAATCAGGTGGAAAAGACAGAAAATTTTTTGAAAACTGAAATACTTGTGAGAGGGTGGTATGAACAAAGAGATGCTTTTTGGTAATTTTTACTTAATGGAATTGATTTTTTTTTTACAATAAAAAAAAGGAGACTAAAAGCATGAATCAGAAAAGTATTTGTCTCCCTTCCCTGGCTGATAGGATTAGCTAGAGCTAGTTTGTGGCTTGATATAGGGACATTAGGCCAAACAGAAAAGGTTCAACTGAGTAAAAGAGTTACTAGCTATGTGACCTTGGTTAAGGTTACCATTTGTACACCTGTAAAATGGGCCTGATTTTATGTCAATCTCAGAAAATCACTGTAGAGGGTAAATGAGATACACATGTCAAACATGTAGCATAGCTCTGAGTACACAGATAGTTTCAGCTGAGAAAACTCAGCTCTAGGTTTCAGGTTCTTACCAGAGCAATGGCTCCTGTTCACTTTGCACTGTGATTTTAACACAAACTCAGGTCCAGCTACAAGGGCAGAAAGAAGAGAATAGTAGAAATAGTAGAAATCCAGGTAATTCTATTACCTCTGGCCACCGCTACTTCACCCTGTTTTCCTCTCTGACACCTGAGAGAATAAAGTAAACTTTTCAACAAAGAAGTGAGTTTTCAAAAGGCACACGGTGAATGGGTGAATAAAGGGAAATTTAGCACTTTCTGGACAAATAAATCTCTGGGTTAACAAACAAGGATCTATGTCAGATGATGTGAACCCAAACTTGAGAGAATCCTCCAAAGGCCTGTTTGCTTTCCTTAATATATGCTCCCCAATGTAGTTCCTCTAGCATTTATCTTAGAAGTCCACTTAGCCCACAGCTCCCGAACATGAAAAGCTGGGATTACAATGTCCCCTAAGGTCAGGGAAGACCTCCCTGGAGCTCTTACCATGAGAATTTTAACCCTGGGACCTTGAGGAAAACCTAGAAAGGCATTTTAAGCTTTTTAAGGTCATAATAAGAAACTATACTCAGAGACAGACATGAGAGGTCACATACTCCATGATTTCATACATATGAAATACCTGAGAAAGGCAAATATACAGAGAGAATGTGAGTGGTTGCCTGGGGCTAAAAATGGGAACAGGGATTAATTGAAAATGGGCCTGAAGGATCTTATCAGGGTGATGAAAATGTTCTGAAATTGGATTATGGTGACAATTGCACAACTATGCAAATTTACTAAAAACCATTGATTTGTACACTTACATGGGATAATTTTATGGTATGTAAATTATACCTCAATAAAGTTATATATATATAAAAGCATACTTAGTAGTTAAAACATGTCTTTTGATTCAAATGGGTTCTGGCTAGAAGCTTTGAAATTCCAAACGAAAATACTTATTAAGGCGCAAGGGAAAGAAGTGGAATGATGTCACTGGGAAAAAAAAAAAACAACAACAACTGAAAAAAAAAATCTAAGCAAAATTTACAGCTGGAATGGGAAATCTTACCTCAAAAGACTGCATGAGGAAACGCAACAGAGGCCACCAGGATGCACAGACTCAGGTTACATCCCACAGAGAAAACTGGGTAGCTGTTCCATCGCCCTGCCAGGTATTAATCTGGGAGGACTGTCTCATTTTCTCCTCACCAGGCTCTTTCTAGAGCTGTAAGGGGCAGCAGGGTTCCAGTCTATAATGAGTAAGGAGGATTCAGGCAGAATACCTGAGATTCAGTGAGATAACGGTCTTCCAAAGTAAAGAGCCACAGATGCCCCTCTGTTGAGGAACTTCCCTTTTCTAGAATGGTGATAGATGAAACAAATAGAAAAGGCTGCCCCCAACAGATGGCATTAGTTGATCATATGTGGTCATTGGATGTTGGCCATCTTATTGTTCCTTACTCTAGAGCACAGTTTATAGCATCTGGGTTTATTTTAAAAGTGTTAAATGGGGATGCCTGGGTGGTGCAGTTGGTTAAGCATCTGACTCTTGCTTTTGGCTCAGGGTCATGAAATGGAGCCCTGTGTTGGTCTCCTCATTCAGAGGGGAGTCTGCTTTAAGACTCTCTCTCCCTCTCTATCCCCTACCTCTGTGCTCATGCATGCTTTCTCTCTCTCTCTCCCCAAAATACATGAATAAATCTTTAAAAAAATAAAAGTGTTATATGAATATTATTTACCCTGATCATGTCCAAAAGCAGCGAGAATTTGGAAAACTAGCAGAAAGAGAGGTGTATAATTACCATGTTGAAAAAGTAAAGCTTAACTTTCTGTGGACAAATTTGCACTGATCACTTGCAAGGTGTCATTGTAGTCTTATGAATGGCCTTTATAGAACCAAACTTGCTTTTAAGTAAAGTAGTTGCTGCAAAAGAAGGTATATGAAGAAGCCAATTTGCAGTACATATGGAAATTACAGTTTTTCTTATACTACATCAGTTGAGTAGGATGTGGAGTGGGGAGGCAAGGCCATCACAGTAGATAGATGTTATAGGGCAAAGCTACCAAGAAACTGAGTGGGAGCTGTATACATCACTAGCCCTCCAGCTGCAGAAGGAAAGGTAAGATATTGTCACAAGGTGGGCCAAGAATGGGGTCAAGGGCACTTCGTGCACCATCTTTCTTTTTTTTTTACAGTTTTTTTTTTAAGATTTTATTTATTTATTTGACAGAGAAAGATAGTAAGAGCAGGAACACAAGCAGGCGGAGTGGGAGAGGAGGAAGTAGGCTTCCCGCTGAGCAGGAAGCCCAATGTGGGGCTTGATCCCAAGACTCTGGGATCATGATCTGAGCTGAAGGCAGACACTTAATGACTGGGCCACCCAGGCGCCCCTCGTGCACCATCTTTACTGACACAAAGCATGAACAGATTGATCTGGAAGGATATGGAAAGCAGAAAATAATTGTGATAAAAATACTGCCATATAAAGGAATATAATATGGAGATTATACCTGAAGAATATACCTCTGAACCTTGCTTAATGTAAGACTCAAAACCAAATTTCAGGAAATCCCTCGGAATCCTAATAGAGTACAAAAAGACACCATTTTAAAAAAATTAAACAGGAAAAAAAAGCCACAAGGAGGCTAAGATAAAAATGCAAGATGACATTAAAGAAAGGAAGATGGATGAGCTAATAGAGATGAGAATGATGATGACAATGATGAGAAGACAGCAATAAAAATTGCTAATATTTAACACTTTCTATATGCCATGCTTTTATTCTAAGTGTGTTTATATGTGTTACATATAATTTATTTTTAATTTTTAATTTTTAAAATTTATTTTATTTATTTATTTGAGAGAGAGAGAGAGAGAGTGAGCATGGATGGGGGAGGGAGAGAGGGAGAAGATCTCAAACAAATTCCATGCTGAGTGTGGAGCCCGATGTGGGGCTCAATCCCAACCCAAGATCATGACTGAGCCAAAATCAAGAGTTGGATGCCTAACCAGCTGAGCCATCCAGGCGCCCCATTAGCTCATTTAATTCTTACAAGAACACCATGGCTGCATACTACTATTATTGTCTCCACTTTATAATTAAGGAAACTGAGAGGGGATAGGCAACTTCCTTAAGGCTGACTAGTAAGTATTGGGGGGCAGGATTCAAGCCCTGACAATGTGACTTGCTTTTAACTGTTACACTAAGAAAGGATAACAAGGAAAAAAGATAACGACAGCAGAACTAAAATCATTCAAGGCAGTAAAAGCATAACTGAAGTTGTGCGTGACATATTAAAATGAAAAAAAAATCTATCTTAAAAGGGCAAAAACACAAAAATAAGAAAAGAGATGATATATGGAAGCCAGACAATAAAGCTTTCCCTCAGTGATGATGACAGAAAGGACTCATAACATTCCATGGAAAATAAACAAAAGGAAACCTACATCTAAAGTCTGTTAAAAAACAAAACAAAACCCTACAATAGAGCATTAAAAAAAAGAACACAAACCAATCAGGGCATAGGAAAAACAAACGGCTGCTATATATATAAAATTCAATCTCATTTATAGTTAAAAAGAGAAGAAATTAAAATTAGAGATTGTTTGCTTACTACAAATGTGAACAGAACACCAAAATACATAAGGCAAAACTGATAGGATGGCAAAAATTAATAGAAAAATTCAACATTACAGTTGGAGACTTCAAACCCCCTCTATCTGTAATTGACAGCAGGCAGAAAATGAATGAGGATATAGTTAAACTCAGCAGCACCATCACCATCAACTGGACCTCACTGACATTTATAGATTACTTCAACAACAGCAGAACACATTTTTCTCAAGCTCACATGGAACATTCTCCAAGAGACACCACATTCTGGGCCATAAAACACACCTTAAAAAATTTGAAGAGTAGTGGGGCGCCTGGGTGGCTCAGTTGTTAAGCGTCTGCCTTCGGCTCAGGTCATGATCCCAGGGTCCTGGGATTGAGCCCTACATTGGGCTCCCTGCTCAGTGGGGAGTCTGCTTCTCCCTCTCCCATTCCCCCTGCTTGTGTTCCCTCTCTAGCTGTATCTCTCTCTATCAAATAAATAAAAAATCTTAAAAAAAATTTAAAGAGTAGAAATCATGCAGTGGGGTGCCTGGGTGGCTCAGCTGGTTAAGCATTTGCCTTTGGCTCAGGTCATGATCCCACTGGGATCGAGTCCTGCATCGAGGTCCCCACTCAGCAGGGAGTCTGATTCTCCCTCTACCCCTCCCCCTTATTTGTGATGTCTCTCACGCTCTCTCTCAAATAAACTCAAAAAAAAAAAAAAGAAGGAAACCATGCAGTATATACTTTCAGACCACAATGCAATTAAACTAGGAATTAGTAACAAAAAGATAGCTGGAAGATCCCCAAATACTTTAAGATTAAACAACAGACTTCTAAATAATACATGAGTCAAAGAAGAGTCTCAGGAGAAATTTTAATATATTTGAAATAAATGAAAATGAAAACACAACTTTTCAAAATCTGTGGAATGCAGTGAAAGACATGCTTAAAGAGAAATTTATAGCATTGAATGCATATATTAGAAAAGAAGAAAGCTCTAAAGTCAATAATCTAAGCTTCCATCTTAGGAAACTAGAAAATGAAGAGCAAATTAAATCCAAAATAAGTAGAAGAAAATAAATAATAAAAATTAGAGCAGAAATAAAGGAAATTGAAAATGGAAGATCAACAGATAAAAATCAACAAAACCAAAAGCTGTTTCTTTGAAAAGATTAATAAAATTGATAAACTTCTAGCCAGGCCAACCAAGAAAAATAGAAAGAAGACACAATTACTAATATCAGAAATGAAAGAGGAACCATCACGAATGATACCAGGGACATTAGGAGGATAATAAAGGAATATTAGGAACAACTCTATGACCACAAATTTGATAACTTAGATGAAATAAAACAATTCCTCAAAAGACATGATCTACCAAAACTCAAATAAGGAGAAATAGATACTTTGAATAGAATGATATCTATTTAAAAAATTAAATCAACAATTAATAATTTTCCAAAAGAGAAAGCACCAGGCCCAGATGATGAATTCTACTAAACATATAAGGAAAAAAATTATACCAATTTCCTACAATCTTCTCCAGAAAATAAGAGCATATTTATTTTATGAGGTCAGCATAACCTTGATCCCCAAACCAAAGATACTAAAGAAAGGAAGACTATAGACAATACCTCTCATCAAAACAGATGCAAAAATCCTTAACAAAATATTGGCAAATCAAATCCAACAATATATTTAAAAAAACTACACACCACAACCAAGCAGGATTTATTCCAGGTATGTAAGGCATAAAAATCAACATAATCCATTACAGAAACAAGCTAAAGAAGAAAAATCACACGATCATATCAACAGATTCAGAAAAAGCATTTGACAAAATCCAACACCATTCATGATAAAAACTCTCAGTAAACTAGGTATAGAGGGGAACTTCCTCAGCTTGATAAAGAATATCAACTAAATACCTACAGCTAACATCATACTTAGTGTCAGGAACTAGATAAGGATGCCCCCTCTCATCACTCCTATTCAACATCATACAGGAAGTCCTAGCTTAGGCAATAAGATTTTTTTTTAAAGGCAATAAAAGATTGGGAAGGAAGAAATAAAACTGTGTTTGTTGGGGCACCTGGGTGGCTCAGTTGTTGGGCGTCTGCCTTTGGCTCAGGTCATGATCCCGGAGTCCTGGGATCAAGCCCTGCGTCCGCTCCCTGCTCTGCGGTGGGCCTGCTTCTCCCTCTCCCACTCCCCCTGCTTGTGTTCCCTCTCTCGCTGTGTCTCTCTCTGTCAAATAAATAAAATCTTAAAAAAACAAATAAACAAACAAAAAAAACACCTGTGTTTGCTGATGGCATGATTATCCATTCAGGAAATCCCAACAGAATCAACCAAACGCTACTGGAACTTGTAAGTGATTATAGCAAGGTTGTAGGATATAAGGTTAATATACAAAAGTCAAGTACTTTCCTAGATATCGGAAATGAAAAATAGAAATTTGAAGTTAAAATAATAATACCATTTACATTAGCACCAAAAATATGAAATACTTGGTATAAATCTAATAAAAATGTTTAAGAGCTATATGAGGAAAACTACAAAATGCTGATGAAGGAAATCAAAAAAGATCTACATAAATGGAGATAGAATCCATGCTCATGAATAGGAAGACACAAAATCGTTCAGATGCTAGCCCTTTTCAATTTGATCTATAGCTTCAACACAATCTCAATAAAAATCCCAGCCAGTTATTCTGTAGATATTGACAAACTGATTCTAAAGTTTCTTTGGAAAGGTAAAATATCTAGAATAGCCAATAAAATATTGAAGGATAACAAAGTTGGAGGACTTATACTGTCCAATTTCAAGACTTACTATGAAGCTATAGTAATTAAGACAATATGGCATTGGTAAAAGAATAGACAGATCAGTAGAACAGACTAGAGAATCCAGAAATACTTTCACACAAATATAGTCAAGTGATTTTTGAAAAAGGAGCAGACAATTCAATGGAGAATAGTCTTTTCAAAAACTGGCCCTGGAACAAGTAGACATCTATAGACAAGCAAACAAAAAGACAGATCTTAAACCTTTCACAAAAATTAATTTGAAAGGGATAGATTGATTTATTTATTATTTTAAAAAAGACTTTATTTATTTATTTGACAGAGAAAGAGCACAAGCAGGGGGAGCAGCAGGCAGAGGGAGAAGTAGGCTCCCCACTGAGCAGAGAGCCTGATGTGGGGCTCGATCTCAGGACCCTAAGATTATGACTGGAGCTGAAGGCAGATGCTTAACTGACTGAGCCACCCAGGCACCCCTGGATGATAGATTTAAATGCAAAACACAAAACTAAAATACTTCTAGAAGATAACATAGGGGAAATCTAGGTGACTTTGGGTTTACTGCTGACTTTCTAGATACAACACAGAAAGCATGACCCATGAAAGAAAAAAAATTGATAAGGTGACTTTATTAAAATTCAAAACTTATGCTCTATAGAAGATACTGTTAAGAGAATGAAAAGACAAGCCACAGTGTGGGAGAAAATACCTGTAAAATATGTATCTGATAAAGGACTTATATCCAAATACACAAAGAACACTTAAAACTTAACAATAAGAAAACAAACTATCTAATTAAAAAATGAGTGAAAGATCTGAACAGCAACTCCCCAAAGAAGATATACAGGTGGCAAATAAGAATATGAAAAGATGCTCAAGGGACACCTAGCTGGTTCAGTCAGTACAGTGTGCAACTCTTGATCTCAGGGTTATAAATTTGACCCCACATTGGGTATAGGGATTACTTTAAAATAAAAAAATATTAAAAAAAAGATGCTCAGCACCATATGTCTTTAAGGAATTGCAAATTAAACCAAGATACCACTACACACCTATTAGAATGGCTAAAATCCAAAATGGACAATACCAAATGCTGAGGCAGATGTAGATGTAGAGCAACAGGAACTCCCATTCATTGCTGGTAGGGATGACAAATGGTGCAAACACTTTGGAAAACATATTTGACAGCTTCTTACAAAGCTAAGCACAGGCTCACCATATGATGCAGTAATCACGCTCCTAGGTATCTACCAAACGAATTGAAAACTTATATCCATACAAAAACCTTTACATGAATGTTTATACCTGCTTTATTTTTAAATTTCCCCAAATTGGAATAAGCCTAAATGACCTTTAATAGGTGAATGGATAAATAGCCATACAATGGAATATTATTCAGTGATAAGAAGAAATGAGCTATCAAGGCACACAAAGATGTAAAATGTCTTAAATGCATATGCCTATGTGAAAAAAGCCAATCTGAAAAGACTACACACTGTATGATTCCAACTATATCACATCCTGAAAAGGGTGAAACTATACAGTGAGTAAACCAATCAATGGTTGCCAGGAGTTAAGGGGGAGAAGAGATGAATAGACAGAGCTAGGGGATTTCTAGAGCAATGTTAAACTATTCTGTATGATACTGTAATGGTGGATAGATGATATTATTTGTCAAACCCTTACAAGTATACAACACAAAGAGCAAAAATGTAAAGTATGGACTTCAGTTAAATAATAATTTATCAATATTGGTTCATCAATTTTAACAAGTGTACCACATTAATGCAAGATGTTAATAAGAGGGAAATTGGGAGGGAGGGGTGGTTTGGGAAAGGGGCATGTGGGAACTCCGTACGCTCATTTTTTCTATAAACCTAAAACTGCTCTAAAATTAGTCTATTAAAACATTTTTTACAAAAAGAAGAAAGTTAAAATGAAATAGCATTTTCACATTTCAAATTGCCCAAGATTTTAAAAAATGGTAATACTCAGGAATGGTGAAGGCAAGGGGGAAATTTAACAATCAAAATCTTTAAAATTTTATTGATCCTTGATTTAGCTATTTTATTTCTAGGGAATTATCCTAAGAAAATACACATGGGTTAAGCAAGTATGTAGCCACCAGAACACTGTTCATCACAATGTTGTTAATGATAGCAAAAACCAGAAAATAACAAAAACAAGAGCAGAACAATCCCATGTTTGAAAAAATAAATCTATACATACATATATGCACAGGGAAATGTCTAACATGATGGTTATCAAAATGTTAATAGTGGTAGTCTTTTTAAAAACATATATCTTTTTAATTATATGATCTATTCATATTTTTTCTAAAAAAATCAAGAATGCATTCCACACTCAGGGTAGCTATTATAAGAAACAGAACAAAACAATACATGAGAATGTGGAAAAATTGGAATTCTTGTGCATTGCTGGTGGGAATGTAAAATGGTACAACTATTATGGAAAACATTGTGGCAATTCCTCACAAACTTTAATACAGAACTATCATATGATCTATAAATTCCACTTTTGAGCATATAGCCAAAAGAAATGAAAGCAAGAGACTCAAACAAATATTTGTACATCCATGTTTATAGCAGCATTATTCACAATAGCCAGAGTAAGAGCAACTCAAGTGTCCATTGACAGATGAATAGAGAAAAAAAATGTGGTATATACACGTAATGGAATATTATTCAGCCTAAAAAAGGAAGGAAATTCTGACATGCTACAGCATGCATAAACTTTGAAGATATTACTAAATGGAATAAACTTGTCAAAGAAGGACAGATACTATATGATTCTACTTATATGAAGTACCTAGAGTAGTCAAATTGATAGACTGAAAGTAGAATGGTTGTTGCCAGGGGGATAGTGGGAGGGGGAAATGGGGAGTTAGTGTTCACAGAACATGGAGTTTTAGTGTGTGAAGATGAAAAAAGTTCTGGATATAAATGGTGGTGATGATTGCACAACAATGTGTAACACCACTGAACTGTACACTTAAAAATAGTTAAAATGGTAAATTTTTATGTTATACGTATTTCAGCACAATAAAAAATAATCTTCTAAATCAAAGAACAAGTAAAAGGTGGAGGAAGAAGAGAAAAAGAAGAAAGAAAGAAAAAAGGGGGGCGCCTGGGTGGCACAGACAGTTGCGCGTCTGACTCTTGGTTTTAGCTCAGGTCCTGATCTTAGAGTTGTGAGACCAAGCCCCGCTCAGCGCAGAGTCTGCTTGGGTTTCTCTCTCCCTCTCCCTCTGCCCCTGCCCACCCTGCTCTCTCTCTCAAATAAAGAAAATAAACAAATCTTTAAAAAAGGAAAGAAAAAAGAATGAATGTACTACTATCTAACTAATGGTCCGGGGCTTATACGCAGTTCATCTGACAGATGACCATATCACATAAAGTGTGCCACATGTGCTGAGGAAAGACTGTGTAGAGGGGTAGTGAACCTACTTGTTCATTCTTCTATTATTATTATTATGTAAAGTTTTAAACATAAATACTCAAAACATCATACTGCAAACATTTGTATACCCCTCTCCTAGATTTTTACCATTAGTTTTTACTTATTTTATCATATACCTGTTTGTCCTTCTAGCCATCCATTAAGCCATCTTACTTTTTTGGACAGATTTCGAAGTAAATTGTATACATCTATACACTTCCCCATAAGCTTCAGCATTTGTATCATTTACTGTTCAATATTTGTTTATATTTTTTCTTGATATAAAATTTACATAGAGTAAAATGCACAAATCTTACGTGTATATTCACTGAGTTTTGACAAATGCACCTATCTAGTGTAAACCAAATCTCTCTCCATGTATACATTACTATCATTCCAGAAGTTATTTCATGGCCCTTTATATACTGTTTTATAATCACAAAAAGTAAAGCTATTTGGAAAGCATTTATAGTATGATGCTCTTTTTGGTACAGAAAAAAACTGGAAGAAAAATATTAAAAGTGATTATTTCTGGGTACATGGATTACCATTGGTTTTTATTTTCTTAATTTTATATATTATTATGGTGGTAAGAAAAAAACAGTAAAAGCTACTTAAAAGAAAAAAATCTTTCTATCTTTTAATAAATGATGTCACACATAGAATAGTCATTAAAGTGACCATTTTGAAGATAATGTATGTGGCAAAAAAGGAAACATTTCAATATGATATTAGAGTACAATGACAAAATTACAATAAATATTAATGTCATAATCACCATGATATGATGAATGTAAACACATAGAACAGGACTAGAAAGGAATAAGAAAAACACAAGTGCTATATTTCTCATTCTATCTCTTGGACCCTGTTTGAGTGATGGAATTATGGGTAATTTTTGAAAAAAAAAGTTTTATCAACTTTTCTAAATGAAAATAATAGTTAAAACATCCTGTAAGACCCTGACTTCACAACTGTCCATCTCTTACATATGTGGGTCAGCTGTGAAGACCTGAACCCAATCAGGCAAGCTACAAAATCTTTCCCTGCCTTTGTAAAGCCCTTACTTGGGCCACACGTTTTGGTTGGATTTGGAACCATATGACCCAAATTATTAGAACAAGACAAAACAAACAGGTACTAAGTTACCTCTTTCTGGAAAGATGTTGTTTTTGGTGAGTTTGACACTTTTGGGCCTTGGATTGTTATCATCCATACCCATGATCAGGTTGCGGAAAAACAGATCAAATTTCTTTCTGCTATCCGCATTGACAGTGCCAGCCACGGTCCACACCAAGGCAAAGAGGAATAGCCCTTGCAGCCAGAGAAAGATCTGTTGGCTTGTCAGGCCTTCATGTAATTCACTTTCCTCCTCATTTATTTCCTTGATTTCATCTAAAAGCAAGAAAAAGGAACCTCAGGAGAAGCTGCATATATCCGCTTATATACAGATCTAAACAAACTGGGTGGTCTTGTCGGTGAGGACTCTGGGGAGGGGGCTGGCTGAGTGGCCATCACCTGCCAGATCCTTTATCCACATATACTTTTTGTTAGTTTTTAATAATTTTTCTATTTTTTTTCTATTTTTTAAGTAGGCTCCATGCCCAGCATGGAGCCCAATTTAGGGCTTGAACTCATAACCCTGAGATCAAAACCTGAGCTGAAATCAAGAGTCAGACACAATCAACTGAGCCACCCAGGTGCCCCTTTTCTTATTTTTATTTTTTATATATTTATATTTTAACATATTTTTAATATATATATATGTATGTATTTTATAATTTTTTTGTAATTATGAAAGGACATGGGAACAAACCTGAAGGAGCTCTCAATGGCTGAAGACATTTGAGGAACAAAATAATTACAGTATTGGATTATAACCCATAGAATAAAATAAACATCCATGAGTGAGTCCATACTTTAATGAGTAAATAACTGAATTAGCAAATAAGTAAGGAAGAGCAGTTCTTTTTTACAGAAGAATTCTAATTAGTAAATGTAGAAGGAATACACATAGAAATGGAAAATTAATGTTAGGCAAATGCCACCATTCTACCTGTGGTAGGCAAGACCCACCAATGGATGTTAAAAATTAGTGGGTGAAAATTTTAGGAGAAATAGGATATTTTCATAGTTTCAAATTATCTTCCCCAAAATACTTACTAATTATGAGGGAAAACCAGAACATTACAGTGGAGAAATGTGGGTCTGGCCAAAACTAACTTTGACAAAGAGCCTTCACCAGTCATTAGATCTATCAACATCGTGTACCCCCTGATGATGCACCGAGAAGGATGCATCATCACTTTTGTGGTATTCTTACTGAAAATGCATAACCCTAATCTAATTATGAGAAAACATGAGGTAAACTTAAATTGAGAGACATTCTATAAAATAACTGGCCAGTATTTATCAAGTGACAGTTATAAAAGACTAGGAAAGGGGAACCCAGCTGGTTCAGTCGGTGGAGCATACAACTCTTGATCTCAGGGTCATGAGGCCCCATGTTGGGTGTAGAGCTTACTCAAAAAAAAAAAAAAAAGACAAGGAAAGACTGAAGAATGGTCATAGATGGGAAGAGGTGAATGAGATACAACAATTAAAAAAAAGATGTGACCCCCTGAATTGGATCCTGGAACAGAAAAGGACATTTGAGGAAAAATTGGTGAAATTCAAATAAAGCTGTGGTATAGTTAATAGTATATAGTATCAATGTTAACTTTCTTATTCTGATCATTGTGCCTTGGTTATATAAGATGTTAACATTAAAGGAAGCTAGGTGTAGGGATATGTGACTCAATATATGCTTTTAGCAATTTTTTTTGCAAGTCTAAAATTATTTTTAAATAAAAGGCTAAAAAATGTATTTATTATTCCTTATCTTAAGGCCTTGTTGATCATAGTTACCATGCTCTTGCATTTTAGCATTGACAGAGTAAAAAGTTAGAGCTCTGAAATCAGGTACGTGTGCATTCAAACCCAGTCCTCGGATTTTAGTAGTTGTGTGCCTTTCAGGACTCCTGATAAGGACTCATGGCTATAGATTTGGGAAGGCAAGAGATTACGTCACTCAGCGTTGGGGAAAATGAGTCCATTTCTCATACGGTGCCTTCCTTCCTGGTGGAGATACTACACAAGGACAGGAAACAGAGCTTGGGAAAATACTAAAAATTTACAACTAATGATGCAAATATATGGCATCATATACAATTAGTGTGCTTTTGAAAAAATGGTAATTTTAACTTCAGAAAATCATGTAATATGTAGCCAAAGAAAGTCTCCACTCAACTGTTCATCATGTTATATTTTTTATCTGCACCTATAATGCTGAGAAAATGTTCATGTAAGAGGAGTTGTAGGAAGATCCATCTTGAGTTTGAATTATGTGCCATCTTGAGAAAGAAACGGCATCCAATAAAAGTTCTCCAAATCGACACATCTTTGGTCATTTCCCACAGAATTCAGTGAAATTTGTTTTATGTGAGATAGTTACAGAGAACTTCTCCAGGCCTATTAAACAAATGGTTCTATGATTTATGTACTTCCCATGTCCTAGAGAAGGTTCCCCAGTTTTGTAGACTGATGTAATCAGTTCTCTTAATAGTGTAACCATGTATTTTGTGAATTCAGATTCTTGTAAGTTTTCTTAGCATGGGAAAATTTTCAGTCTTTTTTTTTTTCAGGATCTTTTTTTTCTCAGATACATTCTCATGTATTATCTAAATTCATTTCCCTCTAGGATATTCTAGTTAGGTAAAGAGGGACAAAAATTATTACTCCCATTGTATGGATGAGGAATGTAACATGAGAAAGAATGGGGTAAACTGCATAAAAATACCCAGGAAATCAATCCAAGATTAAGGGTAAAGCTAAAACATAGGGATTCTTTCCACTAAACTCTACTATCTAAACTCCAAATGCTTGCTTGTTCTAGACCAAAATTCTGGTCTCATTGTTGGGGGAGTAGAGGGACAGGGAGCAGAAGAAATAACCCACACCTACCCCACCTTCATGTGGCTTAAGAATTGTAGGTAGCACGTGAAGGGGCACATGCACCCCAGTGTTTATAGCGGCAATGTCCACAATGGCCCACCTATGGAAAAAGCCTAGATGTCCATCAACAGATGAATGGATCAAGAAGATGTGGTGTATAGATACAACGGAATATTAGGCAGCCATCAAAAAATGAAATCTCGCCATTTGCAACGACATGGATGGAACTAGGGGTATTATGCTAAGCGAAATAAGTCAATCAGAGAAAGAAAGTATCATATGATGTCACTGATAGGAGGAATTTGAGAAACAAGAGAGAGGATCATAGGGGAAGGGAGGGAAAAATGAAATAAGATGAAACCAGAGAGGGAGACAAACCATAAGAGGCTCTTAATCTCAGGAAAGAAACTGAGGGTTGCTGGAGTGGAGGGGGTTGGGAGGGATGGGGTGGCTGGGTGATAGACATTGGGGAGGGTATGTGCTATGGTGAGCGCTGTGAGTTGTGTAAGACTGATGAATCACAGACCTGTACCCCTGAAACAAATAATACATTATATGTTAATAAAAAAAAAAAAGAATTGTAAGTAGCACGTACCAAACAGGGAGGAATACAGTCTCATCATTGAGAAGGCAAGGTGGATGGGAGATGTTTGGACCACAAATTTACACTGAAGGCGAATAAATTCCAGGCAGGGCTGGAGGAGCCACATGAACATGTCATTGACCTAAAGGTAGAAATGAAATTTGAAGAGATGTTATCAAAACAATGAGTTTAAGACCAAGGGCTTGGTACAACTCTGGAAGGCTGGAGATGTTGGTAAGGTTGTTGATTAATTTTGAGTGTAAGTATATTGGGGAAAAGACCACAGGCACCGAGGCCTCTGACTCTAGCTTCCTACTTAATGGACTGTGCAGCCCACAGTCCAACCCCACCCCTCCCATTTCACTGCCCAGAGCTGGATACTCAGAGAGGCTTGGACCTACTGTGGGTCAGCTACAAGATGCATGAAAAATTTAAGCACCCAGACTGGGTGTCCCACTTGCTTGTATAAAAAATGTTAGGAATTCTAAATAAGATTTTCAAATGACTGTTCTTCATTTGTAAGGCTGGACTCCTGTATAAAGTGGCCACAGGAAGTGCAGAGCTAAGTTTGGAGCTCATTTTCAGTAATTCTCTGTATGTACTTACTTGTGGGTATAATGATTCTTGTCTCTGCTCCCCACCCCAGTTATTCTTTTAAAAAAAATTCCTCCTTTCTCTTCGAGTGTTTTTTCATTTTTGTTATACTGTATTTGTGGCTGTCACTGTAAATCATCTTAAGTCATTTTTTTAAGAAGTAGGCAGGTCATCACTGAATAAATACATTAATAGATCTGTATATATATGGATACATATCTATATTATAAATGTATAGACACATTTATGTATATATGAATATATATGTATACATGGATATGTGGTATATTCATCCAGTCAACAAATATTTATTGAGCATCTAGTAACTGCAGTGTTGTAGGTGCTGAGAATAAACAATTGACAAGATAGACAAGATCCCTGCCCTCATGGAAATTACTGAGGGGCAGGGGAGACAAACAATAAATAACTAAACAAGCAAGGAAATAAAATACTTACAAGTCATGTAAAGTACTAGCAGGAAACAAACAAAGGTGTTAAAATGGGGGAATAACAGGACGTGTTTAATAGGGTGGTCAGGGAAGGCTTCTTAGAGGAGGAGGCCTTTATGTTGAGACCTGGATGATGAAGGTGAATCATCTCTCACACAATAAAATGGGACAACATTTTCAGGAGGAGGAAGAAGAGGTGCAAAATCCTTGAGATGATGAAACCTGGGTTCTTCCAGGAATGAGAACAGAACACAAGGGCTGCAGGGTAATGAGCTGAGGAGGGGGGTAGGTGATGAGGTTGGAAAGGTGGGCAGGGCCAGATCACAGTCTCAGAGGCCCTGATAAGAAGTTAGACTTTCAGGGGCACCTGGGTGGCTCAGGTGGTTAGGCATCTGACTCTTGATTTCGGCTCAGGTCATGATCTCAGGGTTGTGGGATGAAGCCTTCTGTCGGGCTCCATGCTCATCAGGGAGTCTGCTTCTTTCTTTCTCTCTCTCTCTCTCTGCCCCTCCCCCCACTCATGCTCTCTCTCAAATAAATAAAATCTTTCTTGATATTTTATTTATTTCTTTATTTCTTGAGAGAGAGAGTGAGAGAGAAAGAGAGAAAGAGGGAGAGCATGAGTGGGGGGAGGAGCAGAGGGAGAGGGAGAAGCAGACTCCCTGCTGAGTAGGGAGCCCCATGAGGGGCTCGATCCCAGGACCCTGGGATCACGGCCTGAGCTGAAGGCAGACACTTAACTGACTGAGCCACCCAGGAGCCCCTCAAATAAAATCTTAAAAAAAAAAAAAAGTTAGACTTTGAGCTAAGGGCACTGAGGAGTCCCTGAAGGCTTCCCGTGCAGATGTGTAGATTGGTCTGTGGATGTGCATGTGGGCATCTATCTGTATAAATGTATGTGATTATATACATTGTACATGTATATAAATGGGACAGGAAAGGGGCCATAGCTCACAGGAATGTTTCTGCAGTGGGAAGAGAACTCAACTATACTTTTTTAGCCTTCTTCAGTGGGGAACTTTCCTAGGGCACTCTACTAACACAGGGAAAGACAAGAGGCACCAAAAGCTTCAGTTCTCCCTTCCTGCTTCCCTAGTCTGAGACTATGCTTGGGTACCCACCTAACCTGAATGTTCACCCCTCTTTTAGGAAGGGAAGAAGGGGACAGACACTCTTTTTTTTTTAATATTTTTTTAAAGATTTTATTTATTTGTTTGAGAGAGAGAATGAGAGAGAGAGAGAGAGAGAGCATGAGAGGGGGGAGGGTCAGAGGGAGAAGCAGACTCCCTGCTGAGCAGGGAGCCCGATGCGGGACTCGATCCTGGGACTCCAGGATCATGACCTGAGCCGAAGGCAGTTGCTTAACCAACTGAGCCACCCAGGCGCCCGGGGACAGACACTTGTTAATAGCTACAATACAACTTTTCTAAACTGGTTCCAGCTCCCTAGCTATGGGAGGTATGGAGTCGAGGTCACCAGGATGGGGAGTGGCAATACAGAGAGGAAGAAAGCTCTTTCTAATCTGGCCTATCTTTAGAGCAACCTCTAGAGACATTTCTGCAAGTAGGGCAATGGGAAAAGGTATGACATTCCATCCACCATGTAGAATGTTTCTAAAGCATCAGAATTCTCCCCTGGGGAGATGGGGAGTGAGGGAGAACGTAGAAGGAGAAAATGACCATACTATCCCATTCTTTTTTTTTTTTTTAAGATTTTATTTATTCATTTGAGAGAGAGAGACAGAGAGCACACAAGCAGGGGCAGAGGCAAAGGGAGAAGCAGACTCCCCGCTGAGCCAGCCGGGAGCCCAATGCGGGGCTCGATCCCAGGACCCAGAGATCATGACCCAAGCTGAAGGCAGACGCTCAACCATCTGAGCCACCCAGGTGCCTCCATACTATCCTACTCTTGCCACAGGGAGAAGAAAACTGGAAAAATGTCAGACAGCCAGGAAAGAAGATAACTAGAGATAGGCAGGGAATTCCCTGCCCCTTCCTACATCCTGGAATTAGGAAGGTGAAGATGTGCCTAGAAGGCCTTAGCAATGAGGAGTATGGAGACAGGGAGGGAGGGGAAGGAAAGGAACATGATGGTCTCACCAATTCCTTGTGCTCCTCAGTGAGGCTAGCGGGCAGGGTGTCCATGTATGAGTCCTTCAAGGGCTTCCAGCCTAGTTGATGGGGCTCCATGTAGATCATCCCACACCTGGCAAGCACAAAGAGAGGACCAGCTTGGTCCACATCTGGGTTCCCAAGCTCACAGGGGTGAGGGAAATGCAGGCAGTCATGGTAAGGTAAGGGGCTGGAGTTTGGGTTGGGGCACAGACCCTCACCAGCTCCAGTCCAAAGGGAAGGTGCCCAGATTTTGTCAGGAAAGGATGGAGACCAGGGATAATAGCTGGCGCTTGGGAGTTAGAGAGATCTGGGTTCAAATCCCTGCCCTAGATTCTACTATCTGAGTAACCTTGGGCAAGTTTTCTTTATTGTCTTTGAAATTCTACGTCCTTGTCATAAATCAAGAAATACAAAAAATACATAGTTCATAAGGCTATTATAGTGGTTAAATAAGAAAATGCCAATAAATAATTCAGCACCATTTCCAGGACATAGAAAACTCTTAATCCATGGAAATTATTAAAATTATCATTAGCATGTACTGATATTTTATATAGTCCATGTTTTGTTTTCTTTTCCCATTCTGTTACATCTAGGTGCTCTCTTGTTTGTTACTAATACGGCTGCCATTTATTGAGTATCTACTACATGTCAGGCACTATGCTAGGGCCTAATGGCCTTTATCTCTAAATATGCTTCTTAACGGTCACATTTTAGATATGAGGAGAGTGTGGCTCAGAGAGGCTGAGTGACCTGGAAGAGGTAACACAGCTAGACATTGGCATGGCCAGGGTGGGAGCCCAAGTTGGTCTAACTTGCCATTGCTCTTTGGAGTGTGGACTGATTTTCTTTTCTTTTTTTTTTTTAAGAACTTCAGGTGCACAGGATTAGATTAATTATCATCCTTGGCACACTATCATTAGCCCATGCATGGCCTTTCTCAGTTAATTGTTTTCAATAATGTAGTGAGTGCCCATGAACCCACCTCCCAGAACCCAAGATCCCAGACAGAAGCTAGGATCTTTACAATAACCTTCATCTAACCCCGATGGTCTCCCTTATCCTATACCCCTGGCTTTCCCCACCTGAGGGAACACCATATCTTGGATCTCATGGTTACCCGTCTCTTTCTTTCTCAGATAGTTTTATATCATTTCTATATGTTCCTAAGATATATATATATTTATTTTTGTTGGTTTTAGAGGTTTAAAGGGAGACACTATGTTGTATGTAATATTGTGGGCTTACTTCATATATAGTATTGCTAAGATTTTATGCTTAATGTGTTTAATAAGATTTATGCATAGAGTTCCATGTCAGTACAATTCATTTATTTTGAGTGATATATAAATATTACAATTTGCTACAAAAATGCTCATTCAAAGGGATACATGCACCCCTATGTTTATTGCAGTATTATTTACAATAGCCATATTATGGAAGCAACCCATAGATAAATGGATAAAGAAGATGTGATATATCTATACAATGGAATATTACTCAACCATAAAAAGAATGAAATTTTGCCATTTGCAACGACATGGATGGAGCTAGGGAATATTATGCTAAGCGAAATAAGTCAGAGAAAGACAAATACCATGTGATTTCACTCATATGTGGAATTTAAGAAACAGAAAGGAAAAAAGAAAAAGAAAGAGAGAGGCAAACCAAGAAACAGACTCTGAACTATAGAGAACAAACTGATGGTTTCCAGAGGGGAGGTAGCTGGGGGATGGGTGAAATAGGTGATGCGGATTAAGGAGTGCACTTATGGTGATGAAAATAAAATAGAATAAAATCAAATGATAAAAAATTATAATTTGTGACTTTATTACACATGCATTCACTATTAATTGGCATTTGGGTTGTTTCCAAGTGTTTGTTATTGTTAACTGTGCCACTCTGAAAATTCTTGTATATGAATTTTATTGCACATGGACAAGGATTTCTTAGAAGTAGAGTTGCTGGTCATGAGGCATATGAAGGTTCAGTCTTAGGCAATAATGTCAGATTCCTTTCCAAAGTGCTTGCCCGATTTTAGACTCTTATCAGCACTGTGGATTGAGGACTGGTTTTAGGATAAATCAGAGGGACAACCAATAATGTAGGTGATCTGCTAGGGCTTAATCACATTTGTGGGTTTTTAGGGTCAGTGAGGCCACGTGTTCCCTCAGGGTGCCAGGGCAAGGCTGACTGACCTGCTCACAGTAGCCGGAGAGGCCTGCTCCAGGTCCGCTGGCTCAAAGATCAGACTCATCTTGGGGCTCATCTGGATAATCTCTCCACTCATTAAACACAGCTGAAAGTGCAAAGCAGAGGTGGAGGTGTCAGGCAAAGGGGTTAAATTCCATCTGAAAGCGAAAGGCCTCGGCGCGGACAGAGATGGTTTAAATTCATTCAACAAATACTTCTTGAGCACGAACTATGTGTCAGGCACAGGTGCATAAAATAAAAGAAACAAAAATCCCTGGGCTCTTGGGATTTACATTCTGCTGGGAGGAAACAGATGATAAACAAAACACACAGCATATAAAATGATGAAAGTGCTTTGGAGACAAATTAAATAGAAGAGGAGGCTGGAGAATGCTCAGCCAGGGCTGGATGAGTTGTGATTTTAAATAAGGAGGTTGGCAGGCGCCTGGGTGGTTGAGTCAGTTAAGCGTCTGACTCTTTTTTTTTAAAGATTTGATTTATTTGAGAGAGAGAGAGAGACAGAGATAGCGAGAGAGAGCATGAGCAGGAAGGAGAGGAAGTAGTAGACCTCCACTGAGCCGGGAGCCCAGTGTGGGGCTCGATCCCAGGACCCTGGGATCATGACCTGAGCCGAAGGCAGATGCTTAACCGCTTAACCGATGGTGCCCCAAGCGTCTGACTCTTGACTTCAGCTCAGCTCATGATCTCTCCACACTGGGCATGGAGGCTGCTTGGGATTCAATCTCTCCCCGTCCCTCTGCATACCCCCCCCACCTGCTGAAGCGTGCATTCTCTCTCTCTCAAAAAAATATTAAAATAAATAAATAGGGAGGTCAGAGAGTCATTGAATTGCAGCCTTAGGTGGAAGATCAGGAAGCCATGAGACTACAGCAAGTCTCATAGTTCTTACTCAGTGTTTCACATAGAACTTAACTGCACACCTTCTTCCTGTTTTATTTGCTTGTTTCCCATGAAAGACTCCTTTTGGAATCCCTCATGGATGGGTGCAGGGCTAGAGGGACAAGAACATCTCCACAAATCCTTTCTGGAATGGAAGGAAAGGCCATCAGAAGTCCTAGTGTTTAGTAGGTATGTCCCTGTAGAAAGTAGTGCAAAATACATAGGGCAGACTCAGTGTACGTACAAAGTTAATGATGCTGTTTCCCACTTGCCAACAGGGGTTCAAGTGAGATAGTTAAGACATAAGATTGTCTGAAGCTTTGGTCTCTCAGGGGCAAAGGGAAAACCCCATCACCCCATCACACTGCTGCTCACCCGAAGTTGTGCTTAAAAAGCCTCTCGTATGTTACCTGGCCTACATAAAACACATCTGGAAACAGGTCACTACATGTATCTCCAGGAAGGTCATGGCGGTTATGGGCTGACACTACCAGTAGTGCCATCTCTGAATATCAGGAAAAGTAAAAGACATCTGTACCTCTGATAGTAGTTTGATTTACACCCAGGGACGAGAAGAGTCATCCGGAAATTCACTGATCATGACTCTTTTTTTTTTAAAGATTTTATTTATTTTATTTGAGAGAGAGAGAAAGAGCGTGAGAGAGTGGCAGAGGGAGAAGCAGACTCCTTGCCAAGCAGGGAGCCTGATGTGGGGTTCGATCCTAGGACCCTGGGATCATGACCTGAGCTGAATGTAGATGCTTAACCATTGAGCCACCCAGGTGCCCCGATCATGACTCTTCATACTTATCTCAAGACCAACAAGTACATTTGTACAATTAGCTTTTATAACATAGTCTATATCATGTAATAAAACACTTCTATTTTTATATGTTATGTAATCAAAATTACGCACATGCTATAATTAGTGTGCGTGTGTAATTTGGATAATTAGGCCTTCCATTGTTGAGCATGACTCATAGTCTTGTGAAATTTTAATGCAGTAAGAAAGTATATTTTGATTTGATAATCATGTATATTCGGTGTAGAAACTCTTCCTTAACATGGTGATAAATTTTGTTTTATTCTAACCTACAGTAAGATAACACTTGTTCTATGCGAGGTGCTATTAGAAGCATCTTGCGAATATTAACTTATCTCATCTTCCTGATTAACACTATGATGTAGACATTATTGTCCCCATTTTACAGATGATGAAACTGAATAGCTTGCCTGGGTTCATTCAGTTGGCAAGTGGCAGTGCAGGGTTGAACCCAGGCTGTCCAGCTCTGGAATCCAAGCTCTTTAGGCACTATGCTTACTGTGGCAGAATGTATTTTCCAAAGACTGCTACAGAGATAGCTCCCATCCTGTATGTGTTTTCGCAAAGTGGCCTTGTCCCCGCTCCATCAAGTGGAGCCTCTCTCCCCACTCCCTTGAATCTGGGCACCCCCTGTGACTTCTTGGACTCATGGAAGTGAGAGAAAGTGAGGCTACACCAGTTCCAAGCACAGCTCTTAATTTCCTGGAAACTGTCACTTCCTGCCTTTTGGAAAAGTAACCACCATGTAAGAAGTGCCACTACTCCAAGCTCACTAAGTGAGACATCCAAGCCACCTAAAGAGACCTGGAGGATGAGACACTATCTGAAGAGAAAGAGACAAAGACAAGACAGGCCAAGGAGGAATGAGCCCCCAGGCACTGAGGGAGGAAGCCACCTTGGGTGTGGATCCTCTAGCTATGGCTGCCCTAGCTGACATCACAGTGATCAGCTGAGCCCAGCTGAGACCTTCCAAAATTTATAATCCACAGTATCATGAACAAAGTAAGTGGTTGTTTTAAGTCTCTAAGTACACAGCAATGGATAACCAAAACACATTCCACATATCATGCACTATGTATGTGCTACTTGTTTAATTGCCAATATCCCTGTTTCATTACTACCTTTTTACAAATGAGGAAATTGCGGTTCAGAGAAGTTATGTGACTTGCCCAATACAAGAGCTCAATTCTAGAGCTAGTGGTCCAGTAAGATGCCAACACCATGATGCAACATTATCCCTAAACACACATAGTTTACCCACTACAAGTACAAATGGAAGCATAATTCATAAGCTGTTACTTTCTTGTGGGGCATTTATTATTAGTGTAGTGAATGTATGTATTATATAGTTTTGGTCAATTACTCACTTGAATAAGAGGATTTATACCCTACCTATGTAAAAGTGACAGGAGACTCAGTAGTACCTTTTTATTGTCATCCAGAACTGTGTTCATATTTTCGATCCAAACAGCATCTACTGGCCCATCAAATATAATCCACTTGCGTTCATCAGATATTGAAGATGCTTGCTCCCGGAAAGCATTGGCGAGGATACCATCTGTCCATTCATGGCTCACTTGGTCAAAGCACCCATAGAGCTGCCCCATTGTGATGGCCTTGGGGTTGATGATCCTGTACTCCACAGCAAATTCTCCCATCTGTTTGGCTGGGCAAGAAGGTCCAACATGAGTTACAAAGGCTCTGTTGAGACCAGAACATTAGACAAGAGATAATGCCATCTCAAAGACCAACCAACATTCATGAATATGCCCTCCAAGGAGAGTCCTTATAAAATTTGTATTCAGTCCTTACAAAGATTAGGATATCTGGATGGACAATGACTTAAATTGTTAGGTTATTATGCCCATTAGTTTCTCACCATATTTTCTTCTGAGTCTCATTTCAAACAGGGCAAATGTGCTGGTCAGATCCAAAGAGATCTGCCTGAGCCTAAATGAACTCAAGCACTAAGGGAGAGAGGTCCATGCTACCAGGTGTCTTTATGTACCAGCTCTCACAGCTACCCTAAGAACCTTGGCCTTGACTTGAAATGAGGAAACAGCTGACATTTAAAAGATTCTGCAAAATACTGGTTACCTTTTTCCCCTCTATCTGAAGAACTAGTTTAGCCCTGAAACCTCTTCTTTAGCTGTTCAGCAAGTGTTCCCTGAGACATTCATACCATGAGAGTATTAGGACCCAACACAGGCTGATAGATGGCACATCAGATGCATTTGATAACAGAACTGAAAATAACCAGCCTTTTAAATGATCCTTCAAAGTAAGGAAAAGTTGGAGTGCCTGAGCCATGAACTAAATAACCATTTCTGCACAATCCCAAGGCAAAAACAATGGGGTAGCCTCTTTTCTCTTCATTTAGTTTCCTAAACTGTGTTCAAATGACCAGAATATTAAGTTTGAAATGCCCTAATTAGTTACTAGGGCCAAGTTAGTCTCCAAAACAAAAACCTCAAAAATCCAACAGCAACTCAATCAACAAATATTACTAGAAAAAACATGTTAAGATGAAGTACTGGAAGGGAATGTGTAAATAGAAGGCATTGCTTTTCAAAACCACAGGCTTGTGGGGCGCCTGGGTGGCACAGTTGGTTGAGCATCTGACTCTTGGTTTCAACTCAGATCCTTATCTCAAGGTCTTGAGATCAAGCCCCGTGTCAGGCTCAGCACCGAGTCTGCTTGGTGTCTACTTCTCTCTCTCTCCCTCTCCACTCTACTCTCTCTCTCTCTAAAATAAATAAATAAATCTTAAAAACAAACACCACAGGCTCGCTTTTTATAAAAGAAAAAACCCCAAAATTGTTTCTCTGGCAATACACATAGCTTCCATTTGTTGAGCAGGAACTGCACTAGGTTATTTTCCTGCATAATCTCATTTAATTCTCACAACAATCCCATTTCACAGGTGGGAAAACAGAGGCTAAGAGAGGTCTGGTCATTTGTCCAAGGTCTGTGTCTGATAAAATCTGAGGTTTTATCTTCTACATTAAATGGAAGGAAGGAAGGAAGGAGGGAAGGAGGGAGAGAGAGAGAAGTAAGGAAAGGAGGGAGAGAAGAAGAAAGAGGAGGGAGGGAGGGAGAGAGGGGGGAAGGGAAGGGACGAGAAGGGAAGAAGGGATGAAAAGAAAAAAGGAGAAGAAAAGAAACCATGCAATAATTGGCTTTCAGAATAATTTGTTCAGGACAGTGGCAGGACTTTCTCTCCCATTGGAAAGCCTTTGGAGAAGCCACTATTCAGCATTTGAGAAATTCGAGAAAATTCCTCCACTTAATAACATGCATATAAAATCCCCATTAGAAGTTCCCCCACCCCCACCTTTATTTTCTGCCTGCAGGCATCTGTGTGCCATGTTCTATTTCTAGCTCTGATGTCACAATCCAGGGATGGCAAAACTAACAGCCTGGCATTATCTCCATGGAGCCAGCCAACCTACTGGGGAGTCCTGTGCTCCCCGGAACCCAGGGATATGAGCTTTACCTTCGTATAAATCACCCAGAGCTGCAGCCAACACTTTATAAGCACAGGTCTTGCCACCCATGGGGTCTCCAACAATCATAAAGCCATGTCTTACTAGCATCATCTCGTAGATCTGGGAGGAGACATCATTTTAAGCAGTTAATCATTGCAAACCTCCCAGAACTGCAAGCTAGTCAGAAGTCAGTGAGGAATGAGGGACCAAAAGGGAGTTCCCACAGTCACTTCTACCTCTGATGATCTATAGTGTAAATATCTTTTGGATAGGGGCACCTGAGTAGCTCAGCTGTTTAAGCGTCTGACTCCTGATTTTGGCTCAGGTCATGATTTCAGGGTTGAGAGATTGAGCCCTGCATCTGGCTCTGTGCTAGGCATGGAGCCTGTCTAAGATTCTCTTCTTCTGCCCCTCCATACCCTCACTTGCATGCTCTCTCTCAAATAAATAAATAAATAAATAAATATCTTTTAGATAAATAAATATATGTGTATGTTTCATATTATTTAAAAAATGGGAATTCCTATTTGCTCTGTACCTACCAATGTGCTAAGCATCAAGTGACTTACCTAAATTATTTCATTTAATACATTCAGGTATCATTAACCACCTTCTAGTGGTGGGAATACTGAGCCCAAGAGAGGTTAAGTAACTTGCCCATGGTCAACAGTGGTGGAGCCAGGATTTGGACACATGGCTGTCTGATTTTAATGCCTCTAATTTTTTCATTAGGCCATTTCTATTTGCTTTTAAAGGGGAAAAGGAAACAGTGGTCGTTTTAGCAAATTGTACTTAAATTGGAAACTTCCTTTTTTGAGGCCTAAATGCAGTTCTAACTTGATTAGAACTCTCAGCCCGTAAAAGGTATTTTCCAAGCCAGGCCCCATGCTGTAAAATATAAATGATCTTCCCCATAATTGGTTCCGGGGTGGTCATGTGGCTTTACAGCACAGTTCAAAGCTAATCCTGAGACCTATGCTGAAGCCATCTGGAGAGCAATGCTCTTTTTCCTTCTGGGCTTGAACCTGGGACAATCAAAGACTGAGGCTGTTGGGGACCCAACCAAGAATGAAGTTGTAACTCAGAGACAGAGCCCAGAAATGAAGAGAAAGGTTCTCAGATCCCGCTGTGTCTGAGGTCAACATACACCTGGGCTTTTCAAGTTAGGTAAGTGAACAGATCCCCTTCTGTTGACTAAGGAGGTTTGAGTTGGGTTTCTATCACTGGAAACTGAGAAAGTCCTGACTAGTTGTAGCCCAATGCCCTCCAAAGGTTTTGTTTCATCCACAAATTTAAAAAAAGGAACCCCAAGGGAGATGGTCAGAGGAAAAACATTGAATTTCAACTTCAACTCCTGGAAGTGAGACCTGAAGGCACCTCCATCTCTATCCAGGCACTTCTGATCACCATTACTGAGTTGCAATCTACCACAATTTCAATTCCTGACTTGAGTGAACAAATAGGCGCATCCCTGTATGGATACATGGAACCAACCTGGATAATTTTCCCAATAAACCAAGGCACTGGTTGGAGTTTCATCTTTTTGATGTTCTCATTCAGCACTTCCATAAAAACTTCATAGTCCGGCTTTGGAAGAACCACTCCAGGAAACAAGTCTGATATAATTCCCTGTTAAAAAGAATTTGAGAGAAGGTGGAAAGGATGAATTGTCAGAAGCATGACCTCAACATTTTCTGAAAATGAGATTTACAGACAGCAGAAATCTTTGTAAAATTCCAAACCTCATTTTTCTATGCCAAAACTCATCCACAATTACAAAGACCAACACTATCTGTAAGACATGATTTCCCTCCCAAATAAATTTACAAGGCAGCAAAGATTTAATAAACTGTATTATCTACCAGTTAATGTACTGAGAATGAATAAGATAGTCATGATTTCTGCATTTATGGAGCTCCCAGCCTGATTAGGAAGAGAGGCATTAAAATAATTCCAAAAAAAAAAAAAAACAACTACATTTGGTTAAAACAAAACCCAAACCCAATGGCAGATCTTATTCTATCAGTGAAACCATTTTTACTAAAATCAGGAACTAGACAGGGATAGTACTATCACTATTCTTATCTAACATTTGGGGGAGGGTGTCTGGTGGTGGGGTTGTTGGCTGGAGATGGAGAGGGTGCCAGAGAAACAGTTCATCCACAGAAAATGAGCCTCAGCGCTTGGTTGAGGTCCCAAAGCACCGCATACCTGGAACAGAGGGACATCTTGAGCCAAGAACTTGGCCAGGTTGACATCAAGCAAGGCCCGGAGCAACAGGACACTCTCATTCTCTTCGGGATACTTGAGCTTCAGGTTGCCAGCGGCAGTGAGCACAGACTTGACCGCCCGCATGCCATAGTCATAGTGATGCTGTGAGGACAGCTGCTCTGAGCACAGGCGGTAGGTTGCAACAATCTTCTGGGCAAGACTAGGAGGGCAGAGACACATCTGCAGACCGCCAGAGAGGACCAGGTCCTGCTCAGCAGACATTCCCAGCATCCCTGTGCCCTGTCCCGTCAGGAACCACGCCTGCTCCTGGACTTGATAGAGAAGCCCTATCATTTGAAGTCCTTTTAATAGTTACCATGATGAGCTAAGGAAGCATTCTAACTCTTTCAAAGTTAGGAGGAAAAGAGCAAGAACAGACACATATGTGTACAATCTACTGTACAAGAAATTATATGTGTAATACTTCTATGCATATATGTGAATGTACAAGTACACACACACACGTTTTGGAAGAAACATTAAACTATTAACAATGTTAATCCCTAGAGAGTGGGACTCAAGACCACTGAGAAGAAACTCCCTTTATTCACCTCTGTAACATGACAGCTTTTTTTCCATGTCCATGCTTTACATTTTTCAGTCAGTAAATGTTATGATAATAATGTTAATTCCAAATTATATTAAATTTTTCCTCTTCAATCTTGGAATAATTTCATATTCTAAAGTCTTGCCTTAAGGTGTGTGTGTGTAGCAGGGCTGGGATAGAAAGGCCAATTTCTTTAGTAGAAGTCCAAGTATACATAAAGAGAGAGGAGGCCCTTTCTTTGGAATCTGGGCCATTTCCTGGTCAGGGATGGGGTTAGGACAAAAGCCAGGGCTATGTGCTTTCAGATCAACTAGGGAATGAAAGTCCGTTTCTCAAGTTTCTCTCTTTTCTTCCAATGGGCAACCTACTTTGAATCCACCACACAGAAGGTACTCTTTCAGAGCCTTTAGAATCTACTGGAAAACCAATGTAACATACCTTCTAGAGTCCAGAAACCCCATGGAGTAGAGGGAGATTTCCCCAATGAGGGCATAATCTGGCACCATCATGGCTACTGTCCGGAATAAGGCCTAGAAAAGAAACGGCCATTGAGAACCTGAACACAAACAGTAAACACTGGGGAGAAGGTATGTCTACAGATGCAAAGAGAAGCAGCATGGTTGTTCAGGCCATTCTAGTAAAATCAAGGAAAGGAAAGCAGGAGGACAAGTCAATGCAGAGGTACCATCTTTGTTGGATAGAACCAGTGCTCTGCTAACCTCCCCACTGGCCCTGTCCAGGTACCTGTTGTCACACTGGGTCTCTCAGTGGTTATGTGGAAGGCCCTAGGTGCTGGTATTCTAACAAAACCTCATTCTCCTATGCCAAAGGAGCATCATTCAACTATTGGAACCTTCCTGTGTTCAACAGGGACAGAGGAAGTCAGTTAGGAATGCAGGACCAATAATATATCAGAAGAATCTTGAAGTCAGACAGATCTTGATTTGTGTCCTTGCTCTGCTACCTACTGGCTGTGGGCAAGTAATATAAGCCCTCTAGTTCTTTCATCTCAAAATGGGCCAACAACCATACCGTTCTCATGAGAACAAATGATACCATGTAAGTGAAGTGCTTAGAAAAGTGTGTGGTACATAGTGAGTGCTCAATAAACATCAGCTATTGTTATTACCTTAGATCTTAGAGAAGTCAAGCAGTTAGTTAGAGGTAGAGCCAGGACTAGAACCCAGGCTCCCTGACACCAACTCCTGGTGCTTTCTCCTATACCACACTGTCTCATGAAAGCTGCTTATGCAGACCTAACAGGCTTGTTGGCTGGGAAGGGTGTGTGTGTAGTGGGGAGTCACAATGGTTGGGGGGTAAAAAGAAGAAATATGGGTCCAAATTCTACTTTGGTTCTCACTGGCCTATGCTGGCCTAGAGGGGAAGAGCCATTCCTAAGATCTCCCTGACTCTTCCATTTGGAGGGCGGGGAGAAAGTGTCTGAATAAGATTCCAGAGCACTAAGCAGATGCGTTTTTGGCAGGTGAAGTACTAATGTGGGTTTGGCTGGGTCTCTCTTGTGTCTTCCACTCAAAGGGATGGAGCAATGACTTAGAAGAATATCCATAAAGAAGTAGACCTGGAAGGCTCTCTCTGGTACTTCTTTTCATGCGGTTGGGGTGCTAAAGTCTCTTACCACAGAAGGAGAGCTAGCCATCTTGTACTTTGGGGTTTTTTCTCCCATGAGAGCAGCATGCTAAGGTCATCTACAGCCTATTCCCTTGAAGATGGCCTTGGTGACTCTCTTCCCTTCAGAGGTGCCGTCCTTCTCCACTAGCAGCAGGACCAATGGCTATTGCCATGCTGTAACTGAGGCCAGCTCAGCAGTAGGTAATGGGGACATATATGCTTCCTTGTCATCTCTGTAGCTGGTTGGAACAGCCTGCTTTGGTGGGGACACCACCTCGGCTTAACCATAGTAATAAAGGGGAGCTCTATGTGGTTCAGCCTAGGTTTTTTGTTTTTATTTTTTTTTAATATTTTATTCATTTATTTGAGAGAGACAGACAGACAGACAGCACAAGCAGGGAGAGGGGCAGAGGGAGAGGGAGAAGCAGACTCCCCACTGAGCAGGGAACCCAACATAGGGCTCAATCCCAGGACCCTGAGGTCACGACCTGAGCCACCCAAGTGCTGTGGGTTCAGCCCAGGCTTCCCAGAGCTCTCTGTGTCTAACTTTGATGCTGTCTTATAATTAGATGTTTTTGTTTGGCCTACGGTGATTTTTTTTTTTTTTTTTTGCATTGAGCCAGGATCACAAAATCAGATTACATGTAGAAATACAAATTTCTGGTTTTTCCTGAAAAATGAGAAGACCTGACAATTCCTGCTTGGCGACAACAGGCTGGGGCTAAGTAGGGGCTGCTGCCTCTGGATGGGGCATTCGTCAGCATCCCTACCACGCCCAGCTGGTTCCTCTCATTTATATTACCTGTCTGACCCCTTGTAGATGATAGAAACAGTGACCCTTGTTCCAGGGTCCGTTGTTTCCTAATTGCCATGGTTCATCAAGTATATGTACCCTTCCCTATGAGACCTTGTTGGGGGTGTAGTTATGTTCTGGGGCCTATCTTACCACCATCGTTGCTCCACTATTACTTCTCACAGCCAAAAAAATGTCACCCATTATTTGCCTTCTCCGGGAGATCCTTGGTTACTTCTAGAGGTTTCTACACCATAAAGTACACGCAGAATTTACACATGCTGATGTTTACCTTGAGGTTATCTGGCAGCTCAGCCCTGCCAGCATACCCGGGGTTCATGGTGATGAAGACAGCACAGGTTGGGTTTAGAGAGAGCTCAGTGCCTTCAAAGATGAATGTCTTTAGCTTCCGAATGATGGCTTGTTGAATGCTGAGGATCTGCTGAGCCACCACAGACAGCACTTCTACCTGGGGTGAGAATGGCTGGCTGATGTGAGCTCCTACCGCCCCACTCTGCCAGAGGACCCCTCACTTAGCAATGACAAAACCCAATCATCTGAGAACCAGACCTTCACATCAAAATCAGGAGTATGATATGGGGTTTTGGTAAAGAAAAAGAAAATTGGGGTGTGTGTGCGTGTTTTACTAATTTCCATAGAATTTTATCTTTGTTCTAGTACCCGGCGTAATGTTTGATCCATCGTATACATTCAGTGTTTATTGGTTCTAATTGCATGTTTACCTTTCCTGACCTAAATTCCCCACCCAAATAGAATTAATCACCCCCCTCTCTTCTGTGATGGCTCCTTTATACCACTACAATGGACTTCTATCATTTTCTATTAGTTTCACTTAACTTTTATTTCCTTTTGCTAAACTGTATCACTCATTTCTTACTTAGCTTTGTGTCATGAAAAACTGCAGAGTATCTGACATGTACTAGCTGCTCAGTAAATTTTTGAATGAGTGAGTGAATGAATACGATGAGGATATATATGTATATAAAATATGTACTTTGTCTTCTTGGGACTGTTTTTGTTTAGTTTGTTGAGTACTTACTCTGTGCAGGGGTTTTAGAGGATATATAACGCCCTGTCACTGAGGAGCTGAGAGCCCAGAAAAAGGCCCCTGCGTGTTCAACCCCTGCTCTGCAGGCCAGTTGCAGCATTACCTCAATCCTGTTGAACTCATCAAAACAGGCCCATGCTCCAGCCTGGGCCAGTCCCTTGAAGAACTTCCCCATGGCTTTGTAATCCAGACCATCTGAGCAGTTGAAGACCACACACTAGAGGGAAGGAAGGATGTGGGCACCATTAGGGATGGATTCTCTCATATCTGAATTACCCTGCACATGAAATACAGGTGGGGCTCCTTTCTTCCTATTCCACTGCAGGAGCTGGGGCCCCACTCTTTCTCTCCCCCTATACCATATTGAACTTCATGCCAACTCTCCTGATAGGAGTTCGAGAGAGGAATAGGAAGAGAGCTTAAGAATAGATGGCATTTCCCTACCTGCTTGGCCAAAGCTTTGGCCAGATCTTTGGTGGTTTCTGTCTTGCCTGTGCCAGCTGGTCCTTCCGGAGCTCCCCCAAGGTTCAGCTTCAAAGCCCCCATCAGTGTCCTAAGGGGAAAAAATAAGAATTTGGTACCCAATAGGGCACCTAGGTGGCTCAGTCAGTTAAGTGAATGACTTGATTTCAGCTCAGGTCATGATCTCTGGGTTGTGAGATTGAGCCCCACTTTGAGCTCCATGCTTGGCGTGGAATGCTTAAAATTCTCTCTCTCCTTCTGCACCTCCCCTGCCTCTCTCCCTCTCTTTAAAAAAAAAAAAAGAAGAGGAATTTGGTGCCCAAGTCCCAAGACATAGGAAAGAAACTGACTTTTGCTTTATATTGTTCTGACTCATACAAATAGCTTTAATTTTTTTCTGATTATATGACCAATATATCATCATTGTAAACAAATCTGTTTTACTCAGCACTGTAACCCCAGGGTCTGGTGCGTGGGCACCCATAAACATTTGTTTGAATGAATGATTGAATGGATAAATGAATACATACACAAATGAATCAAATAAAAGTTAAAAATCTTCATAAGCTCCAGATTCCAAAGATCACCAGAACTAATGGAGTGGTGGAAATAAATATATTTCTCTCACTGGATTATGAACTCTCGAGTTTAGGACCTGTATTTTGATTCAATTTGATGAGTAGGGACAAAATAAATGTTAGAAATTAATGATGTGTTCTTCACTTGTGGCTCTACAGCCCCTTGTATGAGCCTCTATAGTTTAATTTAACACACCATCTTATACTCATCTGACTACGTTTCTGTCCCCTGACCCCATTGGGTTGAGGGTTTCTTGACGGCATGCATGGTGCACAGGAGAGTTTAAGAAATGGCTATTGAATAACAGGTGAAATAAATGAATGAATGAAGACCAAAAATCAGAGACCATAGAAAATAAGTGACTGAGGGCTTTGAAAGAAATAATACTCAAGAATTATCTTTATGATTACAAAAAATTCCTCTTTAAGGAATATACAAAATCAAAGAAAATCTAAATATCACAAAGTTGACACATTCACAGAGGTCAGATTTCTAATGGTATGAATACCAAGGAAAGTGCTAAAGCACTTTGCTGAGCACAGAATGACTACGTCTCATCAGCTGGCTGAGCTTGGAGACTCCTTGCCAGAGTCCTTCACCTGGCTCCTTTTCTTGCTTTCGTCCATGGGATTTCCAGGCACCATCTTGATTCCTGCCATCAGAGAGCTTTCTACTTAAGCACTGTGGCATTTTTAAGGACAGGCATCAATGTTCTGCTTGTTGGTTTGGCCACATCAATGTGCATTAGGACTCCTACTGGGTTCTCATTTCTGGCCCAAGGCCTAATTTCCATGCCCATCTGTGGGACCATGGTAACTAAGGGCAAAATTCTAAAATCTCAGAATATGAAATGTAGAGGGAAAGGTCACAAACTCAAGATGCCCCTCACCTTCTTCCCCAGAAGGTTTTCCTTCTGGAATTCTCTATTCACCCTTTGGGTCTGGACAGGGGTAGGGGCAGAGGTTACCTGTAGCAGCGGTCAGTGAGGGGTGTAATCACCAGCCGGGGGGAGTTCCCCAGGTACTCATAGCCATACAAGGCTTCTGTGGTGATCATCTGCACCTGCACATCCTTCGAATCCCAGTAGTAACGCAGCTGGGAAATCCACTGGAAATCGTTCAGATCACAGATATTGTCCTCAGATAACTTGGCCACCACGTCGCGAGCTGTTGGGACAGATGCAGACATGGAAACACACAAATGCAGAGCTGTCAGCATACTCCTATATCCACAGACTGTTCAGAGGAGATCTGAGGACATCATCCAGGCCACCCCTCCCTCTTCCCCAAACACTTTCAGACTCAACTAGTCTCCCTGCCTACCCCTAACCTGCAGGTAGCAATTTCTTTCAGAAGCTGGTCTTTGCTTCTCCCAAGGAGCCAGGCAGAGAATCTGCTGTGTTGTCTGCTCCCACAGTACAGCAGAGGCATTAAAAGTGCATACTCTGAAATCAGACTGTCTGGATCCTAATTCCGAATCTGCCATTAACTAGTTAGTGACTTTGGGCAAGTTACTCAACCTCTCTATTGAGTTGTGTAATCTGTAAAATGGGGATAACACAGTACCTACCTTATAGGGTTATTATATGGTTATTAAGAGGATTAACTGTATATACAGTTGGCCCTTGAACAATGTGGAGGTTGGGGTACGGTACAGTAAAAAATCTGTGTATAACTTTTGACTCCCCTTACACTTAATTACTAATAGCCTACTGTTGACTGGAATCCTTACAGATAACAGCCAATTAACACATATTTTGTAAGTTACATGTATTATATACTGTATTCTTATAATAAAGTAAGCTAGAGAAAATAATTAAGAAAATCGCAAGGAAGAGAAAATACACTTACAGTATTGTATTGTATTTATTGATAAAAATTCCCACGTAAGTGGACCTGTGCAGTTCAAACCCATGTTGTTCAAGGATCAACCGTATACACACACATATATATACCTACATGTACATATATATATATACATATATAAATATCTACACATCTACATGTATATGCAGATGTAGACAGATGAAAGAAAAGAAAGATTATATAAATATTAGCTACTGTATAAATATTCCCAAATTCTTGGGGGACTGACCCAGAGAGTTTTGTAATATGTAGTTTTCCCAAATGCTGTCATATCTCCAGTATGACCCTTTTGGCCCTGTTCCAGGCTTCTAGGATATCCTAGGAGAACACAGTCAGCTTGGCCTGATGCAATAGGCAAGGGAAGGGGTCCCATGAACCCATAGTTAGATATAGTCTTTCCATCTGGGGGCCTGAGAAACCAGATGGGAGATATACCTCTGGGTTTCCTTCTTTCTCTCACAGGATTATGAGCCTAACTTAATTTTCTCACCATCATGGGAGACCCTGAAGTTGAAGAGTGAACAGAGGTTTCTAAAAATCATTAGCTATTTTTTAGGGAACTCTTAGGTGAGAGCTATTGAGATCTCAGAACTAGGACAGTAGGGGCGCCTGGGTGGCTCAATTAGTTAAGCATCTAACTCTTGATCTCAGCTCAGGTCTTGATCTCAAGAGTCATGAGTTCAAGCCCCACGCTGGGCACAGAGCCTACTTAAAAAAAGAAAAAAAAGTAGGACAGCAGCTCGAATTTAGTATCTCAGAAACATAACTTTGTAAAGGGATGCTTCTGCAAGTCTACTGCCTCTCTGCGAAGAGAAGTCTTTATGACGGTGAAATCCAAAACCCTCCAAAGAAGAGTCCTTGAAGATTATACCAACAGCTCTTCCATCCTTCCTGAGGAATTTATTTTCCCTCCAGGTTCTTGAGGGAAATCATAGACTGGTAGCAGGAGTAGGGGTCTCCATGAGGGACCCAAGAGGAAGGTGAATCTCAAGGGACTGACTTGGGGATGCCTGCATGATGCAGTGTGTATGTGTGTGCATGTTTTGTGCGTGGGTGTGTATGGGCGTGTGTGCATGTGTATGAACACCACCACTCTGGGGTGCCTTGGGCAGTAACCACACCTGCACTTCCTACCAAATGAAGATCACATTCTCCCTTCTCTCTCCCTGATTTCATGCTAGTCTATCCAAGAGAAATTAGATTGAAATGAGCATCAACCTTAAGGAGAATAAGATGCCACGAAATGCCAGGAGGAAGCTGGGTGTATGAACAAGAGAGACACTGTTTCCAGGCAACCAGCTAGTCCAGCCCTAGTTTCTGTTTCTTTGGTGGTGATGGAGTGAGGGTGAGGGGGTGGTTTGTTTTATATAAAGACCCCAGTTCTTCCTCCTCCTCCTCTTTTTTTTTTTTTTTTTTTAATTTCAGGGAAGTGCTGGAAGGCATTATCTCTCTACCGCTGCCTCCCTGCATACACTGCCCACTTCCAGTCTCTTGGGTTTGGAATCAGACAGACAGAGAACTACAATTAAATCAATTATATCAAAGTATAAAACAGCCTCTGCTCCTTAGTAGCTGTATGCCTCTGGGTAAGTTACTTACCTAAGCCTCAGGTTCTTAATTTGAGAAGTGTGTATAAAAATGAGATAATGTATGTCAAGCACTTAGCACAGAGCCTGGCACCTGGTGAGTATTAAAAATATTAGCTATGGTCAGCCTCAAGAAATCGTTCCAAGCTGGTGAATCTCAGAAATGGCTTGGGCTGCCATTGTCTCAGGGAAAGCCCTGCTTGGAGGTTTCCTGGAAACAAGGTGGGCTTGGGAGGGGAAAACATGCTGGACATTCACAGGAGCTCTGGCTTCTCTCCTTACCCCCTCACCTTACTCTCAGTTGCAGAAGCCCCTCCCTAATGGCAAAGGGGACCCTGAATCACTCCATCCAGGCTCTCAATGGAGAGCAGCAAGCCTGGCTGCCATTCTTAGACAGTCAACAATGCCGGGGAAGCCTCCTTGCTCACCATGGACATCGATGACCGTGAGGGCCCCGAGGGTGAGTCGAGCCCCACTGCTCAGCTTCCCTCGCACCAGCTGGACAATCTGTGCAATCTCATTGTTGCTCTTTTTCAGAAAATCCTGGTGGGGGCATAGAAGGGACAACTGGTTAAACTGGATTCTCCTCTGTAACCCCTGCTTGGGGAACAGCATGCTCTACCACTCCAGGTCCCTTTCCCTCACCCCCTTCATTAACCTCTAGATGAATTGCAAGTGCATTATGCTAATTGAAAGAAGCCAAATTTCAAAGGCTAGATTCCTTGATTTTATTGTTATGATATCATGGAAAAGACAAAACTATAGGAGCAGACAACAGATTGGTAATTGCCAGAGGCATGGAGCAGGGGAAGGGGCTGCTATAAGGGGCTTGAGGGAATTGGGGGGCGGGGGGGCATTGAACGGTTCTATATCTTGATCGGCATGGTGGTTACACAAATGTATGTGTTTGTTCAAACTTGGAATTGTACACTAAAAGGGGTGAATTTTACTGTATAGAAATTATGCAATAAATCTGAATTAATAAAAAAACTCTGGAACTTTTTCAGATTAAAGGAGACACAGGGGATATGAAAACTAAATGTATGTAAACAATAATCCTGGAATGGATCCTGGACCAGGCAAAAAGCCATCAGTGGGGCAAATGGCTAAATTGAGATTAGCCAATTTAAAAGGTCTACGTATTAGGTAAGAATGTGTCTTGCATCAATGTTGGTTTCCTGATTTGGATAATTGTACTATGGTTATTCAAGATGTTAATATTGGGGGATTCTGGATGGAGGGTGTATGAGAATTCTTTGCATTATTTTTGCAATATTATTTGTAAGGCTGACATTACTTCAAAATAAAGAGTTAAAAAACAGAAATAAATTTTAAAAAGGAAGAAAAACGGAGACCACCTTAGGTTCATAACTCACCTTCCCCACTTCCTAGCTATGCAGTTCTGGGCAAATGATATTAACCCTCTGAGTCTCAGTCTCCTGTCGAGTCTAGATAATTACAGCTACCTCTTGGAGCTGTTTTGAAGATTCAATGAGATGGTGAAGCACGTGGCACAATTTGAATCAAGTATCCAGTAAATTACTGATGGTTGTTGTTGTTGTTAATAAAGATCCCGGACACACAGCAAAAAACAAACAACCTTTTCAATGCTTCCCTATTGCCCTTGCTGTGGGTCTGTAAAACCCTTGGTAATAGGGCTGCTCCACACATCTTTCTGAACCACACCCATTCCACAGCTATTCTAGATTCAAGTGCCTTCAGTTGCTGGAATGCACCATATTTTTCATCTTCAGACTTTTGCACATTCTGGTCTCTCTCTCTCTCTCTGGAACACTCTTTCTCCTGTTGTTTGCTTGGCTAATTCCTATTTATATTTCATGTCTCCTCTTAAACACCATTTTTTCTGGAAAATCGTCTCTAATCCTAACCCTTCTCTTACTTCTTTCCTTCCTCCCATGCTTCCTGGATCCCTGTACTTTACTTATCACAGTTCTAGCAAAGAGACTTTTTATCTCCCCCACTAGACTGTAAATCCATGGGGACAGGGACCATGTCTCTCTCATTCAACTCTAAATCCCTTTGCCTAGTAGCATCATTCCAGCATGGAGGAGATGTCAAATAAATATTTGTTAAATGAACAAGGGATGGATGGATGGATGGATGGATGGATGGATGACGATCCTGTACCAACACCTGCTTCCTTTAGGATGCTGAGCCACATTACTCAGGATCCATATACTCCAGGGCTGGGGTGTGTGATGGGAGGCAGTCTCCCCCTTTTACAGGTAGGAAAACTGGGGCACAGAGATGCAGTCACAAAAATCAGAATTTTTTAGTGTTTCAAAAGTTTGAAACGAAATACATGAAAGCAGTTTGCAAGTGTCAAGTGCAATATGTTTGTAGGACTTATCAACACAGAATGTGTATAAATTTGAACCTTGGTCAAGTGCTCATGTTCTAATTTTAAGGTATAAAGCAAAATATAGTAAATTGAAATATTTTCTGGTCCGTAGCCAGTCATCTATAGGGGGAAGAACAGAAGGTCTGATGAGATCATCATGAGAAATGATACCATGGTGAAAATGTTGGGAATGAAGTTACCATTCATTTGTTCAGTAAATATTTATTGAGCACCTACTATGTGCTCGGCATTGCAATAACCCCAGGAGATAAATAGTGAGCAAAACAGACATGGTCTCTGCCCTGTGGGGTTCATAGCCTGGGCTCTAGTACTGGCTAACTTGTCAGCATCTCATTTAAATCTCCCACAATACAGTACTATGATGTTATAATACAATGTGGTGCACTGTGGCGCATTATATAGTCAAGGAGACTGAGACTCAGGTTAAGGAACTTGCCCATGGTCACACAGCTAACAAGAGAAAGTATCAGGATTTGAACCCAAGTTAATCCAGGTCTTGAACTCTCAAGCACTGGCCTCAACGGCAGGAGTTAAGTGGAAATATGCATGTCTGGATCTGAGGACAAGCAGGACTTGAGCACTCTTGGTCTTAAGAGAACACTGAAGGAAGAGCTGTAGGTGGGTTTGTGTTCAACTGCAGGTGGTAAGAAGGAGGTAATGGTGGAGGAGGAAGGGAAAATGGGACCAGGTGGTCTTTTGGCCCAGGAAGAAGACCAGAGGTCTCTGTTGGTGGAAATTCTACCAGGTTGACCCCTGGAAGCAAAGACTGATAAAAACTTAAAATTCTGCAGCCTAGAATTTCTGCCTGGGAAGGACCATGAGGGGTATTACACTACAGAACTCCGGGACAGCTCCAATTCCAAATTCTCCATCCTGCTGTCCCCATGAAAACCCTGGCTTCTCTATGCCATGGTTGGATGCTGTGATTTTTTTGTTGTTGTTTAGAAAACATGGCTACTTTAATTATATGTCCTTCAGATCCTAATCGAGTTTGAATCTCCTCTACCAGTTTCATGACACGCTCACTTACCGGTAGGGTGTTTTCCACCAGGGCTTGGGACACCTCCTTGGTCCAAAAGATGGAGGAGACACAGATGACCACCTGGCCAGGCCACTGCAAGACCCACTGATTACGAGGGAACTGGGAAAGTGCAGAGGGGCATGTGGTACAGTCAGTTCATCTTGTGGGACTTAAACGAACATCGAAAAACATCCCCCACCACCATACCCCCTCAACAAATACAAAATCCTCCTCCACCCTCAGAAGCTACCATACTTGATATCTTGGGATTACTGATTTATGTCTTCCTCCCTGAATTTTATGAAAAAGAAAAAAAAAAACATCAACAATCTCATCAACTCTTTTTTTTTTCTTAAGGTCCCAATCCAAGGATTTTACACAGTTATAATCAAGGTGCTATTCATAGACAGTTTTCATAACTACCCTTTTTGATGGCTACATAATATTGCAGTGCTGGGCCAGTTTCCTCAGCCTTGCCTAGAACCCTGCCAAACTTGTTTTAAACTATGGGTCTGGCAAACTACACCAGAGGGCTGAATCTGGCCTTGCTTTTGTTTTTGTAAACAAAGGCATATTGTAACACAGCCACACCCATTCTTTTTTTTTTTACCATTTTTAAAAAATTTTTTATTGTTATGTTAATCACCATATATTACATCATTTGTTTTGGTGTAGTGTTCCATGATTCATTGTTTGTTCATAACACCCAGTGCTCCATGCAGAATGTGCCCTCTTTAATACCCATCACCAGGCTAACCCATCCCCCTACCCTCCTCCTCTCTAGAAACCTCAGTTTGTTTTTCAGAGTCCATCAGCTGCTTCTGCACTGTGAAGGCAAATATAAATAGTGTGTGTGGCCCACCCAGCTGAAGACATTATAAAAACATTTACTTTACAGAAAATGTTTGCTGACTCTTTCTCTAGATGCAACGGCATGAAGTCATTCCATACAGCTCACCATTTTTCTTTAACTTAATTTTTCAGTTAAAATAAATCATAGGACAAAGGACTGGCCTTTCATTCATAGTGTAATACTTCTAAGAGGGACAGCAGGGTCAGTACCCCGTACTTTAGTATATTCTTCTGTTTGATGGAAGGGGTCATGGGGGTGGGGCCCTGAAAAGTAAGAAGAAAAGGCACCCAAAGTCAAGGAGCACAAAGACCTGGTCTGCCTACATTTAACCTTGCTAGGAGCTGGCTGAAGAGTGACCGCCCACAGTTCTTTTCTTTTGGCTTCCTTCGGTCATACCTCTTTCCCCTAATGCTTTGGGAGTTTAATGAGTTGTACCGTTCAGGGCATGTGTACTGTAAATGAAAAGCCTAGAGGGAGAAATGCTTAATTGGAAGGTGCTCTAAAAAGACCTCCTGCCATCAATTCATTTCACAGAAGGGACTTGCAGGTAGCAGCCAGAGTGTTCTGGCTAACCATCTTGTCTTGTGCCACCTGCTTCTAACTGGCAACATTTCACCAGAAATATGTGCATCGCCCCAGGATTCAGAGGGAAAGAAGAGAGAGGCCCAGCAGGGTCACAGAGGGGTCAGGTGTTACCCAGCAGGGTCTGGGTGGGTTTTGGTAGAAGGCAGAGGGGTACTTCGAATTGATCCATTTAACCTTCTTTCCAATGTTGTTGTCGTTGTACTCACACCTTGGCACGTGTACCCTGATTCTCATTTACCTGGACATATGCTTCGATCCCAAGTCTAATAACATCCTGCATACTGGCAATCATCATCTTCTCCACCTGCCAGAGCCACTTTTCCACCATGCCCTGTAGGGGTGAGACAAACCAGCAGCAAGTTAGCCAAGCCCGGAGGGAGGGATCATGGGCAGACCCAGCTTTCTCTCTGCACCAAGGCTGGAGGAAGGCCAATACTCGGGGTCTTGGAGGGGACACCCCTCCAAGCCAATATTCTTTAATTATGTTTTTATATTTATTTACTTATTTATATTTTTTTATTCTGAGAAGTATGTGTGATTTAAAAGGGGAAATGGGGGATTCTTAACATGCATTTCATGTCATTTTCTGAAACACAACTTATCAGAAAGCAAACAATACATTTATGTTTCAATTCATAAAACAAAATTGCTCATTTCTAATGAACAGTCCTAATTCTTTTTTTTTTAGATTATTTATTTATTTATTCATGAGAGATAGATAGAGAGAGAGAGAGGCAGAGGGAGAAGCAGGCTCCCAAGGAGCAGGGAGCCCGATGTGGGACTCGATCCCAGGACCCTGGGATCATGACCTGAGCCGAAGGCAGATGCTTAACCATCTGAGCCACCCAGGCGCCCGAACAGTCCTAATTCTTGCCTTATTCCTATGGTTCCCAAACTTTGCTGTGCACTGGAATCATTTGGAGATTCCAATCATTTGGAATCATTCCAGTTGATTTGGACACCTGACTTCCATTCCTAGCCATTCCGATTTAATTGTTACAGGATGCAACCGGGACTTTTGGATGTTTTTTGTTTTTGTTTTTGTTTTTTTAAAGCTCTACGGGTAATTCTAATGTGCAGCAAATGATTCAGTTTTAGAATGTCAGGTCACTGTAGCTCTTAACTCCAGGTACCTGTGAGCTAGCTGGTGTCTATTTGGTAACACGACTCCTGGTTACTTACATGTGTGCCTGGCAAAAAATGCTAACAAAGTAAAGCCAAGAGTGCTTGTCTACTTCTACTCCACGGTGCTGTCAGGTTCAGCAGGAGTGGGAGTAATTTACATTTTACTCATTATATAAGGACACTTGTATAAAAACCTGAGTAAAATAACATGGATTCCATAACGTTTTATTGACATAAAAACACCTGCCCCAAATAAAAGATATTCAAATCAGCAAAGAAGAAGTCAAATTCTCTCTCTTCGCAGATGACATGATACTTTATGTGGGAAACCCAAAAGACTCCACCCCCGAATTACTAGAACTCATACAGCAATTCAGTAATGTGGCAGGATACAAAATCAATGCACAGAAATCAGTTGCTTTCTTATACACTAACAATGTAACTGTAGAAAGAGAAATTAGAGAATTGATTCCATTTACAATAGCACCAAAAACCATAAGATACCTTAGAATAAACCTAACCAAAGAGGTAAAGGATCTATACTCTAGGAACTACAGAACACTCATGAAAGAAACTGAAGAAGGCACAAAAAGATGGAAAAATATTCCATGCTCATGGATCGGAAGAATAAACATTGTTCAAATGTCTATGCTGCCCAGAGCAATCTATACCTTCAATGCCATCCCAATCAAAATTCCAATGACATTTTTCAAAGTGCTGGAACAAACAATCCTAAAATTTATATGGAATCAGAAAAGACCCCGAATCACCAAGGAAATGTTGAAAAAGAAAAACAAAGCTGGGGACATCACGTTGCCCAATTTCAAGCTATATTACAAAGCCATGATCACCAAGACAGCATGGTACTGGCACAAAAACAGACATATAGACCAATGGAACAGAATAGAGAACCCAGATACGGACCCTCAACTCTACAGTCAAATAATATTTGACTAGGCAGGAAAATACATGCAATGGAAAAAAGACAGTCTCTTCAATAAAAGGTGCTGGGAAAATTGGATAGCTATACACAGAAGAATGAAACTCGACCATTCTCTAACACCATACACAAAGATAAACTCTAAATGGATGAAGGACTTCCATGTGAGACAGGAATCCATCAAAATCCTAGAGGAGAACATAGGCAGTAACCTCTTTGACACTGGCCACAGCAACTTCTTTCAAGATACAACTCCAAAGGCTAGTGAAACAAAAGCAAAAATGAACTTTTGGGACTTCATCAAGATAAAAAGCTTCTGCACAGCAAAGGAAACAGCAACAAAACAAAGAGGCAACCCATGGAATGGGAGAAGATTTTTGCAAATGACACTACAAAGGGGCTGGTATCCCAGATCTATAAAGAACTTCTCAAACTCAACACCCAAAAAACAAATAACCAAGTCAAAAAATGTGCAGAAGACATGAACAGACACTTCTCTGAAGAAGACATACAAACAGCTAGACATAAGAAAAAATGTTCATCATTGCAATCCCCATCAAAATACCATCCACTTTTTTCAAAGAAATGGAACAAATAATCCTAAAATTTGCATGGAACCAGAAGAGACCCCGAATAGCCAGAGGAATCTTGAAAAAGAAAAGCAAAGCTGGCGGCATCACAATTCCGGACTTCCAGCTCTATTACAAAGCTGTCATCATCAAGACAGTATGGTACTGGCACAAAAACAGACACATAGATCAATGGAACAGAATCGAGAGCCCAGAAATGGACGCTCAACTCTATGGTCAACTCATCTTTGACAAAGAAGGAAAGAATGTCCAATGGAAAAAAGACAGTCTCTTCCACAAATGGTGTTGGGAAAATTGGACAGCCACATGCAGAAGAATGAAACTGGACCATTTCCTTACACCACACACAAAAATAGACTACAAATGGTTGAAAGACCTAAATGTGAGACAGGAGTCCATCAGAATCCTAAAGGAGATCACAGGCAGCAACCTCCTCGACCTCAGCCTCAGCAACTTCTTCCTAGAAACATTAACAAAGGCAAGGGAAGCCAGGGCAAAAATGAACTATTGGGACCTCATCAAGATAAAAAGCTTTTGCACAGCAAAAGAAACAGTCCACAAAACCAAAAGACAACAGACAGAATGGGAGAAGATATTTGCAAATGACATATCAGATAAAGGGCTAGTATCCAAAATCTTTAAAAAACTTCTTAAACTCAATACCCAAAGAACAAATGATCCAATCAAGAAATGGGCAGAAGACATGAACAGACATTTTTCCAAAGAAGACATCCAAATGGCCAAGAGACACATGAAAAAGTGCTCAACATCGCTCGGCATCAGGGAAATCCAAATCAAAACTTCAGTGAGATATCACCTCACACGAGTCAGAATGGCTAAAATTAACAAGTCAGGAAACGACAGATGTTGGCGGGGATGTGGAGAAAGGGGAACCCTCTTACACTGTTGGTGGGAATGCAAGCTGGTGCAGCCACTCTGGAAAACAGTATGGAGGTTCCTCAAACGGTTGAAAATAGAGCTACCATACGATCCAGCCATTGCACTACTGGGTATTTACCCCAAAGGTACAAATGTAGGAATCCGAAGGGGTATGTGCACCCCGATGTTTATAGCAGCAATGTCCACAATAGCCAAAGTGTGGAAAGAGCCAAGATGTCCATCGACAGATGAATGGATAAAGAAGAGGTGGTATATACACAATGGAATATTATGCAGCCATCCAAAGGAATGAGATCTTGCCATTTGCAACGACGTGGATGGAACTGGAGGGTGTTATGCTGATCGAAATAAGTCAACCAGAGAAAGACATGTATCATATGACCTCACTGATATGAGGAATTCTTAATCTCAGGAAACAAACTGAGGGTTGCTGGCGTGGTGGGGGGGTGGGAGGATGGGTTGGCCTGGTGATGGGTATTAAGGAGGGCACGTATTGCATGGAGCACTGGGTGTTGTACACAAACAATGAATCATGGAACACTACATCAAAAACTAATGATGTAATGTATGGTGATTAACATAACAATAAAAATTAAAAAAAAAAGAAAAAACGTTCATCATCATTAGCCATCAGGGAAATTCAAATCAAAACCACATTGAGATACCACCTGACACCAGTTAGAATGGCAAAAATTGACAAGGCAAGAAACAATTGACAAGGCAAGAAACAACTGACAAAGTTGGAGAGGTTGTGGAGAAAGGGGAACCCTCTTACACTGTTGGGGGGAATGCAAGTTGGTACAGCCACTTTGGAAAACAGTGTGGATGTTCCTCAAGACATTAAAAATGGAGCTACCCTATGACTCAGCAATTGCACTACTGGATATTTACCCCAAAGACACAGATGTAGTGAAAAGAAGGGCCATATGCACCCCAATGTTCACAGCAGCAATGTCCACAATAGCCAAACTGTAGAAAGAGCCGAGATGCCCTTCAACAGATGAATGGATAAAGAAGATGTGGTCCATATATACAATGGAATATTACTCAGCCATCAGAAAGGATGAATACCCAGCATTTGCATTGACCTGGATGGAACTGGAGGGGATTATGCTAAGTGAAATAAGTCAAGCAGAGAAAGACAATTATCATATGGTTTCACTTATTTGTGTAACATAGGGAATAGCATGGTGGACATTAGGAGAAGGATGGGAAAATTGAAGGGAGGGAAATCGGAGAGGGAGATAAACCAGGAGAGACTATGGACTCTGAGAAACTGAGGGTTTTAGAGGGGAGGGGGTGGGGGGATGGGTAAACCCAGTGATGGGTATTAAGGAGGGCACATATTGCATGGAGCACTGGGTGTTATACAAAAACAATGAATCATGGAACATTACATCAAAACTAATGATGTACTGTATGGTGAGTAACATAATAAAATTAAATTAAGTTAAAAAAATAAAATAAAAACACCTGCCCCAGCAAGCTGTCTGACCAGATCACTTTTTTTTTTTTTGAGAGAGACAGAGGCAGGTACACATGAATGGTGGTGGGGTGGGGGGCAGGACAGAGGGAGAGAGAGAGAATCTTAAGCAGGCTCCGTGCTTAGCACGGAGCTGACACGGGGCTCGATCTCATAACCCTGAGATAAGGATCTGAGCCAAAATCAAGAGTCTGACGCTTAACCAACTGAGCCACCCAGGCACCCCTTACCAGATCACTTTTAACTGGGCTGTGCTCATGGAGATCTGAACAGCATCAGCTGTTGGGTCTGATGCCTACTATTGCCTCTGCAACAGGTTTGGTTGAAATCCTTCCATAAATTTAGTGTGTCGTGTGGATTGCTGTATAACCCACATCATAAAGGCAAACTGAGACTCAGAAAGATTAAGCAATTTCCCAGAGTTGCCCAGTCACTAAGCTGTGGAACCCAGGTGTTCCACACTCAGGCAGTATGGAACTTGAGTCCAAGGGCTTAACCAATCAATATGCTCTCTGCCTCTCTCTCTGTATTGCTCTGTTATGGAGAAAAGAATGAAAATGAGTAAGAGGAGAGTTACTTTGGCTTGAGTTGGGTAGATTTTCTGTTTGAATGGGACGGCTTCTTTTTCTGAGCTGATCATGCCCACAATCTCCAGATTGTCTGTAAATTCTAGCTTGGCAATTCCTTCAAAGCACTTCTTCAAATGTGGCTGCACGCGGAGGGGGTCCTTTGTCTCTGACAAGATCTCCAGCAGCTCATCATTTGACAGGAAGAAGAACCTATTTCAAAGCAAAGGATGATGGCAACTGGAATCTCTTTTGAGAACCTCTTTTCCCAAAGAGGTGATACTCCCCAAAATGTAGAGGACACCCTGTGAACACCAGCCATATTCTAGAGTCTTCTTTAAGGCACATTCCCCTTCACGATTTTTCATCTGTGGCATTGAGGGTGGAGACAACTTTGACTCAGAGCAAGAAAAAGGATGAAACCTGGTATATATGAGTTTGATATGGTTTGGGGGTGGGGTGCTACCTTTTGGGACAAACCTGGATAGAACAGTGGTTCTCAACTTTGGCTGCACTTTAGAATCACCTGTGAAGCTTATTTAAAAAACTCCAATGCTAAGGTTGCACTGCCCAGAGTTTCTAATATAATTGATTTGGGGTTGGGTCTGGGGATTTATATTTTTAAAATCCCAGGTGATTCTAATACAGTCAGTATTGAGTAGAAGAGAGAAAATCTCCTTATCTCCAGGTATGACATGTTACAGGTGTGAAATAAGAAATATGCTATTAATGAACCTATCTGACATGTACAACAAAGGCAAAAGGAAATGTAGGTAAAATTAAATTTCCTTACATTTTGCAACCCATTGACAAGTACTTGAGACACGCAGAGTATGACATTCCTCCAGGAACTCACAACTGTCTTAATGTTAATGCTTTGCTAGAGGCAAAAAGCAACCTTTGCTTGACAATAGCCAGACCTCCAAGATCCCGTAAGTCTTCTTTAACATATGACAATCCTTTCAGAAACTTCCTTTGTCTCTACCCCAACCCCCAAATTTAAAAGTATACAACCAATCGCTCCTCACAATCCCAGGGCAGCTCTTTCTGCCCATGGGTCCTGTCCCTGTGCTTTAATAAAACCACCTTTTTGCACCAAAAATGACTCAAGAATTCTTTCTGGACTGTTTGCTCCAGGACCCCACAACACATTACATCACTATCTACATGCAGAGGTTTTGACCATGTTTAAGTTAGAAATGATAAGCTCATTCTCTTGCTCAGACCCTTCAAGCAGCAACCACAAGCCTTCAGGAAATGTTAAAGGTATAAACCTCTACTGTAACCACCAAACTGAAAGTCCCATAATGGAGGAACCACACGATTATGGTCTTCACTGTATATGGTGGATTATAAAAATGGCCACAATATTTATGGCTCCTCTCTATAAGAGGTAGAGTGATATGAGGAATTCTTAATCTCAGGAAACAAACTGAGGGTTGTTGGAGTGGTGGGAGGGTGGGAGGGATGGGGTGGCTGGGTGATAGACATTGGGGAGGGTATGTGCTATGGTGAGCGCTGTGAATTGTATAAGACTGATGAATCACAGACCTGTACCTCTGAAACAAATAATACATTATATGTTAAAAAAAAAAAAAAAGAAGATACTAGGAAGGGAAAAATGAAGGGGGGGAAATTAGAGGGGGAGGCAAACCATGAGAGATTGTGGACTCTGAGAAACAAACTGAGGGTTCTAGAGGGGAGGGGGGTGGGGGCATGGGTTAGCCTGGGGGTGGGGGATGGGTTAGCCTGGTGATGGGTATTAAAGAGGGCACGTATTGAATGCAGCACTGGGTGTTATACGCAAACAATGAATCATGGAACACTACACAAAAAAAGAAAAAAAAAAGAGGTAGAGTCTGTTTTCACATGTCTCAAACCTGGCCTGGCTCTGGGTCCTGCTTTGGCCAAAAGACTATAGCAAACATGAATTTGTGCAAGTTCCAAGCCTAGACATCAAGAAACCTTAAAGCTTCCACTCTTGCTGGCCTTCGGAACCCTGTGACCACCACTACATGAATAAATCCAGGCTAGCTTTCTGGAGGATAAAAGACATGTGGCCCAACTATCCTGGTGGCCCCAGCCAAAAGGAAGCCAAGCACTAGACAAGTAATTGAGGCCATCAACTACCAGCTGACTCTAGTCACATGAATGAGCCCTCATGAGACCAGAGGAACCATCCAGCTGAGACCAGAGGAACCACCTGGCTAGACCAGAAGAACCATCCACCTGAGCCCAGCCCTATTTGCAAACCCATAGAATTGTGAGCTAAATAAATAGTTGCTGTTTTTAGCTTCTAAGTTTTGGGGAGGTTTGTTACACAGTAAAGCAAACTAATGCATTATAGCTGCAGTGCTGAGCACATAGGAAGAGCTCATAATTATTTGTTGGCTGACTAACTTACCAATACCTAATGATATCAATATCTCCCATTGCCAAGTAAAATTCAAACAGGTGATCTCTATGGATTCATCATGTGTGATAATGAATAAGTCTCAATGGCCATAAGAATAATTATTAAAAAATGTGTATAACTTAACATAAAATCATTATTTAGCAATCTGTATTTTCAAGATACAATGAATTTCAAATATGTGAACTGATTCAATAACATTCTCCAAAGTGTTTTCTCAGAGTGCTTGACTTTATTCTATAAAAATGCATAAACACACGTTGAATGTGTGTGTGTGTGTGTGTGTGTGTGTGTGTGTGTGTGCGCGCGCGCATGACTTAGGGAGCAAATGAGGCTCAGAGAGGTTAAATAACTCACTATTTTATACAGACTGCGTGGATTGAATTCTAGCTTGTCCATTTACCAGTCTTGTGTTTTCTGGCAAGTTACTATTAGGCAGATAATAATAATGCTTCCAACCTGATAGGATTATTGTGAGTTTAAATAAGTTAATACAGGTAAGGCACTTAGGGCAGTGTCCTGACATATGGTAAATACTGTGGTAGTGTTGACTATTGTTTATATTTTTGTAAGTAATAACAGTAGTGGGAATAGGACTAAAAGCCCAAATCTCAGGGGTTTCCTCTTCCTAAGTTTTGTGCTTTCAAATCGAGGTTCCTTCCACTATTTGTGCTGTATTCATGCTGTCCAATCCTAAAGCCATTAGTCAGCCATATATGGCTATCTACATCACAAAATTAATATTAAATAAATTAAAATTTTACCTTCTCAGGCACACCAGGACATTTCTGAATCCTACACAAATAACTTTTTAAAAATTTGTGTTGGAAAGCAAGAAACTAACTTTGTCTCCATATAAGGGAACACTAAAATTTACTTTTCTTAAAAGCACATTGGGATCAAACCTACATCCAAATGACATGGAGTGACCACCCATGTGAACTAGACATGGACAGATTATCAGGAGCGAGGACCCTCTTTTCTGGAATGAGCCCTTTAAAATGACTTTGACTTTTATGCAGAAGAACACTGGTTCTTGTGGAAAAAAAAGAGTCAAATATTTATAAACATACCCACCAGAAACTACAACATTTGATGGTAAAAACATTCAACTGACATTTCTTAAACAGTTTAGACAGCCAAATGCTTTACATGCATTATTTCATTGATTTACACAAATATATGAGTAAGAGCCATTATTATATTTCTATTTTACAGTGGAAAACCTGAGGCTCAGATAGATTTGCTGAAGGTCTCAAGATTAATAAGTCAAAGAGGTGGGACTCAAACCAAGGTCTGTTTAACTCCAAAGTCTAGGCTCTTAATCATGACTACTATACCCCTTCAGTTGGGCATTTGACCATGATGGATGGCCAAGGTGTGGTTTTGGTCCCTACTAGTGTCCATTCAAGCCCATTCAAAATAATGACCGTGAAGACATGCCCTCCCCCTGAGAGCTGTCTTGTGGAGAATGGAGAACTGGGAAAGACTATGAAATAGGTTGGTAGTAGCCAACTCTCAGGATGAAAAAATGTAATTCTACCTATAAATGGGTCAAAAATGCAACTCCAAACAAAAGAACAGTACCAAATACCTGGGAAAAAATAGTCTCTTCTTCTCCAAGTAATCATTCAGCCCCTTCTGGATGTCCTCCAACAGAAGGTTGGCTTCTTGAAGCTTCTCAGCCATCCGTGGCTGATCTGCTGCCACCAGAACCCTGGTATCTTTCACCTAGGTTTCACCAAAAAAAGTGAGAATCACCATGGGGTTCCCAGATTCTGAGACTGATCATTGTAATGAGTATATGACCAGTCTATCAACTACTGACCTCCCTGCCCAGCTAATTTAGCCTCCTAATCCCACAAGCGTGAATGCTCATACACCATGATCTTATTCCTCAGGTCATGGTTGACTCCCTCCTTCTACAAAAACCGTCCATTTTGTACAACTCCTTGGAGTGTCCCTTTATTTGTTAGACAGGATGCTGCCTGATTTATGAATTGTTTAATAAAGCCAATTCAATCTTTAAAGTTTAAAATCAGCCAATTTGATCTTTAAAATCTAAAATCAGTTGAATTTGTGTTACTTAATACTTGCAACCAAAGAATCTGAACTAATACAGAGTTGGAGGAAGCAGGGTATCATGAAAACTGGCTCTACTTGCTGGGCAATATAAATGCCCACTAGAGCAGATAAATTTTCTTGAGATAAATTCTATACAAGGGAGCCCCAGTTGAGCACACTTGACTTCAAAAAGGGAAAAGATATCATCTCTTAATAGATACTCCTGATTGCCTTGTACGCCCAGTGAACTCATCCTTCAAGGCTTATTTCCAATGTTGCTCCCTTTGGAGGCCTTCCTTGACACTCCCAGACAACTATATCTCTCTCCTGTGTTCTAAAAGCTATTTGTATATACTTCTACTATAGCTCTCCTATTTACCTAAGACTCTCTCCTTACAAGACAGTGAATTCTATGAAGGCAGAAATCATATTCTAGTCATCTTCAAGTATTTTCTGACTGTTAGTTCAATGCTGGGTACCAAATAAACATTTGTTAAATAAGTAACTGAATATGGAAGAGAATTTGAATTCTAAAATGATCCTCAATCTATGAAAGTTTTACTGCATTATCCTGTGACAAAGTCTCCTATCTTGTTAGGAATGAGAGCTAAATTATACAGACTGCTAACAGTTGCCTCTAGGAAGGTGGGCTTTCAAAAGTCCTCCATTCTCTGTATTACATAGTTCTATGTTCCAATTTTTAGTAACAATAAGTTTCAAAATTATTAAAAAATTTATAAAAATATTGAAAAAATCTAGTTTACTTATACATTTCAAGGGACATGGCTATGATGCACAATGAGGAACATCTGTACAGCATCCCACATTCCTGATGGTGAGATATGCTAGGGAGTAAAAACTTACTGCTTGGGACATGAGTGATTTCCAGTAACTATCAACGATGGCAAATTTCCTGCCTTCCTCTGGCATCTGGGCTATGATGTCCTCCGAGCTGAAGATCGGTTCCAGGTACAGCCAGGTGGCTTGGCATTTCAACCAGGCATCCAAAATTTCCTGCACGCGAACCAGCTTTTCTTCCCACTTCTGTGAATTTAGCATTTCATATCTGAGTCATTAATCTGCCACTCTGCAACACAGGCCCACTGACTGAACAAATTGGATGGATTCATTCATTTATTTGCTCATTCACTTGTTTAGCAAATTCTTATTCAGTATTTGCCCCTATGTTCTGGTCATTGTTCTAGGCAACGTGGATTCAGCAATGAAAGTAACCAACAAGAGTCCTTGCCCTCATGTAGTTCTTTTTCTAGTGGAATAATAATAATAATAATAGGGGCCATAATGCTTACCCTGTGACAAGTGATGGTCTGAGTGCTTTATGTATGTGAAACCAATTAATCCAACATATTTGTAAGGGAGATATTATTATAAATCTCATTTTACAGATGCAGAACAGTTCAAGTAACTTGTCCAAGGTCACACAACAAGAGGTGAAGCCAGAATCTGAACCCAGGCAGTCTGGTTCCAGAGTCTGTGCCCTTAGCTTATGCCATTTCTATAAACAATGAGCAGAGGAGGCCAAACCTGTACCCTTGTGTAGTTTACATTCTAGATTACTCTAGCCCATAAAATACTTTCCAAATGTATTTTTATTCAGTGCATTAAAATCATCTCATCTTCTCTTTTGGCAGACTGTTGCAAAGCCTCAGCGTGCCATATGCTTACTTGGATGGTTATTGCTTTCAGTCTTGTGTTATTTATTTTTTCCAATCAGGAAAAACTGAGCTTCTTTGTTAACTGAACTTAAAAACCTTCTCCCTCCTCCAACAAACCCAAAGCTAATGAGACATCACAAACCTTCAACCTCATTCCTCTTACCCGGCATTCTGCTTCTATTGGTTTGATGAATGGGGAGCCACACATGGTCTGGGTCTTTATCACGTGATCATCAAGTAACAGTTGAATGTCATCAACTGTGCACAAGATGCTTGTATCCTGCAAAGAAAGATTTCCTGAGCTGTCAAAACCACAAGACCCCCTACTTTTCATGCTGATCTCCAAAAGCCCCACAGCTCAGATATCCACCCAAGTAGGGCAGAAATCTGTCTCACAGAGGATGGAATTTCTATTTTCTTCCTTCACAGTGTTCTTTTTTATTTTTAAGATTTTATTTACGAGAGAGAGAGCACACAAGCGGGTGGGGGGTAGAAGGAGAGGGAGAAACAGGCTCCCCACTGAGCAGGGGGCCCAACGTGAGGCTGGATCCCAGGACCCCAGGATCACGGCCCTGAGGCAGATGCTTAACTGACTGAGCCACCCAGACAACCTTCCTTGAAAGTTTTCTTAGACATTTATTCTCTACCTCCTTTGCAGAGATCAAATACGATCCCAGCCCATACCTGCAACTAGTATCTGTTGGGGATAGGGTGGGGGAGGGGGAGCATGTTCTATTCCCTTCTCTATATTCCTACTTCCTTGTCCACTTGCTTTGCTGGCAAGCTGATCCTCAGGTAGGATCAACTGCTAATCTGACTGGCCCTTGACCTGTGGTTCCTAAACTGTGTTCCGAGGGGCTCCTGGGCATGGCAGCAAACTCAGCAATTTCATTCAAAAAGGAGATACAAATGTTTTTTTCTTTCAATTTATATGTATTTTTTAAAAAACAGTTGTTGATAGGATACAAATACTTACTAAAGTTGTTTGAACCTAATTACTTCATAAACAAAGCTGTTAGGAATTTCTTTTGGCCCAGGGAGGGGAACTATGAAAAAAGTACTAAGACACAAAAGGCATCACAAACAGAAAAAAGTTTGGGAACTTCTGCCTATACTCTAAGGGGGCCATTTTTTACTAGTTGTTCAGATTACTGTGCCTTGAAGGTCAGAGCTCCTATGAATGGCACTCTTTCTCCTGGGCCACCGTGGTGAGCAAGCTGAGAAGGGTCTGCCCCTCTCTGGCAGGTCTGGCCTTTCTGGCTCTGTTTTCACTTCCTTGAAGCCTACATCTGGATGGTTAAATTGGGGCTAGGATATATTCTCTCATCTACCTTCTACCAGTAGCTCTGCACTGGAAGGTGTGTGTGGCTCTTAATAAAATGATACTGTGACTGACTCCCTTCTGCTGTCAATCCTTGTCTATTAGATGCATCACTCAAAAACTCAGAGAAAGACATGTATCATACGACCTCACTGATATGAGGAATTCTTAATCTCAGGAAACAAACTGAGGGTTGCTGGAGTGGGGGGGAGGTGGGAGGGATGGGGCAGCTGGGTGATAGACATTGGGGAGGGTATGTGCTATGGTGAGCGCTGTGAATTGTGCAAGACTGTTGAATCACAGACCTGTACCTCTGAAACAAATAATGCAATATATGTTAAGAAAAAAAAAAAAAGAAGAAGAAGAAGATAGCAGGAGGGGAAGAATGAAGGGGGTAAATCGGAGGGGGAGACAAACCATGAGCGATGATGGACTCTGAAAAACAAACTGAGGGTTCTAGAGGGGAGGGGGGTGGGGGGATGGGTTAGCCTGGTGATGGGTATTAAAGAGGGCACGTTCTGCGTGAAGCACTGGGTGTTATGCACAAACAATGAATCATGGAACACTACATCAAAAACTAATGATATAATGTATGGTGATTAACATAACAATAAAAAATTTAAAAAAACCCCCAACAACTCTTAAGATGGGCCGGGTGCAACTGAGCTGTTCCCAGTTTCCCCAGCTCAACCCCTCACCCCAGCCCAACAGCCTCCAGCAGTATCTAATCCCATCAGGTGGTGTGGCACCAAGCTGCTGGTACCCTTGTTTGCCTGGTCTTGCTGAGAGAGGCCCCAGTTCTTTTCCCTTCCATTGGCTCAGCTCCAGTTCTTATCCACATGAAATCAAGGCATCGTGACCCTTCAAAGTAAAGCAGTGGAGAAGTCACTAAAAGGTAACATGCAGCCTGAGGGACAGGGAGATTCTCAATCTGCACTGCACGTTAGAAAAAACAGGGGTGCCTGAAAAAAAAATATATATGTATTTTGTTTTGAGATGCTTTAAGCATTGTTTACCCAGGTATGCTTCTTCTTCTTCTTTTTTTAATAAAGATTTTATTTATTTATTTGACAGAGAGAGACACAGCGAGAGAGGGAACACAAACAGGCGGAGCGGGAGAGGGAGAAGCAGGCTTCCCACCAAGCAGGGGGCCTGATGTGGGGCTCGATGTGGGGCTCGATCCCAGGACCCTGGGATCTGACCTGAGCCGAAGGCAGATGCTTAATGACTGAGCCACCCAGGCGCCCCTACCCAAGTATGCTTCTGAAGGACAGGGGTGGGGAAGCCCTCCCTGGGGGGTGCTAATTCAGCAGTCTTGTTCAGTTCCTTTTCACTGAGAAAGCTTGTTGCTCTGAATCAAAAGGCCTTTCTCATTTAAAAAATGCACCCTTCCTGGGTGCCTGGGTGGCTCAGTCTGTTAAGTGACTGCCTTCAGCTCAGGTCATGATCCTGGAGTCCCTGGATCGAGTCCCGCATCAGGCTCCCTGCTCGGCGGAGAGTCTGCTTCTCCCTCTGACCCTCCCCCCTCTCATGTGCTCTCTCTCTCTCTCATTCTCTCTCTCCCAAATAAATAAATAAAAAAAAATTGTTTAAAAAAAATGCACCCTTTCTGTGGGGCCTGGAAGAAAGAATAACTGGCACATGAAGGCAGATGGGAGGACACAATCTAATGCACAGGACAGTGATTATAGACAAGACCACATTAAAAACTCCGAAGTTGCTAAGAGACTGATCTTAATTGTTCCCACTACAAAAAAGAAATGATAATTATGTGACATCACAGAGCTGCTAGCTAACACTAGGGTGGTGATCATATTGCAATACATAAATGTATCAAATCAACACTTGTGCGTGTTAAACTTATACAATGTTGCATGTCAATTATAGCTCAATAAAAATAAATTACAAAAAAAAAAAAAGATGTTAGGGATCCTTCCTTCCTGAGCTCTGTTGCAATTCTGAATGACTCCACTCTGTAAGCTACTACATAATAAACGGGCTGCTATCAGGGGGCTGGGCAGTGGGACTGACACTCACAGTGTCCCTGTACTTCATGAAGTTGAATGTCATGTTAACCCAGTCTGACTTCATTTTCTCCAAGTTTTTCTCCAGAGAGTATTCCTTACTGGCAGCTGCACCAATGGGCTCCAGTCTAAAGAGAATACAGCAACAGCAACGTCAACAGGGGGAGGGCAGTGAAAACACAGCAAAGGAGGAATTTCGGTTCACCCTGAAGACAAATTCAAAAGGCCCTTAATTTTACTAAAATGTTTACTATCCAACTCTAAGATGTGCCAGCTAGCTCCAATGTTTCGCAAGGTTTCTTACCCTCTGTGCTAGCAGCCTGTGGGCTGTGTTTTGGGCTGAATTGTTTTTTCCCCCAAAATCATGTGTTGACGTCCTAAACCCCAGTATCCTAGAATGTGAGATCCCCTCTTTGAGATAGGGTCTTTAATGAGGTAGTTCAGTTACTGAATAACGTATACAGTTGTTGATCACTATATTGTACACCTGAAACTAGTGTAACACTGTGTGTTAACTATATGGGAATTAAAATTTTATTATTTTTTAAATTTTTTATTTAAATTCAATTAGCCAACATACAGTACATCATTAGTTTCAGATGGAGTGTTCAATAATTTATCAGTTGCATATAACACCCAGTGCTCATCGCACTGGAATTAAAATTTTACAAAAGAGGTAGTTTAGTTAAAATGAGGTCAGTAGGGTGGGTTCTAATCCAATATGACTGGTGTCCTTATAAGAAAAGGAGATTAAGACAGACAGACGCAGAGGGAAAACCATGTGAGGATACAGGGAGAAGGTAGCCTTCTGCAAGCAAAAAAGGGACGCCTCAGAAGAAACCAATTCTGCCAACACCTTGATCTTGAACTTCCAGCCTCCAGAACTAGGAGAAAATATTTCTGTTGTTTAAGCCACCCAGTCATTATAGCAGCCCTAGCAAACTAAGACAGGGTGGATAATTAATTCTTTGTTGGGAGAGAGGGGCTATCCCGTACATTGTAGGATTTTCAGCAGCATCCCTGGGCTCTACTCACAACATGCCAGTAGCAGACTCCCCGTGTTCCCACCTCTTGTCAGTTGTGGCAACCAAAAATGTCTCCAAATATTGTCAAATGTCTCCTAGTGGGGGTGGGGATGTCCCCAGTTGTGGGGCTTGAACTCACAACCCCAAGATCAAGTCACACGCTCTACCAACTGAACCAGCCAGGTACCCCTGTCCCTACCTTTTTTAAAAACCACTGCTATTTTTCCTGGGTCCACATCTATAGCCCCTCTGTTCCATAGAAAGGGGAAAGACAAGTTCCTTTCTTTTTTGTTTCCACAAGGAGAGTTGGGTCCTAAACTCAGGTGTGGCCTGGGAATTGGGAAGAACCTGGAAGCCAAGTTCTTGGAAGGAGAAGGAGGGATTATTCTCTCTGCCTCAGCACTTGTCTTTCATTGCAAGCCCGACTGCAGAAGAGACAATCTGGTCTTTACAGGAAACCGAAGCCCAGATGAAGCAAGTGGTGTGCCCAGAGCCACACTTGCAGCTGGGGAGTGCCGGTACCAGGTCTAGACACCAGTTCTTCTGGCTTTTAGTCCAATGTTTCTTCCTCCCCCACAATGTGCCTTTTCCTCTCTCCTTGTCAGAAGGAGCAAGAGAATTATTCACATGTAGTCAGCCAAATAGGGCCAACTAAACAGAGCTGAGAACCCTCATACAGCCTCATTCAGAGCAGTGGATGAGGCACATTCCCAAGAATGACTAATCAAGACCTCCACCGCAGGGTCATCAACCTAAATGTGGCCTTTGTGGGAGATGAACACAATGAGTGTGCATGTAGGAAATAATTAATAGTGTGGCTGGCTGTGTGGCCATGACCAAGTCACTTGACAGGCCTTAGGTCCCCATCTGCATACGTCAGGGGTTGTTGGTATAATTAAGTGAAATGTTTGCAACATGCTTTATGACTTATAATTATGCAAATAATTGCACAGGGGAAGGACTAATGAGTTTGGGAGTCCTCGAAGGCCTCGAAGGATGTCAAGAGTTGACCTTACCCAAATGTGCTAAAGAAATTCATGAACTGTGTGCCATGTGATAAAGCTGCATTAACTATGGGATGGTGGGGCACAGGGGGACGTCACATCTCACTCACAGGTAGTGGCTGAGAATTTCGATGTTAACTTAGTTCAGGTTACATGCCTTATGTCACAATCCCCACCATAACTCTAATCACCTAGCTACTATTCTTCTTCCCATTTTACAGATAAGGAGACTGAGACACACAGAGGTAAACAACTTAGCCAAGGTGTCACCACATTTGGGTTTGTCACAGTTGAGCCCACTGGCATGGGAAGTGGTAGAGCTGCTGTGTGTTTGCTTGGTTTCTGTCTCCTTAGATGGGTTTATTCTTTAGGCAGTACTGGCTAATGGTTAAGGCTCTGGAATCAGTCAAGTCTGGGCTTAGGTCTTGGTTCTTTCAGTTACTACTGTGACCTCTGGCTGGTTACCTAATCATTCGAATCAACTTATTTCCTCATCTGTAAAACAGGAATAATAATAGTAGCGACAGTATTAGGTTATAGTGATGGAGAAGTTGGTTAATGTTTATTAAATGCTTGGTGCAGCATAAATGTTCAATAGCTGGTATCTCTTAGAAATATCTTAAAGGGGAAGAATGTAGCCTTTTAATGAAATAACTTACACCTGGTAGAAAGGCATGTGTCTCCAGGCCACTCCTCTAAGAGAACTTGTAATGGTGGTATTGGGGGATTCAGGTGGCAGGGAGATTTGGGGGTCTGGGAGCACCTTAGATTAGACCTATTATCCCCACAAGAATAGAGAAGGGATTCCAAACTTTGTCATGCATCAGAATCACCTGGAGCAGTGCTGCCCATTTGAAATAAATACCACACTTTAAAGTTTCCAGGCGCCATATTTTTAAAAAGTAAAAAAGAAACGGGAAATTAATTTTAATAATTTAACAATTTAACATAACACAGTGTATCCAAAATATTATCATTTCAACATGTTACCAATATTAAAACTTATTAGATATGTATTTTTTTCCCTTAATAAGCCTTTGAAATCCAGCCCTTGTTGATACTTCCAGCATCTCTAGCTCAGAATAGTTTTATTCCAAAGGCTCAGTAGGATACGTGGCTAGTGGCTCCTACACTGGAAGTGCTGACCTGAAAAACTGGTTAAAACACAGACTTCAGGGTCCAAACCCAGAATTCGTGATTCAGCAGACTGGGGTGGGGCCTGAGAACATGCATTTCTAACAAGTTCCCAGGTGACGCTGATGCAGCTGGTGTGGGGTCACGCCCAGAGAAGCATGTGTGTTGAGTTAGACCTGAACCCAGCTGTCTAACGGGGACTCTGGTCCAGGAAATACAGCATCTCCCATCCTCTGCCCTGAAGGAGGTGTGGACAAACCATCAGAGTCCTCCGAATATCTGGTCCTAAAAACAACAATTCAAATAGCACCGATTCCTGCACACAGACTCCAGGGGCATTTGGAGAAAAGGAGAAAGCAAGTGAAGAATTCTCTCACTTGACTGTGTTTCTCGGACTCCTAAGGGCTCAGAGAGCCACTCCTGTTTACTGTTGTTTGTTTAAAAGGGGAAACTGAAGCCCAGAAAGGTGGAATGGTTTTACCTGAAGTCACTGAGACCTGGGCTTGGAGCTCAGTTTCCAAGAACTATTTTTTTTTTTTTTAATTTCCCTTTGAAATAAAATCTTCGACTCAATTTTCTAGTCACAATCCGTCATCACTGAACTCACTGAAAGTGAGTTTCACCAGTAGCTAGTCACTTGAGGGGGAGGTTACTAAAAACACTTAAGTCACCCTGAACCAGAGGGAGAAAAACAGCCTGATAGGAGGCCAGTCATATCCTGTGGGAAGTCAGATACTCTGACTGAAAAGCTTCCTCAAGTGGGGAAGAGGAATCTTACTTGTCAACGAATTTGCCGAACCCGTATTCCAGCATATTTGAGAGGCAAGTTGTTTCTGTGGGTTTTATTTCAGAGCCAACAATCTCACTGATCTGCAGAAGAGAGAGGAAAACAAACGTGTATTGTCCAAGGTAGTAGCACCAGTAGATTTTCCATGGTGATGGAAATGTTCTACTCTGCGCCGTCCCTTACAGTAGCTGCCAGTCACATTTGGCCATTGAACCCTGGAAATGTGGCCAGTGTGACTGAAGAACTGATTTTTAATTTTTATTTTGTTTTACTTAAATTTAAATAGCTGTGTAAATAAGCTAGTGGCTATTGAATTGGATGGTGCAGGTCTAAAAATGTGGGAGGCAGCCTAGGGGCCACATTGCATTCTATCTGGTTTACTGGGGATCACTGCCCACCAGCACTTGCCTCGTGCCAACTTGTGAGCACCCTGTGGGGTGGAACCGGATCTGGTTTGTTTTTGTGCTCCCAGAGCCTAGTGCAAAGTCTGGTCTATGACAGAAGCTGCAGTAAGTGTTTGTTGAGTATAAGGAGAGAGTCATGAGTACATGGGATAGGCAGACCCCCCAATTCTGCGATCTGAGGATGCTGGGAAGGGAGGAAACCTCTGCCCAAATATCTTCCTTTCCACCCCAGCACGCTAAATTGTTGGAATGGTTAGCACTCATTGTGCGCATGACTTTGGTGTAAATACTACCCCAAGCTTATTTTTTTTAAGTGAAAATATCCCTGAGGGAGGTCTCACGTGAAGTCTCTGATGGATTTGAACACTTCTCTCAAGGACTGAGAGATCTGGGGAGGATGAGGGTTCCATGCACTCAAGAGGAGTAGGAGGACCTGAAGGAAAATGAGGCTCTAGGAGAAACCTCACCTACTGCCCCATTTTGTCTCTGTCCAGCCCCAGGAGGACTATGGGATGTCTGAGCAAGAAGGAATATGAGAGCTGGGGCCTGTTCTATCTTATTTAGCCATGTGTCCCTAGGACTGGCATTTAATAGGCATCAGTAACTATGGAATGAAAGCAGGGCCCGAGGACACCTGGAGGACCCCTAAGATAATGGAAATCATAGAATTAACATTTATTGAGGGCCGCTATGAAGTAGGCAGTGTTTTAAGAACCTTATTCACTTATTTCATCCCCCCAAAATGACGTGGAAGATACTAATGTATTATTATTCCTGTTTTACACATAAGGAAACTGAGACAAAGAAAATAAGTATCTTGTCCAAGACCACCCAGCTAATAAATGGCAGAATTGGGATTTGGACCCAGTTCTGACTAAAAAGCTCTTCTCCATCCTATCTAGTGGGTCTCTCAGGTCTTCTATATATAGTTGTGAGTGTTATACACTGCATAACTCTAAAAAATACATTTCACACTGTGGTTCACAAAAACTACATTCCCTAGAGTTGTGGAGTGTACAACCTGCACAACTGTTCCTGGTGACCCTGGACTTTGATTTATTCTCTAATACCTGAAAGTACACAGGTACTTTCATACTCTCTCTAGGATTAAATGACATAACTATACAAAGGACTTGGCATAGTACTTGGCCCATAGGAAGGACTCAGAGATTGGTAGTTTTGTGGTTTTTTAATTGCTTTTGTTAATTACAGAGACTAACAAAGCATCTGGTTTTCTAATTCGAAGAGAATGAGAGAGAGAGAATTGGTTGCTCTGTCCAATATGGAGCCACTAGCTTCTTGTGGCTATTGAGTACTTGAAATGTGACTAGCCCAAACTGAGATGTGCTCTAAGTGTGAAAGCATACCATATTTCAAGAACTTAGTATGAACAATGTGAGATCACATTAACATTTTTATATTGATTACCTATTGAATAATAATATTTTGAATATGTTTGGTTAAATAAAATATATTCATAAAATTTATTTCTCCTCTTTGTGCTTTTTTTTTAATGTGGCTACAAGAAACTTCAAAATTGGATGTATGGCTTGTATTATTTTCTTTGGGCAGCAATGTCCTAGAGGGCCAGCTTTGGTACACATAAGTGTGGTTTCCTCTTAAGGTCAAACATCACCCTGTTCCATCTTGTTTTAGACCACAGTAGCAACCTTTTTGCTGCTATCTTTGCCCCAAACTGAGGGACTAGCCCTTCCTGCCTAAGTTCTGGGAAATGGTCAGAAACCACAGCACAGCCGCCCCACACCCCATGTCCCTGGAAGATCCATCCTGTAGCCTTAAAGAGCTAGAGGTGGTTTAACCTTCAGAGTCCCTTGCCAGAGGCAGAATCTGTGCAAATGGATTTCCTGAGTTATGCATCAGGGCAAAGAATGGCTTCCCCAGGCCAGTGGCTATCACCGGGGTGGCCTGTGGTTTGACCTACAGTGCAGGCATGAAGGGGCTCTGAGTGGGGGCAGCCCTGTGTGTATCTGGTGACCTCTCTCCTTTCTGAGCTCACTTTTAACTGTTCAGGCCACTGGGTTTCCACTTTAGGGGCTCATTACTCAGGAGCTACCATCCTGGGGCTATAGTCCATGGTTATCTATGGCATACTATCCCCTTTAACCTGATATTTCTTGTCCCATTTCCCCCAGTCAAACAGATCTAGATTCCAATTCCCTCTCTTACCACTTACTAGCCACATGACAATTTATTTACTCTCTCTAAGCCTCAGTTTTCTTATAATCTGTGAAATGCAGACAATGATAGTCCCTGCTTCAAAGGGTTGCTGGGAGGATAAAATGAGGGAATCCACACAAAGTCTACAACACAATACCTAGTTCATAGTTGGTATTCAGTATGTTCGAGCTATTACTGCTATTGCTCTTTTAATTCTAAGGATTTTTTCCAATCTGTCCATCTGAGTGATCTGTAAATGAGAATTATGAATGTCTAGGAATGGTTGGGATTTTTAAAGTGCCCACATGTGAGAACAGTGTTATCACAGGGAAAGCACCAGGTAGAGAAGACTGCCTTCCGAGTCTCCTGGGAGGGTTGTTTAAATGTGCCACTGACCAGGGCACTTTCTTTAAGTGTCATCTCATGGAGAGACCTAGCACTACCAAAGGCCACTTGCCTATCCAACCTCCCCAGCCCTCCAAATGGGTCAAAGCTCTAGTAAGGCTAGGTCCATGGGGAGAGGCACCCTATGAGCACCTGTAAGTGGGGGCAGCTGTCCCAGGGCAGACCCCTCTGCTGGGGCAGTGCAAGACCAGAAGTGTACTCAGGTGACCTCTCCCCTGCCCTCCTTTATATCCTTTGCTTAGGTGTTGAGCTTCAAGGCTTTCTGGGAAATTAAAAGCAGTTCCTTTTTACAGAAAACTCCAGAATCTCTCACGTATCAAGATCTCTGTATTCCCAGAGAGATCAAAATGCTCCTAGCTCAGACTTCATTCTCTGAAAGGTAATGGATGTGTGCTCTCAGACTGGGTCCTTCCAGAGACTTGTCCTACAGTCTTGTGCATGGTTTCCAGGGAAGAATTCCAGGCCAAATCATAGAGAAAGCTGCCTATGGAGAGCCAGTCTCATCTCCACCTCCACACAGAGCAACTCCTCGGTAGAGGACGTTTCAAGGCCATTGCTAGCCCTTGAATATGATGATTATTTTAGAAACACAGTGAGTTTTCTTTTTTCTGCTTAGTGTTCACACCGCACTTATCACCCTCACACTTGGCTGCTTATAAAAGTCCCAACTATTTTTAGGGAGAATATTTATTATTCTCATTTATAGACTCAAAGGGCTGAAAGAAGAGTGAAATGTTATTTCTGAACATAGCCTGTTGGACAATGAGGCTCTACAGTAGTCAGCGCAAGCAGAAACCATCTGGCATTGTCAGGAGGCCCCTGGAAAAGGTGTGGCTTTCTCTTTTGTCTGTCCTAGGTCAAGGGACAAATCAAGGTCCCTCCCACTGTAATTCAATGCCCTTATCACCCTTTAGGACCCTGAGCAGCCATTTGCTTAGGTAGGCTGACCAGGAGAGACTTTGTGGCCACTGGCTGGAGCAATACTCAACCATCAGCAATGGGGTCCCCAAAGAAAAGGGTCAACCTGTTAATGTGAAGAGGCAGGCATTTCACCCCCCTATTCTGCCTGTTCCCTCCCCCCTCCCATTACTGCCCCTTTAGTCTCAAGTAGATTCTCCCTTTCAGAAAGGAGAAGCTTGACCCAGTATTGGTTCCTGCCTTCCAAAGGGCTACCAGAACGAGGCAGAGATTGGTATGGATTGGGCTGGGTAGGGGTGGACGGTGACAGGGACCTGTTGCCAGTGCCGGTCCTTCATTCCTGGGTTGCAGGAGATGCTGAGGATGGGGATGTGCTGCTTGAATTTGTCAATCTTGACTTTCACATTCTCTGCTAACCGCCTGGGTGCAGGTACATCAGCTAGGGTCTTGGTCAATTTATATATCGTTCTCCACATATTCCCTATTTCCTCAGAGATCTCCTCAGCATTCAGCAAAAAGAGGGGTCCTGAAATAGAAAACATGGGATGAGGGAACGGTCAGACCCACCAAGTGGATGTTAGTCATGTGCACCTTTAAGTCCCTGAAATTAGAATGGTGCCTATGGTATGGATATTGGAACAGGCACAGCCTTTGGAGTTGAGTCTGGATCTGAACGCTCCCCTTAGCCAATGAAACCCTGGGGGTGTTTTCCTGAACTTTTCTAAGCCTCAACAGTGCTACCTATGATACAGGGGTAATAATGGTCACCCTAGTAGGTGATCGTGAACATTAAGTGAGCTAAGGGGCAAACACAGTATCTGGCATGTAATGCAAGTGCAGTTAGGGAACCGACTGTTAGCGGTGGTTGTAGATGCTATTATAGAAGCAGTAAAGATGCTCCACAAATGCTGTGAAATACTGACAATTGGGGGATGGGGGCGTTCTTCGTACAGCTCTGGCAATTTTTATGTAAGTTTGAAATTATCTTAAGATTTTTTTTTAAAAACAAAGAATGACCCCTCATTTTTAAAAAAGCACTCCAAAATATTAATTTCCTTCTCCTCCTTTTCTTCATAGGGATCTTCCAGCATTTGGGTTTCACATTCAGTCAAAATCCTTCCATGCTGCTGCTTTCTTCCCCTTGGACATTTCAAATCGGTATGAACTCTTGCATCATGATATTGCAAATTTACTCAGAAACATTTTTCTTTCATGGCTACCGAGACTAAATAAAGCCTTGTTAATTTCACATGCTTCATCAGCTTGATGTTTTTGAAGTAACTAATCAAAAATTAAAACTTTTTGAAAAGAAAAAGAGAAATATACGTAGTGTCCAGGCAATATATAAAAACACATACATCATGTCCAGTTTGGGTTTTTCATGGGAATGCAAGGCTGGTTTAATATTTGAAAAATCAAACAATGTAATAAACTATATATATATATATAGTTTATTTAAAGATTTTTATTTATTTGAGAGAGAGAGACAGAATGAGAGAGAGACAGAGAGAGAGCATGAGAGGGGGGAGGGTCAGAGGGAGAAGCAGACTCCCTGCTAAGCAGGGAACCCGATGTGGGACTTGATCCTGGGACGCCAGGATCATGATCAGAGCTGAAGGCAGATGCTTGACCGACTGAGCCACCCAGATGCCCCTGTAATAAACTATATTAACAGTCTAAAAAAAGAAAATCACATGATAATATCAATTGATGCGGAAAAAGCATCTGACACAACTCAGTATCCATTCATGATAAAAACCTCTAAACCAACTAGGAATAGAAAGGAGCTTACTAAGTTTGATAAACGGCATCTAGGAAAAGCCTATACTACCACTATACTCTAGTATACTGGAAATATGCATAGCTTTTTACACATCGATCATACCACAATAAAGTGGTTTTAAAAAACCAAAACAAAACCAAACAAATCTCTAATAGTTAATGATGAAAGACGGAATACTTTTTCCCTAAGATGAGGAACAAGGCAAAGATTTTCACTCTTTTAACTCCTAATCAACATCACAAAGTCCTAGACAGTATGATGAGGCATGAGAAAGAAATAGGAGGCACACAGACTGGAAAAGAAGAAATAAAATGTCTTAATTTTCCAAATGTCATGACTGTTTATATAGATGATCCAGGAAATCTAAAGAATAGCAATAGCTGGGGCGCCTGGGTAGCTCAGTCAGTTGAGCGTCAGACTCTTGATTTGGCTTGTCATGACCTTGGGGTCATGGGACTGAGCCCCACATTGGGCTCTGCTCTCAGTAGGGAGTCTGTTTGAGGATTCTCTCTCTCCATCTCTCTGTCTGCCCCTCCCCCTGCTCAAATGTGTGTGTGCTTTCTATCTCAAATAAACAATTAAAAAAAATAAAAAACAGCAATAACAAATCTTTGCAAGAGAGCAAAAACACTGTAACAAAAATGAAAAGACATGATGGGTCTATTAGTAGACTGGACACAGGTGAGGAAAGAATCTTTGAGCTTGAGGATATATCATTAGAAACTTCCAAAATTAAAAAGAAAAAAAGATGGGGAAAAAATGGAACAGAATGGCTAAGAACTGTGGGATAACTACAAGATGTATAACATACAGTAATGGTAATACCAGAAGGAGAATAAAGAGAAAAGAACAGAAAAAATATTTGAAGCAATGACTGAGAATTTCCCCCAAATTAATGTCAGATACTAAACCACAGATCCAGGATAAATGCCAAAAACTACACCTAAACATATTATATTCAAACCGTAGAAAATCAAATCTAAAGAAAAAACTTGAAAAAAGCCAGGGCGGGGGGAAACCACTATACTTTTAGAGGAGCAAAGATAAGCATTACATTCCCCTTCTCCTCAGAAACCACACAAACAAGAAGAGAGTGGAATGAAATTAAAGCATTGAAAGAAAAAAACCCACCAACCTTAAAATTCTCTATCCTGAGAAATTATCATTCTAAAGTGAAGGAGCAACAAATACTTTCTCAGACAAACAAACTGAGGGAATTTGTTGCCAGTAGACCTACCTTCCAAGAAATGTTAAAAGAAGTTCTTGAAAGAAGGAAAAGGATTTGTCAGAAACTCAGACTTATGTAAAGAAATGAAGAGCATTAGAGGAGTAAGTGAAGGTAAAATAAATACTTTTATTTTTCTTATTCTTAGCTGATCTAATAGTAACAGTTTGTTCAAAATAACAATAGCAACAGTATGTTTGATGATTAGTTTATATACAGATGAAATGAATAACAGAAATGACACAACAGATGGAAGAAAGAAATTAGGGATACTTTACTATTATAAGACACTTTTGAAATAAAGTTATATATATTAAATATAGCCCAGCAATCTACTCCTGGGCATTTACCCCAGAGGAATGAAAACTTAATGTCAACATGAAAATTCATGCATGAATGTTTACAACAGCTGTATTCATAACAGCCAAAAACTGGAAACAGCCCAAATATCCACCAATGGGTAAATGGGTAAACAAACTGGTATATCCCTGCAATGGAATACTACCCAGCATGAAAGGGAAGGACCAATGGTTATAACCAATAACTTGGATGAATCTCAAAGTAGTCCTCGAAACAAGCACTCTCAAAAGGTTACACACTGTATCATTCCATTTATATAACAATCTCAAAAAGAGGAAACCATTTAACAATGAACAGCTCAACAATGCCAGGTCCTCTGGCTGGGGGTAGAGTGTGACTACAGAGCGGGCAGTACAAGAAATTTTACTGAACTGATGAAACTTCTGCTTTCTGACTGTGGTGAATCTATATATGTGTTAACATTTATAGAACTATATGCCAAAAATGTCCTTTTTGCTGTGTATGAATTTAAAATTAAAAAATTAAATGCAAAAAAATTTTAATACAATATCTCTAATAAAAAGACTTGGTAAGCTATAAATATTTCCCTAACATCATAAAAATTTTGTATCTCAAACCAACAAAAAGCATCATGTTTAAGGTGACACTCTGCAAGAGCTCTCATTAAAATCACGAATAAGATGAGGGTGCCCATTATTACCACTGTTTATTTTGGAAGTGCTAGTCAACACAGAACAGTGAGTAAAAAAGGGGGTATACAAATAAATAAATAAGGTAAAATATTATAATTGTATAGATATGACTGATTACTTGGAAAAATTAAGAGCACCAGTGAAAATGAAAATTTTTTAAATGAAAAAGAAAATACCAATTTAAATATAAGTCAGCAAATAAAAATAAAAATAAATTGGCAAAAACAGTTTTCAAAGCTATTATTCCCAGGTTCGTTAAGGGTGTGAAGAATGGGCACTCTTAAGTACTGATAGAAGGGTAATAAATTAAAACATAACTTTTCTGGAAGACAGTTAACAACAAGTTTTTAAAATCCTAATAATTTTGGGGGCACCTGGGTGGCTCAGTTGTTAAGTGTCTGCCTTCGGCTCAGGTCATGATCCCAGGGTCATGGGATCGAGCCCACATTGGGCTCCCTGCTCTGCAGGAAGCCTGCTTCTCCCTCTCCCACTTCCCCCTGCTTGTGTTCCTTCTCTTGCTGTGTCTCTCTCTGTCAAATAAACAAAATCTTTAAAAAAATAAATAAAATCCTAATAATTTTCATCACATGATCCTTGATCTAGCCATTTCACTTTTGGGAATTTAGCCTAAGAAAATGATAATTGCATGCATTAAACTGATGACAAAGATGTTCACCACAGTTGTGCTTATAACACTGAAGTGCCAGAAGCAAACTGCAGGCTCAGCTCTAAGGGGCTCAGAGTTTGTCCTCTGCTCATATACACTCTCCCCAGGTGACATCACTCATGGCTTTTAATTGTAATCTACACTCAATTATTCCCCAATATAAGTTGCCCCCCAAACATATAACTTAACTGCAGGCTGATATACTCAGCTGCTAATTAATATTCCCATTTGGGTGTTTGCAGACATCTTGAACTTGGTATATTCAAGCTGATGGGTCTTTTTCCCCCCATAAATCTGTCACTTCTCTTGTTCAGTGATGGCAATATCTACCAAATTGCCTGGACCAATAATCTGGATGTCACCCTAGGTTCTTCCCTCTTCCTCCCTGACCCCTGCCCCATATCAGATCATCATTAAGTCCTGTTGACTTTACCCCCTCCATTTCTCTCTAGCCTCCAGGATCTAGAGAAAAGGAGTAGTTTACAGATGTCTGTGGCATTCTGGCCTTTCTTGAAGCAGCACAGTGGTGGAAAGGCCATCTTATTCTCCCCACCCCCTCTGCCTCTCTGCAATCTATGGCTCTGGGTGGCTGCCTCTTCTATTATACCGTGGCACAATGGGTCTGGCTCTTCAAACCCCACTTTCCATCATTATCACATCAGAAAAATTTGACTGTGTGGCTGCGTTAATCCAGAGTATAAGAATATGATTAAAAAAAAAATCTAGCTTAAATCTGAAGTCCAAATCCTGTTCTAGAACTGGCTGGGTTGGGTCCACTACCCCATCATCCACCATGTCCCAGTAGACTGAGCCTGGAGTGTACCGTTCATCCACTCCTCTGACTTGATGCTGAACTCGTATGTCGTCAGCCACAGCTGCTCATAAGGCACTTTGTTGGTCATCAAGGCTTGCAGGAGAGGGAAGGTACTCTTCTCCTTTTCCAACAGTTCCTCCTCCTTATTGATCAGCTGCAGGGCAAAAGGGGGTGCTGTTTATTGCGCAGCTGGTTTTCTGAACCCTAAAGGCCACCATAGCAAATTCCTCAGTGCTTTGAAAACCAAGCTGAGGAAAATGTAAATTCATCTGGAGAGCGAGAGAGGAAAATAAGACGTGGACTCAAGTAAGAAAGTTCCTCTGGGTTACCTCTGAGAGCTGTGACAGCTAAGATCTAGCTGGATGAAACTCGAGGATAATTTGCTACTTGCTCCATCATCTTTGATCCTATTCTGTCAAATCCATATCCCCATGTTCACAATTTTCGTATATACTTTAGCTGTTTACATGATGCCTCCCCTTCTTATGCTGACTTGCCTCAAAAATAAGAACTTTAATGGTTAAAGAACTTACTCGTTGACCTTCAGCAATTTACTTAGCTTTTCCAAGCCTTAGTTCTCTTATTTTAAATAGAGATAAATGGGGACAATAACAGTACCCACCCCAAACGTTTGTTATGGGTATGAAGGGATATATCGCATAAGAAGCCCTTTGTACATTGTTGAGCATATAAGAAATACTCAATGTATGTGAGCAATTATTTTACTGTAATTTCTTTTTTGTGTACTCAATGACTAACAAAAATGCTGGTATAATGTAGGGTTGTAAGAAAAGGTAGTTGAAAGCGCCAATGAAAGAACTGGTCAATTCACCAATCAATACTATCCACCTGACAGGTGATGTTAGGAAAACCCAAAATCAAGAAGCAGAACCAACAGGGTAGGACAGTCATAAGTCTCCAACCCCAGGCCCCGAGACCCCAAACCTCAAATTCCATCAGTGCTTGATCTAGGTTCTTTGAAAGCTCATTAAGCTTTTCAACATTGTTCTTCATTTCTTCTGTGCTCATCACTTCACGTTTCCTAAACCCTTCCAGTTCCTTGTTGTAGCCTTCAAGTTGCGTCTCAAATTCTGAGCACCTAAAAGCAAAGAACAGCCCAATCACACCTGGACTTTCCACTTTTGATATTCAAAATATCAGCAATTTCTCACCCATATTCAAGCCTGGGGAGAATCTGATTTTCTGGTGCATGATATATATACATACACACACACATATATATATATATATATATATATTACTTAAAATCCTACCTCCCAAAGATGTCTGGTATGACCCTATTGACAGTTAAACATTTCCAGATGTTTACCTGTATGGGTAAATATATATGTGTGCATATATATGAAATCTATATAATACCTATTCTATACACACATATAAAATGTATATATATATATATATATATATTATTCAGTCATCCATTAGCTATTTATTATTAAGGGCTTGATACATACCAAGGACTGCTCTAGGCATCAGGGAAACATTTGTGATATACACTATTAAGCTCCCTATCCTCATGGAGCTTGTATTTTAGTTTGGGGAGACCTAGATAAGAAACACATGGATTGGGGCACCTGGGTGGTTCAGTCAGTTAAGCGTCTGCCTTTGGCTCAGGTCATGATCCCAGGGTCCTGGGATGGAGCTCTGTGTCGGGCTCCCTGCTCTGCAGGGAGCCTGCTTCTCCCTCTCCTGCTCACCCTGCTTGTGTTCCCTCTCTCGCTGTGTCTCTCTCTGTCAAATAAATAAATAAAATCTTTAAAAAAAAAGAAAAGAAACATATGGATTGATGGGTGGGTAGGTGGGTGAATAGATGGGTGGATAAATTCATACATAGATAAAGATAAAATGAGATATTCCTGATAGGCATAAATGCTCTGAAGAAAATAAAACAAGGCAGAGTGCCTAGGGATGTAAGTAGAGGGCTAGTTTACTAGAATGATCAGGGATGACCTTTTAGCAACAAAGCAAGTCGCACAGTTACTTCTCCTTTTTTCTAACAGGGTAGACTATATAGTGTTAAGTTACAATTGCTTAGCACATTATAGTTTCCAAAGTACTTTCATCTCCATAATATATACATATGTATATATTTCATACTAGTACAGTCATTAGTAAATAGTAGGCACTCAGGTTGAGTAAATGAGTTGTATTTGTGGGACTACCTGGAGTCTAAGGGAGGATAATTTAGAGATTTAAAAATGGTGGATTGGTCAGAATTCCAGCATGAAATGGAATTCACTCCAATGTTCAAAGAGAGAGGCTTTGATGGGACGACCTACACAGTTAAGATAGGGTAGCCTCAGAAGGAAGCCACTAGGACCCCTAGGGTCAAGAAAACAGTGGGAACTGAAACCATGAGAAGCAAGAATTGTCATCCAGGAGGGATGAAGCTACTACCAGAGTGCCAGGGCCAAACAGGGAGAGAGAGGAGAAAGAAAAGGTGATCCCTGTCCAAACTCCTCAGGGCTCCCCACTGGGGGAGCCCTACCTGGATCCAACAGACAAGGGAGTCAGAGGCTGCGGTTTATGGGTGTCAGTCGACCAGGCACGGAGTGGACAGAGGAGGAAGAAGGTGGAAGAAGGAATTGGGGGGTGGGAGTCAGGTGGCAGCAAATGGAGAATTATTAGTGCCAAAGCCAAAAATTAACGTGGGCTGGTAAAATAGGTCATTTTTTAGAGAGGGAACGGGGCTGCTCTCACAGAAGACGAATGAATAAATGAACACTGCTCATTCCCCCTCACATACCGTTCTCAGGATTAATGCAAAAATGATGGACGTGAGGTTTGAGCGTTCACCAAAGAGAGGGCTGAGCCCAGTGCTTTGGGTTATTCCTGGAGCCCTCCTTGGCTGAACTCTGCTGTGGAGAGTGCAGAAACCAGTTGGTGCCATCAGGCTGAGTCACCCCTCCAAGAGGGGATGGCCACTGCTCTTCTCCTCTCATCATAAATGACAGTTCCCATTTTCCCCAGAGCCACCCCCTCACTCCTCTGAACTTTAACAGCACTTACTGCCTCTAAGTAGTCTTACAGCGCTGTTCCAAAAGTATGCTTGCAAGGTGGTGGTTTAGAAGTGAAGCACTTTTTTCTCCCCAAAAAAGTCATTGTCCAAAGGATGAAGGAAATGGACAGCTTCTGAATGCCTACCATGTGCTGGGTACCCCTCAGGCACAATCTCAGGTCATCTCATTTCGTCCTTCTGCACAATGATACCTCTCATGAAATGAGATGACCTGAGATGGGCTCTGTTATCCCATTTTCCAGATGAGGACACTGAGGCTCAAAAAGATGAAGAAACTTGTTCCTGTTCATCTAACCTACAAATCAGTTCCATGGTGGAGGCTGGTCATAAGGGGACATGGGGTAGATGGGAACGCTGTACTTTCTCAATTTTGCTGTGAATTTAAAACTGTTCCAAGAAATAAAGTCTATTAATTTAAAAATATCAGTAGCACCCATTTGGCTAAAAGTTCTGGGTAGAGAGAGGAGAAGGCTGCTGGAAGAAAAAAAATTGTGTGCATACAATTGTGTATATACACACCCCCCCACCCCCCCACACACACACACCCACACACACTTTTGTTGTTGTTATTGTTTTTTCTGGATGGCAGACCTAGGCCATATTTTGAAGGTAGCGAATAAATAGTTTTCTCCTTCAGCCCAAACTCCCATTCTGTGTAGGAATCCCCGCTTTTATCTACTCTTTTCCTTTCCTGTGAGTATTTGCAGGGATTATAGGACCTAAAGTTGGGCAGGGGGGAGTTTCACGTGTGAAGGGGAGAGTAACTGGAACGACTCTACAGTCCATCAACCAAGTGTTACAAGCTGGGATGGCCGTGTGTGCATGTATGTCTTTACCATCCACGTGGTACTTGGCCCACTTTGCTTGACACTGTTTGATTTTTCAGTAGGTCTGTATTTTCTCTGCTACTGGATTAAAATCTTTATTTAGTAGCCAAACACACTTACATGTCTAGAATACAGCACAGCACACAGTAAAAATTCGTAATAAATACTGGTTGAATTGACAAATAATGGATGAGTAAATGATACGGCCACATTAGCACTGAACAAGACCAGCTGAAAAAAACAGGCAATTTCTCAGCCTCCTACCACGCCTCTATTATCCCTGTCTTGCTATCTCCTTGGTCTCCAATGTAAGGCTGATGATTTTGCTATTATTATTGCAAGGCCATTATCCCATGCCACTATTTTTGTCTTTTTCTCTCTGCACCGCCAAATTCCAATTGTTCAAGGCAGGGAGGGAAGGCATTGGCAGGGTCACTATAGTGAAGCAGGCTTAAAGAGAACATCCCTCAGTGGGAAACAAAAGGAAATTCCTTTTCCACCAATTGTCTTCAGCCTTTACCCATGCCTTGCTGTGGGGGGCTCTGAGCAGAACCAGGAACCTGCAGCAACTTATCAAACTGGGCATCATTTCTGAAACAACCTCACACTCTCCCTGTACCTTTTAATGAGGTCCATCTCGGCCTGATCCCTCTTGTTAAGGAGGAAGTTTCGGCTGTTTTCAAAGATATCTTCAATCTGGTCGGGCCAGAGGAGCAGAGTGCTGTTCAACTTGATATCCTCTTCTGCAAAACACATATAGTCTGCTCCAGGACACTGCTCAACATAGGTCAGTCAGCATGCAGGGCATTAATTTAGCAGAATAAGAGGTCAACAGAAGTGGGTGAGGGAGAGGCAATGAATGGATGGGCCCATGATGGATGAATGATAGCTAACATTTACTGAGCACTTACCAAGTGCCAGGCTAGAAGGGCAACGGTATTATCATCCTTGTTTTTACAGATGGGAAAACAAAATTTAGCCAAGTAGTTAAGGTCACACCGCTAGAAGGCAGCAGAGACAATTTCAGACCCAGGTCTAACCAACTCCAAAGCCGATGTTCTAACCACTATACTTCACTGCTTTCCCAGGCTGGGTCTGAGTAGAGTAGAGATCTGGGCTCAAGTTCCGGTTCTCCTCTTTAAACTGTCGCCTCATTTGAGTCCCAGTCTCCCTTTTGGTTAAATGTCAGTAATAAAGTCAGTGCCAGATGCCCCACCCAGCCTAAGGCCCTGGGCAGCTGAAATGCCCTAGGCTCCCTCTGTACCCTTGGGAACTTAGGAAGCAGAGGTCCACTGTGTGTTCACAAGGTCAAGGGCACAGCTCATGAATGTGCAGGTGGATGGTTAGGGTACTGTTTTCTACTCCCAGTCCCCGTCTCTCCCTCCCATCACCCTTCCTCCCAAACAGCATGAACACCAGGTAATTCACAGGTATTTTGAGCTGGAAGAAGGATCTGAAAACTTGACTTGTGGATAGTGTATCAGTTTTTCTTCAGAACCTCGTCCCTACAAAACTCTACCTTGGCCCAATAAGCCTTGAAGGGGCTCTGGCCATTTCTTTCCTTTTAAGATATGCAGGAGTTTGAAGGAAAGTGCCCTGGCCTCTCCTCAAAGGCAGGACTGTATTAAGATTATAGATGATGAAATCTATCCATTTATAAAAGGACTCTGCATTTGGAAGTGACTTTTTCAGAAACACCAGCCACAAGATACCAAGAGAGGCATCTAGAACTTACCAAATCCCTAGATATTTCTTCTTTTTGTCTAACAATAAGATCCCCTTGGTTTGATTAGAATTCCTGTGGGTAAGGGTGTGGAATGAGTCCCTCTAACATATGGGGATGCTCTCCCAGTATTGATTTTTAAGTGGTAGGACTGCTAACTCTCTTTCCCGACTCCTTATCTCTAAAAGTATAAATATACATATACATTCGCATATAAATCTATAGGGCGTGGACTTACCGGGCAAGTCTGCATAGTCCATCAGAAACTCTAACCGTTCAATTGCATTTCTAAATTGCCTCCTGAGTTTGAACACTGTGACATCACTGGATTTCTTTAAGAATTCAATGAGGAATACCAGCTCCTCAGTGTTGGCAGGAATCTCACTGACTTTGTCTGCGATGGTGTTGTACTGATTACAAATGCTACAGAGAGAGAAACAGCTACTATCACCATTATCATCTAAAATCACTTATCTTATAAGATCTATTATGCTAAAGAGGCATCATTCTTATTTGGGGACTAGGAAAATGGTTTCCAACTTTTCTCTACCTGCAAATCCGTGATGGGTAATATTTACATGCACACCACACTTCAAGAAAAAAAAAACAGTAATAAAGGAAATAATATCTCATGGGTTTACTATGGGCCATGCCCCATTCTAATCACTGGATACATATTAGCTCATTCAATGTACCATGGGTAGAATCCAGATTTAGACCAAAACAACACGAATACCACCACCACCACCAATAGCAGCTCCTTGAATATTATGTTGAAGTAGAGCACTAAATTAATTGGTAATCACTACTCTTCACAGTACGTCAGCAAATTTATCCTCATGTGCTGGAGGTAGTTCCTGGGGCAAAGAGAAACTGACATTCAACCACCAGGACCACTAAATCTAACTGCCTACTTCTCAAACACGAGACTATGAGAAAGGATGCTACCCTAAGGATAATTCGAATATGCTCTAATTTATGCAAAAACCAATGATGAGGGATGCCTGAGTGGCTCAGTTGGTTAAGTGTCTGCCGTCAACTTGGGTCATGATCCCAGGGTCCTTGCCGAGCAGGGAGTCTGCTTCTCCCTCTCCTTCTGCAGCTCCCCCTGCTTGTGCTCTCTCTCTCACACTCTCTCATTCTCAAATAAATAACATCTTAAAAAAAACAATGATAATTGTCATCAGTATTTTTTTCTTTCTTCAAATTTTTTTATTGTTATGTTAATCACCATACATCACATCATTAGTTTTTGATGTAGTGTTCCATGATTCATTGTTTGTGCATAACACCCAGTGCTCCATGCAGAACGTGCCCTCTTTAATACCCATCACCAGGCTAATCCATCCCCCCACCCCCCTCCCCTCTAGAACCCTCAGTTTGTTTTTCAGGGTCCATCGTCTCTCATGGTTCATCTCCCCCTCCGATTTACTCCCCTTCATTCTTCCCCTCCTGCTATCTTCTTCTTTTCTTTTTTCTTAACATATATTGCATAATTTGTTTCAGAGGTACAGGTCTGTGATTCAACAGTCTTGCACAATTCACAGCACTCACCATAGCACATACCCTCCCCAATGTCCATCACCCAGCCACCCCATCCCTCCCACCCCCGACCACTCCAACAACCCTCAGTTTGTTTCCTGAGATTAAGAATTCCTCATATCAGTGAGGTCTATGACACATGTCTTTCTCTGATTGACTTATTTCGCTCAGCATAACACCCTCCAGTTCCATCCACGTCGTTGCAAATGGCAAGATCTCATTCTTTTTGATGGCTGCATAATATTCCATTGTGTCATCAGTATTTTAATTATAATTAGGAAACAAATGATCTGCAATACATCCATGCCAAACACAGAGTGGCCCTCAAGAAATGTTAGCAATAGCTACCACAGTTTTTGTTATTAGTAAATGATCATTACATGTTGATATTCATACATTATAGATAAAAACCACTTCTCTCAGTATTTTCAGTCCTCAATATACCTTCTTTTTTGTTTTGTTTTGTTTTGTTTTAATTGAAGAGAACAGTTGACACTCTATATTCCTTCTTCGTGTATAGAGACTCCTCCATAGCAAAGCTAATTGTATCAAACCGAAGGAAAAAAATGATTAAAACATCTTTTCAGATGCTTCCAGGATTGTAGAAACGAATTTTCATACAATTTAGAAACTTTCTGCAGAGAAAAATTATCTACTGCACTATTACGTAGTAGTCTCCACTTCAGAGCTAGATGACATGTCCAGCCTCCTTTGTATTTTTAGTTGGGGATCTTACACATCAGCTTGGGCTACCATAACAAAATATCAACAGACTGGGTGGTCTAAACAACAGAAAATTATTTTCCCACAGCTCTGGAGGCTGGAAAGTCCAAGGTTAAGGTACCGACTGACTTAGTCCCTGGTGAGGGCTTTCTTCCTGGCTTGCAGACAGCAGCCTTCTCCCTGTGACCTCATGTAGTGGAGGGGGAAAGAGCTCTGGTGTCTCTTCCTCTTCTTAATAGAGCACCAGCCCTATTGGATTAGGGCCCCATCCTTGTGACCTCATTTGTGAGGTAGACCTCATTTGCTGTAGACCGGATGTGTGTGCACCCCCAAATTCTCATGTTAAAACCTAATCCCTAATGTAATGGTATTTGGAGGTAGGCTCTGGGAGGTAAATAGGTCATGAGAGTGTCCCCTCATAAAGGGGTTTAGAGCTTTTATAAGAGAGACCCCTCACCCATTGGCAGGAAGCCAGCTCTCAACAGACACCAAATCTGCTGGAGACTCTATCTTGGACCTCCCAGCCCCCAGAACTGAGAGACACGAATGAACCAATGTTCTGTTGAGAGGAATGAATTTCTGTTGTTTATAAGCCATTCAGCCTATGGTAATCTGCTGTAGCATCCCAAACAGACTAAGACAGACTTCAACACATGAATTTTGAGGGGAGACAGTTCAGTCCCTCGAAGGTATGGTCACATGATTGAGTTGCAGTCAGTGTGAAGTGGGAAACAGGGATGAGTATCCCTTTCAGGGGCAGCACATAAAACTGTCCTTGCATATCCCTTCATGCTCTTTCCTCCTTCCAACTGTCTAGGATGTCAACACTTAGAATGACCTTGAAAGCTACAGGTTAAAGATGTAAAGTCACCATGTGCTTGAATTTCTGGATGTACCATAGGTCTCCCCCACCAATCTGGAGCTACGCTGAGAATAAAACTTCTATAGTGTTCAGTCATGACATCTTAAGTCTATTTGTTATAGCATCTTGCCTTGCTTAATATAGGTAGGTCCTCTCAGTCTGATAGACTCTTACCAGATGAGAATCCATCCTTCCTCCCTTTTGTATGAGAATTCAGAGGATAAACATTATGTGGCTACTAGTTATCAGTTTCTTGCAAAGGCCCAGAAGGGTGGTAGCAAACCCACTACCTATTAAACTCTCTAAAAGGTCCCTGATATGAGTCATTGATATCAGGCACCTGACCTACACAACACCTTAACAATATCCAGGGATAAGCTGAGGACAGAAAACATTGTTTTCTACATATACAGATGAAGTGATTTAAAATCTAAAAGGCCAGAGGTCCCATAAGCACAGGGCTATTCTCTGGTGTAGGAGATGGCATGAGGGGACTGATAAATCCTGCATCAATCCATGGCCTCTCTCTACCTGTTATAATTATTAGTGTAAGAGTTCTCACACTGAAGGAAACAAGCAGCTGGACCCCAGGGATAATTTTATGTATCTCTATACAGGTCCTTGAATTTTTCATCAATATTTCAGGTCCTTGCTTTAGCAGCCTTAAACCAATGTACCTGTAGTAGGTATGAATGGCATGCCCACTTTCCTACCAATGCACTCCAAAGTGCCCTCCCTGCCTTTATGTGCAGAGCACCCCCATTCTAGGGTGCACCTAGTCACTGGCAACAGGAAGGCACCCCACTCCCAGAGACGGCAGGACAATGAAGTGACAAGGACAGGGTTTGGGAGGAGAAGACTCAAATTCAAACCCACTTACTTGGGCAAGTGAGGTTTTCTTTCTGGGCCTCATTTTCTCCTGCATTCAGTAAGGGATCTTGCTCATATCTGTTTTACCTACTCGTAGGGTTGTTGAGAAAGTCCAATAACTCAGAGTCACCATTTTTAAGGCAGGAAGAAAGAATCTTAGCCACCAACCTGTGGTTTCTGCATCCTTAGAAATCCCTGGGTTCATAAGGAGACCTTTATTTTCACTTATATCTAAAAGGCCTAACTATACACTTATTTTGATAAGGACTGACCAGCCAAGGTACCATGTTGCTTTGATTTGACATGAACAAGTGGACTATTGCTTACAAAATAAGTTTTCTTTGATGCTTAAAATTCCCAAAGAAAGTGTCTTACTAGTTTGAAGTACTTTTACTGTCCTGGTCCCAAACATTTATTCTATAGGCAAAGACAGTGAAGATCCAGAAGGTAAAGCAAGAGGACACACAGCTAATAAATGGAAGGTCTTAGGTTCAAACACAAATCTTCTGGCTCCTAAACCAGGAATCCTACCATTTTATCACTCTGTGAGAAAGCTGAGTGTGGTGAGTGCAGTGGTTGAGAGCGAGGACTTTGGGGTCAAAATAAATGAGGTGAACCCTGTATGTGCCATCTCCTAAACTCTTAGGAGTCTCAGTTTCTTCATCAATATAATGGAGAGAATAGCAAACAACATTTTAGGGTTGTTTAAAGACTTGATTAGATCTATAATGTTCAGAATGCTTACACAGTCCTCAGACTATAACATGTGCTGGAAAAATGGTAGCTTACTATTATCCAAAATTTGCTCATGAGAGGGGGTGGAGCAAGATGGCGGAGGAGTAGGAGACCAGGATTTCTCTGGTCTCAGGAATTCAGCTGAATAGGGATCAAACCATTCTGAACACCTACGAACTCAACAGGAGATCGAAGATAAGAACAGTAACAAAACTCTGAACAGAAAAGCGACCACTTTCTGGAAAGTAGGACATGCGGAGAAGTGAATCCGAGGCGATATTCGGGAGGATAGATGGCGGGGGAGGGGGCCTCCTTCGGCCGCTTCTGGCGAGTGATGGAGCCGCGGAGCACAAAAGCAGAACTTTTAGAAGTCGGCTCCACTGAGGGACGTCGCTCCAGTGGCTAAGTGGGGGGTGGAACCCTCGCGGGACAGTGTGGACTCAGGACCCTCGGGGTCACAGAAAGACCGGGGGTGCCTGAGTGCGCCAGAGCTCTCAGGTATTGGAGCGGGGAAGCCGGCTGCAGAGACGGAGCCGAGGCGCGGGCTCTCAGCTCAGGGTTGCCATAAACTGTGATCCGTGGCCCAGTCGGGGCACGGCTCCCCCAGCAGGGACCCAACAAGCGGCAGATCCAGGGAGACTCCCCTTCCTCCCCCGGGGGGAGCGGCGCGGAAGTGCACCTCAGGGATCTGCTGGGTTTGGAGACTCCACACGTGGTCGGGTGCCAGAGATAGAAACGCTCGGTCACAGGCTGGGTGAGCACAGAGTGCGGCCGGAGACCGGGGAGACGGGAGTGACTGCTATTCTCTGGGGGCGCACTGAGGAGCAGGGCCCCGAGTTCTCAGCTCCTCCGGGTGGAGATTGGGAGGCCACCATTTTCACCCTGGTCCTCCAATTCTGTACCAAGAGCTTGCAGGGAACAAAAGCTCCTGAGAGCAAACCGGAGCAGCTTGCTTAGCCCGGACTCACAAGGGCGGGGCAATTCCACCTCCGGCAAAGACATTTGGGAACCACGGCAACAGGCCCCTCCCCCAGAAGATCAGCACAAACAGCCAGCAAGCCAAGACCAAGTTTACCGATCAAGGAGAACAGGAGGACTCCAGCGCTAGGGGAATACTGCACATAGAATTCATGGCTTTTTTACCATAATTCATTAGTTTTTCAAAGTTAATTTTTTAACTGTTTTTTTTTTGAATTTTTCTTTTTCCCTTTTTCAAACAACATCTTATCCCTTTTTAAAAAATTTTTTTTATTTTTCATTTTTAGAGTCATATTTTTATCCCTTCATAGTAGTTACCCTTATTTTTGGCATATATATATAAGTTGTTCTCTCTTTAAAATTTTGAGATACAATTGCTTCTAACAGTGTATGGCTTTGTTCTATTCTCCTGCCTGATCACATTCTCTCCCTTTTTTTTTCTTTTTTCTTTTTCTTTTTAAATCTTCTTCTTTCTTTTTAAAAAACAACTTCTTATCTTATCAATCCCTCTTATAAAATCTTTTATAATTTTCATGTTTTCAGTCATCTGCCATCCCTTCATTGTATCAACCCTTATTTTGTACATATATAAGTCTTTCTTCCTTTAAAATTTTAGCAGGCACTTTCTTCTAACAGACCAAAATATGCCCAAAAGCTAGTGTGTGGCACTGATCTACGCACTAGCCTGATCATATTTGATCATATTTGGCTTTTTTTGTTTTGTTCTGTTTTTGTTTGCTTTTATTTTTTTCTTTTTCCTTTTTTTTTCTTTTTTTCTCTCTTCTTTCTTTCCCTTTCTTGTCCTCTGGTTTCAGGTCTTTTCTGATTTGTATAGAGTATATTTGCTGGAGACATTGTTAACCTGTTAGCATTCTGTTCTCTCATTCATCTGTTCTCCTCTGGACAAAATGACAAGACGAAAAAAATCACCTCAGCAAAAAGAGCAAGAGGTAGTACCGTCTGCCGGGGACCTACTCAATACAGACATTAGTACGATGTCGGACCTAGAGTTCAGAATCATGACTTTAAAGATGCTAGCTGGGCTTGAAAAAAGTGTGGAAGTTATTAAATGAACCCTTTCTGGAGAAATAAAAGAACTAAAATCTAACCAAATCGAAATCAAAAAGGCTATTGATGAGGTGCAATCCAAAATGGGGGCACTAACTGCTAGGATAAATGAGGCAGAAGAGAGAATCAGCGATATAGAAGACCAAATGATGGAAAATAAAGAGGCTGAGAAAAAGAGAAAAACAACTACAGGATCACGAGGGCAGAATTCGAGAGATAAGCGATACGATAAGACGAAACAACATTAGAATAATTGGGATCCCAGAAGAAGAAGAAAGAGAGAGAGGGGCAGAAGGTATATTGGAGCAAATAATAGCAGAGAACTTCCCTAATGTGGGGAAGGAAACAGGCATCAAAATCCAGAGGCACAGAGAACCCCTCTCAAAATCAATAAAAATAGGTCAACACCCCAACATCTAATAGTAAAACTTACGAGTCTCAGAGACAAAGAGAAAATCCTGAAAGCAGCTCGGGAGAAGAGATATGTAACCTACAATGGTAGAAACATTAGATTGGCAACAGACCTATCCACAGAGACCTGGCAGGCCAGAAAGGACTGGCATGATTATCTTCAGAGCACTAAATGAGAAAAATATGCAGCCAAGAATACTATATCCAGCTAGGCTCTCATTGAAAATTGAAGGAGAGATAAAAAGCTTCCAGGACAAACAAAAACTAAAGGAATTTGCAAACACAAAACCAGCCCTCCAAGAAATATTGAAAGGGGTCCTCTAAGCAAAAAGAGAGCCTAAAAGCAGCATAGATCAGAAAAGAACACAGACAATATACAGTCATAGTCACCTTACAGGCAATACAATGGCACTAAATTCATACCTTTCAATAGTTACCCTGAATGTAAATGGGCTCAATGCCCCAATCAAAAGACACAGGCTATCAGATTGGATTAAAAAACAAGACCCATCGATATGCTGTCTGCAAGAGACTCATTTTAGACCCAAAGACACCCCCAGATTGAAAGTGAGGGGGTGGAAAACCACTGACCATGCTAATGGACACCAAAAGAAAGCTGGGGTGGCAATCCTTATATCAGACAAATTAGACTTTAAAACAAAGACTGTAATAAGAGATGAAGAAGGACACTATATCCTACTTAAAGTATCTATCCAACAAGAAGATCTAACAATTGTAAATATCTATGCCCCTAACGTGGGAGCAGCCAATTATATAAGGCAATTAATAACAAAAGCAAAGAAACACATTGAGAACAATACAATACTAGTGGGGGACTTTAACACCCCCCTGACTAAATGGACAGATCATCTAAGCAAAAGATCAACAAGGAAATAAAGACTTTAAATGACACACTGGACCAAATGGACTTCACAGACATATTCAGAACATTCCAACCCAAAGCAACAGAATACACATTCTTCTCTAGTGCCCATGGAACATTCTCCAGAATTGATCACATCCTAGGTCACAAATCAGGTCTCAATCGGTACCAAAAGATTGGGATCATTCCCTGCATATTTTCAGACCACAATGCTTTGAAACTAGAACTCAATCACAAGAGGAAAGTTGGAAAGAACTCAAAAACATGGAGGCTAAAGAGCATCGTACTAAAGAATGAATGGGTCAACCAGGAAATTAAAGAAGAATTAAAAAAATTCATGGAAACCAATGAAAATGAAAACACAACTATTCAAAATCTTTGGGATACAGCAAAGGCAGTCCTGAGAGGAAAGTATATAGCAATACAAGCCTTTCTCAAGAAACAAGAAAGGTCTCAAATACACAACCTAACCCTACACCTAAAGGAGCTGGAGAAAGAACAGCAAAGAAAGCCTAAACCCAGCAGGAGAAGAGAAATAATAAAGATCAGAGCAGAAATCAATGAAATAGAAACCCAAAGAACAGTAGAACAGATCAACGAAACTAGGAGCTGGTTCTTTGAAAGAATTAACAAGATTGATAAACCCCTGGCCAGACTGATCAAAAAGAAAAGAGAAATGACCCAAATCAACAAAATCATGAATGAAAGAGGAGAGATCACAACCAACACCAAAGAAATACAAACAATGATAAGAACATATTATGAGCAACTCTACGCCAGCAAATTAGATAACCTGGAAGAAATGGGTGCATTCCTAGAGATGTATCAACTACCAAAATTGAACCAGGAAGAAATAGAAAACCTGAAGAGACCTATAACCACTAAGGAAATTGAAGCAGTCATCAAAAATCTCCCAACAAACAAAAGCCCAGGGCCAGATGGCTTCCCAGGGGAATTCTATCAGACATTTAAAGAAGAATTAATACCTATTCGCCTGAAACTGTTCCAAAAAATAGAAATGGAAGGATAACTTCCAAACTCATTGTATGAGGCCACCATTACCTTGATCCCCAAACCAGACAAAGACCCCATCAAAAAGGAGAACTACAGACCAATATCCTTGATGAACATGGTTGCAAAAATTCTCACCAAAATACTAGCCAATAGGATCCAACAGTACATTAAAAGGATTATTCACCATGACCAAGTGGGATTTATCCCTGGGCTGCAAGGCTGGTTCAACATCCGCAAATCAATCAACGTGATACAGTACATTAACAAGAAAGAACAAGAATCATATGATCCTCTCAAAAGATGCAGAAAAAGCATTTGACAAAGTACAGCATCCTTTCTTGATCAAAACTCTTCAGAGTATAGGGATAGAGGGTACATACCTCAATATCATAAAAGCCATCTATGAAAAACCTACAGCGAATATCATTCTCAATGGGGAAAAGCTGAGAGCCTTTCCCCTAAGGTCAGGAACGCGGCAGGGATGTCCACTCTCACCACTGCTATTCAACATAGTATTGGAAGTCCTAGCCACAGCAATCAGACAACAAAAAGAAATCAAAGGCATCCAAATCGGCAAAGAGGAAGTCAAACTCTCACTCTTTGCAGATGATATGATACTGTACGTGGAAAACCCAAAAGACTCCACCCCAAAACTGCTAGAACTCATACAGGAATTCAGTCAAGTAACAGGATATAAAATCAATGCACAGAAATCAGTGGCATTCCTATACACCAACAACAAGACAGAAGAGAGACAAATCAAGGAGTCTATCCCATTTACAATTGCACCCAAAACCATTAGATACCTAGGAATAAATCTAACCAAAGAGGCAAAGGATCTGTACTCAGAAAACTATAAAATACTCATGAAAGAAATTGAAGAAGACACAAAGAAATGGAAAAATGTTCCATGCTCATGGATTGGAAGAACAAACATTGTGAAGATCTCAATGCTACCTAGAGCAATCTACATATTCAGTGCAATTCCCATCAAAATACCATCCACCTTTTTCAAAGAAATGGAACAAATAATCCTAAAATTTGTATGGAACCAGAAGAGACCCCGAATAGCCAGAGGAATCTTGAAAAAGAAAAGCAAAGCTGGCGGCATCACAATTCCGGACTTCCAGCTCTATTACAAAGCTGTCATCATCAAGACAGTATGGTACTGGCACAAAAACAGACACACAGATCAATGGAACAGAATCGAGAGCCCAGAAATGGACCCTCAACTCTATGGTCAACTCATCTTTGAGAAAGCAGGAAAGAATGTCCAATGGAAAAAAGACAGTCTCTTCAACAAATGGTGTTGGGAAAATTGGACAGCCACATGCAGAAGAATGAAACTGGACCATTTCCTTACACCACACACAAAAATAGACTCCAAATGGTTGAAAGACCTAAACGTGAGACAGGAGTCCATCCAAATCCTAAAGGAGAACACAGGTAGCAACCTTTTCGACCTTAGCCGCAGCAACTTCTTCCTAGAAACATCGCCAAAGGCACGGGAAGCCAGGGCAAAAATGAACTATTGGGATTTCATCAAGATAAAAAGCTTTTGCACAGCAAAAGAAACAGTCAACAAAACCAAGACAACCGACAGAATGGGAGAAAATATTTGCAAATGACATATCAGATAAAGGGCTAGTATCCAAAATCTATAAAGAACTTATCAAACTCAACACCCAAAGAACAAATAATCCAATCAAGAAATGGGCAGAAGACATGAACAGACATTTTTCCAAAGAAGACATCCAAATGGCCAAGAGACACACGAAAAAGTGCTCAACATTGCTCGGCATCAGGGAAATCCAAATCTAAACCTCAATGAGATACCACCTCACACCCATCAGAATGGCTAAAATTAACAAGTCAGGAAACGACAGATGTTGGCGCGGATGCAGAGAAAGGGGAACCCTCCTACACTGTTGGTGGGAATGCAAGCGGGTGCAGCCACTCTGGAAAACAGTATGGAGGTTCCTCAAACAGTTGAAAATAGAGCTACCATACGATCCAGCCATTGCACTACTGGGTATTTACCCCAAAGATACAAATGTAGGGATCCGAAAGGGTACATGCACCCCAATGTTTAGAGCAGCAATGTCCACAATAGCCAAACTGTGGAAAGAGCCAAGATGTCCATCGACAGATGAATGGATAAAGAAGAGGTGGTATATACACAATGGAATATTATGCAGCCATCCAAAGGAATGAGATCTTGCCATTTGCAACGATGTGGATGGAACTGGAGGGTGTTATGCTGAGTGAAATAAGTCAATCAGAGAAAGATATGTATCATATGACCTCACTGATATGAGGAATTCTTAATCTCAGGAAACAAACTGAGGGTTGCTGGAGTGGTGGGGGGTGGGAGGGATGGGGCGGCTGGGTGATAGACATTGTGGAGGGTATGTGCTATGGTGAGCACTGTGAATTGTATAAGACTGATGAATCACGGATCTGTACTTCTGAAACAAATAATGCAATATATGTTAAAAAAAAAAGAAGAAGATAGCAGGAGGGGAAGAATGAAGGGGAGTAAGTCGGAGGGGGAGACAAACCATGAGAGACGATGGACTCTGAAAAACAAACTGAGGGTTCTAGAGGGGAGGCAGGTGGGGGATGGGTTATCCTGGTGATGGGTATTAAGGAGGGCACATTCTGCGTGGAGCACTGGGTGTTAGGCACAAACAATGAATCATGGAACACTACATCAAAAACTAATGATGTAATGTATGGTGATTAACATAATAATAAAAAATTATTTTAAAAAATTTGCTCATGAGTTTCTGAAATGTATTTTGTAAATTTAAGATGCTATAAAATGCTAAAATTACATCTATATTTCTATCTATTTATCTATTTACATTTAATAAGAATAATAAAACATATACCACTGTTAGTAGTGGTCATGCTTGCTAAATCATCTTAGTCTTTAGTTAAAAGCACTCTGAAAAAGAAAGCTAGAAAGGCATGGAGTAATCATTTTGTAACTTTCAAATAGTTACACCATGGAGCTTGGTTCAGTGCTGCACAAAAGACCCAAGTTAGGCTGGTGTCACACAGGCCAGGACTTTTTGAGGCAACTGGAAAGGGAAAAAACCATTTTCCCCTCTGGATGGGAACCTGGGAGGATATAAGCCTAGAGCTGCTGGGCCCACAAACGGAACAGTGCCTGTCAGAGAATGAAAGCAAAGTAGAGGGAGAAACACTGCATCCTACCAAAGCTAGCAATTCCTGAACTTTTCAACACATGAGCCCCAAATTCCCTTTTCACTTTAGCCAGTCTATCTGGGCTTCTATCCTCTATCCCTTAGAACCCAAAACATCGTGACTAATATATAGTCACCAGTGAAATGAAGGTGTATTTGGGATGCTGTGACTTAAAATAAGTTTGAATAGAGCTTAAGATTGAATGACAGAATCCTCAGACAGCAGAAGCCTGCACAGGAGTGATTCCGGGAGGGGGGGGTGGGGGGGAGGGTGCAGTAAGCACCCTGTGTCTCTGAATATGTGCTATATGGCCGGGGAGAAGGCCTGTGACCTTAGACAGCCAAGCCCACGAGGTGGCGTCTCCCTAAAGATGCCTCCAAGAAAGCAAAGTCTGAAAGATAGAGATGGACATCTCCAGGATGCTTTCCACCCTCCTGCTCCAAGCCCCACAGTTCACCTTCTGGCCTGAACCTGAATTCCCCGCCAACCTCACTCTAGGGCAGAAACAACTTGAGCTAGAAGTTCTGTCTGTTCATTGCTGGAAGGGGCAAGTTCTGGCCACGTTTTCATTCTCCCATTCACGCCAAATATTGTTGCTATCTCTCTGTCCACAATAACAGTACCTGGTATTGGTGTCCCGGTTTACGTCCACTTGGAATTGAATCAGACGGTCTTTAAGATTTTGGGCTCGTTCACAGAGGTCATAATTTAGGGTCATGGTGTCAAGGCAGAACATGGCCAAAGGCACGGTAATGTGCATGGATGCAATTTCATTTCTCCGCTTTTTGATGCTACTGATCCTCTGTAGAAAGGAGCACAGTCAGTAGCTTGATTTGCCTTTAGCCAACGTGCACTTGCCCCAGCCTCACCTCCAGCCAACCTAGTCCAATGCTGAGCACAACATATATCCTAACAAAATACACTGACTACGTAGTGGATTGTCTGCAGTATGTATCACCAAGATATGGAATATCAAGTGATATTTCCTACCGTCACAAAATCCTCAATTTCATGAGTTTCTTTCAGGAACGCGGTGATGTTTTGTTCCGCCATGTTATCCAATAAGTCATCATACTTTTTGTATACATTTAAGTATCTTCCATAATCGAAGAGCATAAAATCAGACATGCAAATACAGGTCACCAAATCAGATTAGGAAGAGTAGCAAATGAAGACATAAGATCATAAAAATTAGCCCAAGCCAGCAAAGGAAAATAGAATGTGGCAAAAAGTATAGTAAACTGGGAATTCAGAACTTTGGCTTCAAATTCCAATTTTGCCACCTCCTAGCTGCATGAACTTAGGCACTTTTCTAAAGATCAGTCTCTCTAGTTTTAAGTGGAAATAGTAATACCTCATAGGACTGTTGTAAGGCTTACCTAATAATAATGTACATAGGAAGCATCTAATACAATGCCTGATATACAGTGAATATGCAATAAACAGTAGTTCCTATCCCTTCTTCCAGCTCTAAAATTCTGTCTAAATTTTAAGATGAGAATTTGGAACTAGTGAACCTAAAAATCTAACTGGATAAAATTAAGTTTTCCCTTCTTATCAGATCATGCAAAAATGGCTGGACAGATTTCTCCCAAATTGGAGGATGTATTTGGGATGCTGTGACTTAAAATAAGTTTGAATTAGAGGCGCCTAGCTGGCTTTGTTTGTGGAGCATGTAACACTGCATCTCAGGATTATGAGTTTTAGCCCCACGTTGGATGTAGAGATTACTTAAAAATGAAGTCTTTTTAAAAAGTTTGAATTAAAATAAAGATGAAATGGGGGCACCTAGCTGGCTTAGTCAGTAGAGCATGCAACTCTTGATCTTGGGGACATGAGCCTACTTAAAAAAAATAAAAATAATAAGAAATAAAATAATAATAAAATGAAATAAAGATGATAATGGAGTAAGCAGAATTAGTTCCATGGGGGCCCAGTGGTGATCAGGGGACATCTGGCCACATCTGGGGATGTTTTTGGGTGTAATGACTGCAAGAGGATCCTACCAGTAAGTAATGGGTATAGGTCAGGGATGCTGCTAAACTTCCTACCATACACAGCAGCTCCTCACAATACGGAGTTTTCTGGTCTAAAATGTTGACAGAGCCATGGTCAAGAAACCCATGTATCCTGGTTTGCCTGGGACAGCCCAGATTTATACTCGTTGTCCCACGGTAATTGTTAATAAAGCCCTCTTCACTCTCAAAGTGTCTCAGTTTGGAAGCTGTATTATATGATCCCCCTAAACTAGGGACTGCTCACATGGGCAACTGTGAGATATTCTATAGTATGATGATTAAGGAGCATTCAGATAACTTGTCCTCAATCCCCTTTAATTCCTAAATCCAAAAAGCTCTGAAAACAGAAAGCCGCTTCAGAATTCATTTGATGGCAAAAGCTGGCCTAAACCAATGTGAGGCTACTTGGGTGAATATTCATATTGTTCACTATAGAAATATCAACACATTTAATTAAGAGGTGCTTCCTCAGATCTTGCTGAAGCTGCATCATCAGGTATGATATATGTATTACGTGACTTTTCTAAAATCCAGAAATTTCTAAATGCCAAAACCTGTCTGGCCTAACATCTTTCAGATAATGGAGGTGGACCTGTAATTGAATCTGAATTCTGGCTCATTTATTTATTTGCTCTGTAATATTGGGAAAGCTTCCTCAACTGTAAAATGGGGTTAAATAGTAATACCTGTGTAAGTATTGGCTATTCTTACTATGTATGTGTTTCTGATGTGTGGGAACAGTGATCGTGTATTTGATGACAAACAAACCAATACCAAAATGGCCAAGTTACAACTAAACCAACTTACTTGTGGGGCCCAACTTGATTTTTCTGATACACCTCAAAGGTTTGATCCACAAAATCAGAAACTAGTTTTTCTTCAGTGTTAACAGTTCCAAGAATCAGATTATAGCCTTTCAACTCTGGGAACAGGACAGATTCCACCTAAAGAACAAAAACCACTTTTGATGTCATAAGACATCCATGAGACACAAGAAGGGAATGGCACCAAAATGTAAAATCTTTTGCAACAAACACATTTCCAGGGATATCAGCTACTTTTTCACTCTTTTTCCTCTTGGATAGTGCCAGAATCACCCTCCTGTTCTCTTTACCTCTGTCCTCTCTCCTCTCCCTGGTTTTGGGTTACTCATCTTTCCCTCATCCTTTCAAGTCTCTGGTCCATGGAGAATTCCCCTGGGCCTCCAGTTAGGATGTTAGGTTTCCTTACTTAAAGTTCACATTCTGAACTTTTCCCACACAGCATAATCATAATTAAATAATGTGTAATGAGCTTGTCTGGGTTTGTCATGGGATTAAATACCATGAGGGCTTGGATCGTATCTGACTTCTTCAGTATTATGAAGGGTTCAACAAGAGCTTGGCACATAGTAAGTGCTCAATAAATACTGTGTGACTGAGTGAATATTACAGCAATGGTCCCTGTCCCCCACCCCCATCAGCTTTTACTAATGAAAAACTACTAGAAACATGAGTTCTAATTCTGATTCTGCCACTAACTAACCATGTGACCATAGCCACTTCTCCTCTCTGAACTTCCATTTCTTCATCTGAAGAAAAGGAGAGATACTAGATGCTTCTCTCACCTCAGGGGGAAAAAAAAAATCTATGGCTTTATGGTCATAAAGCTAGAACAGTATCTTTTCTGATAATTCAAGTTCTCTAACTTCTTAATGGCATGTATGTGTCCCTGAGAAATGTTCTCACTTGCATGACTCACGAAGACATCCAAGTCCCTGCTGGGGACCCACCGCCCTCCCTGTTAAGAAAGCTGATAGTGACTGGTCTCAGAAAAGACTGTCAGAGGGCTCTACTTGGTGACAACAGTTATATACCATGGATGACAATGCACTGATTTAGAAAGGGGGAAAAGCTAGTGCAAATAGTCTGTGTCCTCCCTCTTTGGACAATCTGAAGGTTTTTAAGCCAGTGGAGGAACAACTTAGTTGTGGCCATACTGAAGACAGTGGTTGAAAGCAAAGATAGGGAGGATCTGGCATTGGTCAAGCGTACAGATGAAATGGTTTAGGGACACACAACTGGTACATCTAGGCCATGCAAGAGATTACATGTGGGCAGCATAAGGGATTGTTTCTTGGGAAGAAGTCTTCAGTTGAAAGAGGAAGTAACACCTTTTATTGCCCTTTAAATGTGGCTGGTAGAGCAGTCTGTAAAACTAAGATGAGATCAATGATGTCTTTTCCAGATAATCACGGTTATCATCTGCTGATCTCCCCAGCTCTCTGGTCCCTGACTTCCTGGTCTTGTCATCACCCTCAGTGCTTACGCTTGCACACTTCTCCAAGTTTGGGATTTCCCTGGCACTTTGAGTGAGAAAATTCTCCCATCAGTAGAGAGACTGGCCCAAGTAGCCCCTTTCCACAGTAATGTATGTGTGTGTGTGTGTGTGTGTGTGTGTGTGTGTGTGTGTGAGAGAGAGAGAGAGAGAGTATATATTTCTGATTATAAAAGTAATGCATTGACATGGCTGCTAATGCTAATTTAAATTTTTTTAAAGATTTTATTTATTTACTTGACAAAGAGAGCATGAGAGAGCACAAGCAGGGGGAGCAGCAGATGGAGAGGGAGAAGCAGGCTCCCTGGTGAGCAGGGAGCCCAATGTGAGGCTTGATCCCAGGACCCTGGGATCAGACAGAGACGCTTAACCTACTGAGCCACCCAGGTGCTCCGATTTAAATTTTCCTTATTGTGTTTTTAGTTTTAGAAAACTTCCTTATTTCACCCCACCTCATTTTATTTATGCCTCTCATTCCCCTCTTTTCATTTCAATCAGTATTACAACAACCATGTTTCAATTTTTTTGCTAAGACAAGTATTTTCTAATATTTACTTTGGTTTCCTTTAGTAACCTTCTCATAAATAGGCTTCCCTTCTGTACCTTGAAACTGTTATTTTCAAAACCTCATGCTGACGTAAAGTTTATGTTTAGGGGGCTGCCTAGTTGGCTCAGTTGGTGGAGCATGGGACTCTTGATCAAGAGCCAAGATTGTGAGTTCAAGCCCCACACTGGGTATAGAGATTACTTGAAAATAAAACCTTAAAAACAAATAAATAAAGGGGTGCCTGGGTGGCTCAGTCGTTTAAGTCTGCTTCTCCCTCTCCCTCTGCCCCTCCCCCAACTCGTGCTCCCTCCTTCACATGCTCTCAAATAAATAAAATCCTTAAATAAATAAAATAAAATGTATATTTAACCATAAAAAAGGCAGGTCTGGTAGGGGTTGGGGATACTGTCTACCTGTTGCTGTTCTTAGATATTCTTTTCTTTTTTTTTTTTTTAAAGATTTTATTTATTTATTTGACAGACAGAGATACAGCGAGAGAGGGAACACAAGCAGGAGTGGGAGAGGGAGAAGCTGGCCTCCCGCAGAGCAGGGAGCCCAATGCGGGGCTCGATCCCAGCACCCTGGGATCATGACCTGAGCCAAAGGCAGACACTTAAAGACTGAGCCACCCAGGTGCCCCTGTTCTTAGATATTCTTATTAGATACTCAACCCGAGCGGCTATTCTTTCAACGTTTTAATACCCAGTTCAGAGATAAAATAGTCTGAGGAGTTTGACGCAGGAGCCAGCGCTGTGAGCATTTCTCGATGGAGAATGCTGAGCCGGGGCTGCTTTTCCTCACAGCTTGATAAAGTCCCATTGGCATTCACTTGGGCCTAGCTTTCAACCCAAGGACACACTGTGACCTGTGACTCTTATCTTCTTGCCATGACAATCCACTAAATCTACTACCATCCCTGCTCAGTGTTTGCTGGAGCAACCACATGAGCCCTGGGCTCTCCTAGCCCAGCTGCTTGCAAACATTGCTAATCGACAGCAGTGAAAGGGAACCTGAGTGGTATGTACTTTATCTGTTCCCAAGCCCCACACTTATCCTTCCAAATTACAGGGTCTTCTCTTTCATTTCCTTCCCAGGGATATGGATGGTAGGAGAGTTGCCTACTGTTTCGTCCCCCTCCACACACCCAGTTTTCTTGTTAACCAGGCTTGGTTGGGTTCGAAACCCCAAATTTAGAGTTATCTGGTAAAATCGACTAGAGCATTTGGCCTCATGTGCTGCTCTACAACCCCCAACTCTCATCTTGAGCTCTTAGAATCCTCTAAGTAGAAGACTACATCACACATAATGCCTGGGGAGGGAGGGGGTGGGGAAGAAGAAGGAGAGAGAGAGAGAGAGAGAGAAAAACATCCCACAGTTCCCTTCCCTATGTGGGGCTGGACACATAGGGATCTTGCCACATCAACCGCCCAGAGGGAAATAGAAGATAGATCACAAAAGAATCACACTCATGTGGGTGATCCTGCCCAGCACTAAAAGTCTGCTAAGTGTCTGGAATATGATTAGCAATGCCACCCTGGAAAGGAAACTGGAAGGGGCTTGGACCAGGAAGGAAAGCTTCCATCTTTCCCTTTGATGCCTTCAGTGGTTAAACAAAAAAACAAACAAACAAACATATGGAACTTCAAGAACTAAATGAGATATCGTTTTATGAAGATTCTTGGTGAGTTCATGGCATTGTTCCATCGTGAATCAACCCAAGTTGGATATGGCTTGGGACACATCTACCCCTTTGAAGTTGGATCATGGGGGGCTAGGGGAAGGGGGGGACTCTACTTGCTCACAAAGTAACTTTTTTTTTTTTAAAGATTTTATTTATTTATTTGACAGAGAAAGACATAGCGAGAGAGGGAACACAAGCAGGGGGAGTAGGAGAGGGAGAGGCAGGCTTCCCACTGAGCAGGGAGCCCAATGCGGGGCTTGATCCCAAGACCCTGGGATCATGACCTGAGCCAAAGGCAGACGCTTAACGACTAAGCCACCCAGGCGGCCCACAAAGTAACTCTTACTGCTCTTATTAAAAGCACAATTCTTGGGACACTTGGGTGGCTCAGTCGGTTAAGCGTCTGACTCTTGATTTTGGCTCAGGTCATGATCTCAGGGTTCTGGGATCAAGCCCCACATCAGGCTCCATGCTCAGGGGTGAAACTATTTGAGGTTTTCTCCCTCACCCTCTGCCCCTCCCTGGCTTGCACGCGTGCTCTCTCTCTCAAATAAATAAATAAATCTTAAAAAAATAAAATAAAAGTAGGGGTGGCTGGGTGGCTCAATTGGTTAAGCATCTGCCTTCGGCTCAGGTCATGATCTCAGGATCCTGGGATTGAGCCTCACATTGGGCTCCCTGCTCAGCAGGGAGTCTGCTTCTCCCTCTGCACCTTTCCCCCTCATGCAATCACTAGCTCTCTCTCAAATAAATAAAATCTTAAAAAAAATAAAATAAAAGCACAATTCTCAAATACATGGACATTTCTTTATGGCCCAAATCTTTCTGGGGTTAAGGGAGGCATACTCCCCTTTACTTTGGTATTTATCTCCCAAAGTAAAACTCCCCTACCTGAATACCTTGTACAAACAGCCATTTTAAATTTATTTTAGTCAATAAGTAAATAAAGGTATAAACAAATGATTAAGTTGATACTATACCTTGGGGATCTCCCTAGAGTTCTTAATAATTTCCAAGAAAGAGTTGTGTATTAACTCCCAGCAGTCATCAAAAGATGGATTAAAGACAATAACAGGTTCACTGACTTCAAGTTTGATCATGATTAGCTGAGGCATGAAGAACTCCATCTCTTGGTAGGGCTCCTCAAAATCATTCCCATCCTTTAGGAGACATTAAGATATGGTGGCTGTCACAAGGTGCAGCCTTCCAGAATCAAAGGAGTGAATTTTACCCATTCACAGTATGACACAAACACCAGAAAAGGAAATGCAGAGTCTCACACACTGTTCATGTTCAAATAAGGGCTAGGTATGGCTGAGCCCACCCTGAGCTCATCCACTCTCCCTTCCCCAAAGCTTTTATTCAGTATGCTTACTTTGCTTAGAAATTCCTGCATTAGTATTTCCAAATCCTTCCTATCCTTCAAAATTCAGCTCAAAATCTCCTCCTCTGGGAAGCCTCCCTGTTCTCCAGCAAGATATAATCTCTTCCACTTCTGAACTTATAAATTTCCACTTCCTTCATGGTATTTTTTTAAATTTTTTTATTGTTATGTTAATCACCATATATTACATCATTAGTTTTTGGTGCAGTGTTCCATGATTCATTGTTTGTTCATAACACCCAGTGCTCCATGCAGAACGTGCCCTCTTTAATACCCATCACCAGGATAACCCATCCCCCTCCCCCCCCCTCCCCTCTAGAACCCTCAGTTTGTTTTTCAGAGTCCATCATCTCTCATGGTCCTTCATGGTATTTTATCTTTCTGTCTTGCAGAGATGTATAGGTACATCTTATCTTCTCTACTCTAACCTTGAGGGCAGGATCTGTGACTGAACCCTGTACTTCCTCCAAAAGATCCAAGACAACATTTAGCACACAGTCGGTGCTCAACAAAAATTTGTCGACAGAATTCAAAAGTAGAAACAGTTATCTGTATGCCTCAAATGGAGCTTGCTAATGAGTGAAAAGTCTATTTTAAACTTTCAAAATGTCAACCTTCGTATAACAGAAATATTGGCATGGAGATATCTACAATTCCCTACCAGGCTAGTAATATATGTTACCTCTCATAAACTACAATGCCTAATGAAATTGTCATAGTGTAGTTGTACAGTACTTGTCTAAGTCAATGATGTTAGACATTTCCAGATCTGTTTGAGGATGACTGATGAACACTGGTTGAATAGTTATCATACATCAAATACCCATAAATTTCCCCTTCTTTCAGACATACAAATATTTTACTTTTCCCTTTGTGTGGAATTGTAGAGTGGGATTTGTTCCCACATCTGAGTCTCTTCTGCTTAGCAAAGTAGATGATTATAGTGACATCTATCGATTGGTTTTTGCTAGAAAGCTAACATCACAGCCTAAATTCAGCAGCATTGGTTTCTACATTTTTTTGAGTAAAAGGTCAATTGTTCATCTTTACTTCATTTGGAAAAATACTTAGAATTTAACCTTTTATAACCAGGCAATTTTATATTTTTATTACTCTTTTTTTTTAAGGTAAAATGTGCATGTGGTATAAAATCCAAATGAATCTTCCTTAATCCTCAGGCTATCTGAGTTTAGGGGATACTATGAGGTTTTGAAAACCAGGACTCTGGCTTTTAGCTTTTATTTTAACTTCACTGAAGTAGTTTCATGAAGAAAGTTATTAATTAGGTCAACAAAGCCTTTTGTTTTCAGGAATGCCCCTTTCAAAGACCAAGGAACAAAAAGTCAACATCTGCAATGATACACACAACACTCCCTAAATATCAAGCCAAAGATTTATAATAAAACTTTTTCAACTTTCTTTAACAGAGAGGATCAAAAAGGGACCTGTTTCCCTCCTATAAGGGGCATGAATTCCATTTTACTCCATCTTTCTTTAAATATTTTTAACAATTTCCCCACTTACGGAGAACTTGGTCAGTTTAGCAGTAATTATCTCAGGAAAGCATGCTGTGATTCACAGAAATCATTTTCATGAGCTAATAATGATCCGATGTGTGTGGCAATCAAGAATTTTTTTATTTTTTATCCTTGGCTCACAGCTGAGAACCTGCGTGATGGAATTCTGATTGTCTCAGTTGTTTCCCCTCAAATGGGCCTACTGCTGGTCCCCTACATACCTTGTGTATCAAGAAAAAGGAGACGAGGTCCTCGAGAGACTTAATGACCAAGTCCCTCAGCTGGAGTGACATGAAGGAAGCAACAGAAGCAAAATATTCCTCAATGTTACGAGAGGAGTCATAGTCACTCTTGGGAGCAAAATGGACCCACTGCTCCTTCTGTGAGATGAAAAGCTGGGCACAGGTGGGGATCCACCTGTAAAGACAGGAAGGCACCTGAGTAAGAAGCTCTTCTGAGCTCAGAGAAGTCCAATCAGATGTTCCCCACTCTCTGTGACCAGGCAGATCTAAGCAGCTTTCCAAATTGGTATTTTCATATCCCTGGCTACCTCACCTGCCAACATCCCTTTCCTGGGAAGAAAGTAGTAAGATTTGAATTGAGAGACTACTCTTCCATGAGCAATACCCAAATACACAAGGGATGCTGGTGGCGTATCCTGCTCTAGGAGTCTCTACTTTCTTCATTATAATCAGAGATGGTGGTGAAGGGGCAATAAGGAACTGAAATGTTCTGTCCAACCTCTCTCCCTGGCAAATGCCTGGCCTCTGTTCAGACTTTATAGGGGGAAAGAGAGAAAGAGGAGAAAAAGAAGAAAATGTCAGAAGAGAAATTCCAGGATGACAGTAGCTGCTCAGAAGTTGGGACTAGAAATAAGAAAAGCAAAACAAGAAATGGAGGCCTCCTTGTTCTTTCTTCCTACCTCCCCTAATTTCTAATTCCCATTGGGAACCACTGGCCTTTTCATCCTATCATATCTCTTTTCTGATTTCTAGAAAAGTATTCCTCTAACAACCAGAAAAGTACTAGGAACAGCCATAGTTGTAAAGACAATAACTAGGATATTTATCGAGCAGCTACTATGGTGCCAGTGGTTGTGTATACATTGTCTTGGATAATAAAAACCCATTGGTAGGTATTATCACCATCATTTTACATAAGGGGATTTCTCTGGCTCTGGATACAGTCCTGCATGCATTTGCAAAAGAAAAAGGAATCATCTAAGTGACGGAAACCTCCCTAACCCTGGAACCTTGCAGTGTGTATCTGGGCCACCTGAACACAAGTCATTCAAATGCACTGTCATGTAACCTAGCAAAGCCTAACTTGACTTCAGAGGAAGGGAAGAGAAGTGGTACCCCCAACAAGGAATCATAATGAGAATTTCAAAAAGGTAGAGGGAGACCAGGAGGGAGGGCTGAAGAAGAGTGGACATGGGGAGACACAAAGACTGTCGGGGGATGAAATGTGGAAGGAAGGAGCAAGAGGAAGAGGTCAGTGGGAAGTCAGCACACTGTCCAACCTCCAGGCTGGGAGACTCAGAGAGTTTATAATACTGTGATGCAGTCCCATTCTGAGGCCAGATACTGACTTGTTGAGAAGAATTTGGCGTGCTTCCATGCAGTGTTTCTGGATCACATCCCGATATTCATGAGGCTGCAGAGGCAATTTTCCTGCCAGTAATTCTGCTGTTCGAACAAACCTGAGGTCTCTAAATCTGCCAAAAAGAGAAGGAGAAATGTCCTGGGCCGAGAAGACACTTAAAAAATGAACTCTGTAGGATAAGTTCAAAGGGCATATATCCTTTTTTTTCAAGGAGAGTAAAACTAATTATATCTGAAAAATCTGAGAGTCTGAGGAGGGAGTAGAAAGTCCAGAGGAACCTTGCAAAGAGAAGATAGATGAGCCAACTCAACTGGTGTTTACTTAGCCTTCCTATGTGTCCTGCTCTGGGTAAACCACCTGGGGAGCGGGGTTTTGGTACCAACCTGGTATTTGCCTGGCTGGGAACTGGGATATCAAATGGACAAATCAAAGTTCTTTAACAGTGAAGACAGAGAAGACTAGTCAAGAGAAGCAACACCTTCATGATCAAGTGGGTTCCATCTAATCCTCAATGTGGCCCCCAGGTGCGCTACTCAGGACAACTTGAAGGACTGCTTTGTTCTAAACAAACACAAAATCCCCCTATAGGCCTACCCTCGATGGCTGGCAGGCTCACCAAGACACACACAGTATCCCTTGGCATAGTGCCTTACATATTCCAGGCACACAATAGCAACCTGTGGATTGAACACATGAATCTCCTTCCACCTTTTCCTATGAGGCTCTTATCTTCTCCCATTTCTCTCAGATCAATGGATGTGTTGTCCTTTACCATATTCCCAAGGCCTCTTTTAGCTCAGAGGGCCACCATATCTCTTCCAGATGTCTACCCCATTCATTTATAAATCACTCTTTTAAATCACCATTGCCTTTCACTTTTCCAATTAGATCTTTGCTCACTTCCTTAGCTCATCTCATTTCTTGCTTCCCGTTTTCATCATCCACTGGAACGATCTCTTGGGCACTTTTCCTCATCCTTAAATCCCACAGCCTACATTTCTATTCCTTCTTGGTGGAGGTGGTGAACTTGGTCCCCATCTTGTTTGGCCAGTCACAAAGCACTGTTAGGGAAGGAAAAATAGAACCCGAGACCTCCCTCACCACACATTTGATATCCAACCCAAGTACGGCCCTTGTCACCACCTGGAAATTACATTACTTATCTTTAATTCAGTCCTAACAAACTTCCTACAGTGGCTCTTCAGACCACAACTCTCATTCTGGCCCCCAAGCCCCTTACCCTTCACCGATCACTAGGTGACTTCTTAGAATTTTTTAAATTAAATCATGCAGGTCACAGAGAAAAGGTGTCTGTATCATTTCCTTAACAAATCTTTCTCACTGTTGTTTTTTGTTGTTGTTGTTGCTGTTCAACGGACAATAATCTTCTAAATGGGTTTGGTTCACTTTTGCTTTTGTTGCCTATATAATCTTTAGGGAACCCCTAAAAACAAGGGGTAAGGATCCTTTCTTTTCAGAAGCTATAATAATTTGCCATCTTCACTACATGATCAAATTAAATGCACGTGTATGTGTACATCTTCTCAGCAGTGAGCATTTGGCAAATTTTACCATCCCTGAGACTGACCTTTTTTGTTAATTTCCAGGATATTTTTTGAGGCCATAAAAATGCTTATAGCTAAAGCTGTACCTTCATTTATTGAACAACTACTATATGCCAAAACTGTTCTAAACAACTCATCCAACAAACACCATGAGGTATGTACTATTATTATTCCCATTTTACATATAAAGAAACAGGGACCTAGAGAGAGTGGCTTCCCCAAAACCACACCATTCGTTACTGACAAAGCAAGAACCAGAACCTAGGCAGTATAGTTTGGGAGCCCATTCTGTAAATTATTACCCTACACTTCTGCCTCATTAGAAAATGACTTTTTTTCAGTGTCCTGACTGGCACCTCCAATGATTTAGAAAACTGAATTTAGTCCAAAGAAGGGAATGTGCTTATTTCTTACCATTGGTGGGCTCCATGCCAGCTTGACTTCCCTCTCAATTCTCTTTGGAAATATAGGTACAACTAAGAATGTGATAAACAAGTAAGTTCTCCAAGTAACAGGACTCCCTTAAGATTAAACACATTGGAAGCTACAGAGCCTTCCCAAAATAAAATATCTGAGCTACTGGTAAGTTGAGCCAATCAAAATTAAGCAAGCATATTTGCCTCTAGTTTTTCTAATAAAAAACTCAGATGGTGGCAACTCATCCTGTCATCAGCCTGACCTCTCAGCGAATCCTGCGTGGCCTCATTCTCCCACCAGGATTTACACCTCCCTTGATGGACGTACCCCCCCGCCCACCGCCAAATGACAGTCTTTCTCTGCAGGTGATGAATGGATAAACTGAACATGGTGCAGCCATGCAGTGGGGTAATATTCAGCCATAGAATGGAACAAAATACTGATACATGTTTCAATGTCAGATGAACCTTGAAAACATGATGCTAAGCAAAAAGCAGCCAGACACGAAAGGTCACATATTGTGTGATTCCATTTATATGAAGTGTCCGGAATAGGTTAAATCTGTAGAGAGAGAAAGCAGATTAATGGTTGCCAGGGGCTGAGTGGAAGGGAGAAAGGGTGGAGGTGGGGGACTGCTAATGGATACAGCATTTCTTTTTGGGATGATGAAAATATTTTTGAATGACAGAGTGGTGAGAGTTGGACAAATATGTAAGTGCACTAAAAACTATGGTACTGTGCACTTCAGAAGGCAAATTTTATGGTGTGTGGATTATATCTCAATTTAGAAGAATAAAGGAAAAAAAAGTGGCTCCTATATTCTCTAAACTCCTTCACTTGCTGTGGCCACTTTAGTCATTGATGAACATAACTGAGACCCCTGCTTGCCATCCCTGTGCTGGCACTGAGTTACCTAAGGAATAAGACCCAATCCCCCCCATATGTCTCGGAGGCTAGAGAGTGATAAACTAGCACACACACAGTTGTAATTCAGTGTGATACATGTCCTCATGGAGGTAATGGCTCATTCACACCTAAGGGGTACTTACAGTTTGTCGGGCACTGTTCTAAGTACTTTGCATGTATTAAGTTATTTATTCCTCCTACCAACCCTATGAAGCAGGAACTCTTATTATCCTAAATTTAGGGATAAGGAAAGCAAGACACAGACAGATGATGTAACACACCTGTATTACCTAGGAAGCGACAGAATTAAGATCTGGGCTCGAGCAGCCGGCTCCAAGTCTGAGCTCTTTACCAGTATGAGCCAGGACTTAGAGACAGGGTCAGGGTGTCATGGGAGGATAAAGAAGGGTCACTTCACTGCGTGGAGAGCTGTCACTTACAGTTCCTATGCATTTTGGGTCTAGGATTTTTGTCATCTCCCTGCAAGGGCAGGGCTACCCCCACTGTGCCCAGCATAAGATACTGTCTTTTGCAGGCAAATAATAAAGGGAAAGAAAAGGGAGGGGAGGAACTTCTTACTCTTTAAACCACAGTTCTTTCAGGTTGAGCATCATGGGGTTCACCGTGTGCAGATGCTCCTCATTCCACTTCTTGGCATTCCTGTAGACACTGTGCCAGGGCACAGGGGCTCGGATCACTCTTCGAGGAAACATGCGGGGAATGTTCTCGATGAAGAGTCTTTTTCTCTCTGTTGGGTCCATGAGGATGTAATCAACTATATAAGCAACAGAGCAAACACTTTGTTAGTAAGTAGGGACCTTGAACACTCTGTGCTCTTAGCTGCAGCACTTAGAATGTAAATAAGCCTCTGACCATTTACACTGATAATCCCCATTATGTTGATAATCCCCTGGGTATAACTAAATTGGGGAAGCTCCACTCTGTTGGTGTGTCTTCTTTCTGAGATGTTTCATGGAGGACTGTAACTTTACAGTCTGAGGCTTAGAATCTGGGGTTGAACTCTACTAGGATATCTAGTATCATGTATGAAAATGAACTAGTATTTGCTGATGCCTCAATCTTCATTAATTGATTTCTCACACCTAAGCAGTCACACAAAAAATTCAATGCAACAGATGGCATCAGATACTTAGAAATGGAAATTTAGGGGTACCTGGGTGGTGCAGTCAGTTAAACGTCTGACTCCTGGCTTCAGCTCAGGTCTGACCTCGGGGTGGTGGGATGGAGCCCTGCATTGGGCTCTATTCTCAGCAGGGAGTCTGCTTGGGTTTCTCTCTCCCTCTTCCTCTGCCCCTCCCTCCTGCTCTCTCCCTCCCTCTCTAAAATAAATAAATAAATCTTTTAAAAAAATGGAAATTTAGAGACCAAATATTTCACATGCTAAGGAGAGAAAAATTGGTAAAAGTCTCACAGAGGAAGTGACATTTGAGCTGGACTGGGAAGAATAAGTAGGAATTTGTAGACAGGATAGAAAGGGAAGAGCACAGGGATCAGAAGGAACAGCATGTAATGAAGTGCAGTTCTATGACTTTTGTAAAACAGGCTCAAGGTGCCGTGAATTATCTTGGGGTAGAAATATCAGATGCAAGTGGTAGAGTTCAAGGTGATAAGACTGCAGAAGTAGGTTGAGGCTGGAATTTGAAGGACTTTCCATGTTTATCCTTATGAATTTGGTTCTATCCTACAGTAGACAAGGGGCCATTACACTGACACCATTAGAAAGTTAATTAGGAAATTAAAAATAACTAGACAACCTGGTAAAGGCAGCTATCATCCAGATAAAATAGGAAGGCGAGGAACTCATATGATCACCACTCCCCTTTGATGTGTTTCTCACATTATTCACCATCGTTAAATATTTCCCAGTGACCTACTGTGTGTACAAGATACGGGCCGAAGGATGAAGGGGAGCTATGATCAATAACATGTCCTTCACCATCAAAGAACTGACAGTCTAATACGGGAGCCAAGACCCATAAGAAATGAAAAGACAACACCAGTGTTAGATCATGGAAGAGAAATAATGGCCCAGCAGATGTTCCAAAACAGGGTGAGTTGAAAGTAGAGACAGTAAGTACAGTGAATGCAGAGGATGGAGGGACCACTGAGGGCTGCAGAGATAGAAAAATACTTAAGAGGCAGGTCTTGAGCTAGATTTTAAAACTTAAGTAGACCTTTACTATTCCTAGTGCTGCCCTGGGGTGAGCAGCATCCACAGCTCCTGGGAGCTTGTTAGAAATGTAGGCTCTCAGGCTCCACCCCAGATCTGTCTAATCAGAATCTGCATTTTTCACAAGAGCCCCATGTAGGTGCACATCAAAGTACAGGAAGTGCTAATGTCTACATGAGTGATGTGGGGGACAGTATTTGAATGAAAAGGATATTTCTGGCATTTTCAGAGGAACCAGGGTGGACTGATAGTGAGAGAAAGATGGTGCCCTCCACAAGGGAGCCCCTTGCCCCATCTACACCCAGCCTTACCAATGCTTTTCATGAGGCTACTGTAGTAGTCATTTTCCTTCTCCTTCACCAGGGCGATCATCAGGGGTTCCAGGAAGGGACTTGTCAGCAGTGTGTTAGAAATCAGCTTTGAAATCCGATGCATCACTTCATCCTCCTCGGGGGCAATCATGTCTTTTTGGATGCCATTGGTCAAATAGTAATAGTACCTCTTCCATAATGCAAGATAATGACTGTGATTGGTTAACTGTGCCCACCTGCCCACACCTGTGAGCCTCCAAGAGGCCCTATTCACACAGCACTCATCCCCACCCTTCACCCCCTACGATCGGGCTTTCTGGGCCCATTGCCACACACTCACTGCAATGTGATGGCAGGCAAGTGCTTCCTTGACCCTGGAGGATTCAACCAGAGCCAGAGAGTTCAGTGGGGTATAAGGATGGACTTGTCAAATGCTATGCAGATAGGAACAGTGGAATGAGTACTAGGCCAGGACAGAGGGAACCTATCTGGTGAACTTTAGGAAGATTAACAAGCTCCTCAAATGGACCCAGTAATTCACCCTTCTCAACGACAATAATGGCCTACAAAGCACTTTGATCCTGTGGCTTGGAGCCACAGTGAGGGAAAATTCCCCAAAGTCCGAGTGAGACTTACAGTACTTCTAATCTGACCGTGGGCTTCTGAGTTTAGAAAAGCAACAAAAACACACAAACTGAACAAAAATGGCCAATGTGATCTGGTGACTTCAGGAAGTTTTGTTTGTTTTGGGCGCTAAGCTGCTGGATAGCTGATTAGCTCTAGAAATGAATACTTTAAGATAGATGAGAAGCACGAAGTGTAGGAAATCAGGTTTGACCTTTAGTGACAATTGTCTGTGGTCAGAAGAGGCTGAGCTCACCTTTCTCCAATCTTAAATGGAAGCTCCTTATAGAGAAGAAACTTCCAAACTTCCCTCATTGTAAGAACTGCCTGGGGTGGGGAGAGAGGCTCTTATTAAAATGCAGATCCATAGGCTCCACTGAATCAGTTTGGGGTTTTTCAACAAGCACCCTGGGTGATTCTTATCTTCAGGCAAGGGTGAGAAATGCTGCCACAGAGACTTTGGTACCAGTCAGAGTTGGTCTAAGTTCTAATTGTGCCTCTCAACGACTGTGTAACCCTGGGCAAGTTGCTTAATCAGACCTCACCCCAATTTCCACACCTGGACAACAGGAATAATCATAGTACCCAGATCTTGAATGGGGTCAAGCATCTAGAAGGTTTAGTATGGAATTTTGCCAATAGCACATACTCAGTCACTAGGATTTTTATTATAAATCATTTCATTATACACACTATAAACTCATAAGCTATTTGCTCTAAAGTTTTGTTCCTTTTCTTTTAAAATAGGTTAGAAACTCAAAAGTCTACCTAGAACCAAGCAGGTAGTTAATCAATGAAAGTTGGCTGGATGTAAGAAAATAATACAGAATACCGGAGACTTTCACGAACTGGAAAATGTATTTTTCATCTAACAGAAGTAGCTACTTCTCAGCTTCAAAGATCTTAATTTTTTTTCAAAAGAGGTTAGAAATTCAGCTTATGTGAGATTTCCCTCATTTTCAAAGCACATCTATAGACCAAATTCAGCCTATGGTAGAGTTGCCAGATAAAATATAGGATGAAGTGGGATATATTTATACACTTAGTATTTTAGTATAATTTTAAAAATTATTCATTGTATATCTAAAATTCCAATTTAACTAGGTGGCCTGTGTTTTGTTTTGTTTTTCAAAATCTGGCAACCCTAGCTTATGGGTCAGCATTTTGCAACCTATGTTCTAAGAGGACCCAAAGGTTTCTAAGACTTACTAAAATAATTCACACACACACACACACACACACACACACACACACAAACACACACAGACCATTATTCAGTAGTCTGTTATGGGGTCTGGACTTTGGTATTTTTAAAACATTCCCTGGGTGATTCTGTTCTCCCCAAGTTTAAAATCACTGAGATGCCAAGAATACTCAGCAAATTGAGAGAAAGGAAGCAATAAGAACGTACCTCTAAGTCTGACTCAGATGGTTGGGTTTCTTTACCTTCTATTTCCATCTCCTGCTGTAACATCACACCAATCTGTTCTTCTGGACTCATTGGCCTGCTTCCTGGAAGGGCCAAAGATGTCGCCACCTCCTTCTTTATGGGTGATGAGACTGAGATATTGCAGGCCAGCTTGGTCCTGAAGAGTAGGCACAGCTCAGCCCTTGGTTCTCCACAAAGGTGCTCTGTGTCAGGCCTACTGTCTTCAAGCTGCTGAGTGTTGTTGTGCAGGGAAGCCCCTCTCCTCTGTGTCATCTACTAGCATGGGTCCTTCAATGACAACTTCTAACCATGGAACACCCATAGGTATGCTAGAACTGGTTTTGCTCAGCTGGTTTAGTTTTATTCAGAGCCTTAAAAAATTGGGTTAAGGGGACTGATGAAAAAAAAACATTAATTACTTGGAGTATGAGAATGCTCTGAAATCAAGATGCAGAGCATGGTGTTAATGAGACCACAGACTTCTGTAGTTCAGCTTGGTGTCCTTCAATCCCCAACACCCACAGGGACACTTACCTGGTGGGATCCTTTTTGTCTCTAGGGGAGAACTTTCTTTTCTTCTTGTTGGGTTCTGAAGAATAGTTAGCTGCTAGAACAGTGGAGAAGAAACACATCAGGGATGGCCAGTAGCCTTGGGCCAACCTTTATCCATAGGGACATGACTCTCAGGACAGTCCCAGAGCATACTAAGAGAAGTAGACTTGGCACAGTGGGATGAGGCAGGAGATGGGCCATCTGGTCCCACATGCACCACTAAACATCTGTGTGACTCTGAAGAAGTAATTTCAACACTCCAGGCCTCAGCTTCCCCCAGTGTGAAATGGGGCTGCACATACCTTCCATTCATTCATACAACTGACAAGTATTAATAACTGCCTACTTGATTCACTCACTGACCCTATATGCCCTATTTTCTAAACATCGGAAGTTACTGTTCAATGTTTTCCTTTAAATAGGTGCAGACTTTTAAACTTAGTATATTTGTTTTAAAGGAAACACTACCTGATTATTACAAATAGAAAAACCAACAACATTTGCAGTAAATAGTAAACTTTAACTAGATACTGTAACATGCTTAAGTCTTTAGCCTAAAACAACAACAGAGAAGTGTTAAAGACATAATATTAAATAGACATTTTGACAGAATCAGAAAGAACTGAAGACTCCTAATCTAGATGTATTCTGAGTTCATACTTTGAGCTCCTCCTATTCCAAATACAACAATAACAGACTCTTTAAAAATCAAAAAGACATTACAATATTCAACAAGATGTTTTCTATGTGGACCAAAAATGCACAGAATATGAAGTAAAAGTTATAAACTTGGCTTCTGTGTCCAAGAGCAAGGAGTAGTTAGGTATTTGATACCTGGGGGAGTAAGAGAATCCAGAAACACTCTATGATTGTAAGGGACTGGCGCTAGGCTCACAGCATAAAGCCAGGACTGAAGCAAGGCTGTCTTACCCATGAAGACAGAGCAGAACTGCCATACAGATAAAGCACAGGGATCCTCAATTCATAAGGAAGCCAGAGACAACAGAGAAAGACTGATAAGAACAAGGCCGAGCTTCACACAGCTGAGGGACCACATCTACAAGATCCAAATATCACCTTAGGATGGGAGTTCTTTTTTTTTTTTTTTAATTTTTTATTGTTATGTTAATCACCATATATTACATCATTAGTTTTTGATGCAGTGTTCCATGATTCATTGTTTGTTCATAACACCCAGTGCACCATGCAAAACGTGCCCTCCTCAATACCCATCACCAGGCTAACCCATCCCCCCACCCCCCTACCCTCTAGAACCCTCAGTTTGTTTTTCAGAGTCCATCATCTCTCATGGTTCGTCTCCCCCTCTGACATACTCTAGGATGGGAGTTCTAAACCACCAACATAAGGTCTGGTGCTAGTTTGAGGTCCTAAGAGGACAGATGAAGCCTAAGAACAAAAAAGTCAGATTAAGAAGGATGTGTCAAAAGGATACACACTGACTACATTTCTAAGTGAAAACAAGCAAAACTAATCTATGGTGACAAAAATCAGAAAGTGGTTACACTGGAGTGGGATGGTATTGGGTAGGAGAGAGAACTCATTGGCAATGAGCACAAGAGAACTTTCTCTAGTGGTGGAAATGCCCCATATCCTGTTTAGGTGGTGGCTATATGGTTTAAACAATTGTCAACACTCACTGAACTGAACACCTAAGATCTATGCATCTTATTGTATGTGAATCACACCTCAATAAAAACAATGGTGGGGGGGAAACATGTACCAAGAAGGGAAAAAACTCTCAACACAAGCCTGCAAACTAAAATCCCAGAACATATGAGAAAAATAAATACTAAGAAAGATTGCTAATAAACTCAACAATCAAGGGATAGATTCACAAAGTGAAAACAGTACAGCATTACAAACATTGCTCCAAAATAAATGTTTAAGATCCTCCCAGGAATATTGAAAGAGCTATGCCCACAAGAGTAAAATGAGAAATTGGCAGAGGTGACACTCATGAGTAGAACCAATTAGAAAATCGGAAAATGTAAAGATATCATCATGAAAATAAAAAAAAATTCATTAGATGTGATAAACTCAAGGCTCAACGGAGTTGAAGAGCCAATTAGTAAATTAGAAGATACATCTGAGGAACTCACCCAGACACAGCACAGAGAGAAAAATGAAAAATATGAAAATAAGTCTGAGACAGAGGGCAGATGAAGAGGCTCCAACACACACTGTAGTTAAGAATTACTGAAGGATAAGCAGATTTCAGTGTACCCAGCAGGATTAAATAAATTAATACATATAAAGTACTGTGGTAAGCAGCTTCCAAGATGGGCCCCAGTGATTCCCCACCTCCTGGTATCATGCTCTTGTGCATGTGGGCTAGACCTAGTGACTCACTTCTAACAAATAGAATACAGAAAAAGCGATAGGATGTCACTTCCAAAACTAAGTTCCCAAAAGACTCTGGTATCTGTCTTTTTGGCTCTCTTCTCTCTCTTGCTCTCTCCCTTGTTCCCTTGTGAGGGAAGCCAGAAGCCATGTTGTGAGCTGCCCCATCGAAAGGCCCATGTGGCAGGAAACTGATGTCTGTGGCCAACAGCCACCAAGGACTTGAGGACCTGAGTGGTCATGGGACAGGATCCTTCCCTGGGTGCCTGTAGATGACTGTGGTTCTGGCTGACACCTTGATTGCACCCTTGTGAGAGACTCTGAGCCAGAACCATTCAGGTAAGCCATGCCCAGATTCTTGCCTCATAGAAACCGTGAGAAAATAAGTACTGGTTGTTTTAAACCATTAAGTTTTGGGGGTAATTTGTTATGCAGTAATCAATAACACAAGTGCTTGGTGTGTGGTAAACGTGAGGGATACGGCATATGGTAAATGTAATGTTAGCTATTACAATCATTCTCGTTTCATGGATGAGAAGACTTGAGACTCTGTGGGGTTATCCAAGGTTAGCTGCAGCAAGCGAAGGAGCCAGGACTAGAACCCAGGACTAAAAATCCCACCCAATGTCCCATTCTGAGCTGGTATGGCACATGGCTACAAATACCTAATGGCAGCCTCTGAACCATCTTTTCTCTAGGGACATTGATAGTGACCGACTGGTAAACCTTCAGCAGGTCCCTCAGCTTCAGGTCCTGGGCCATCAAGGAGTAGTTGTTGGCAATGGAGTCGCTAGGGCCACGGTAGTGGTGCTGCTCTTTGAAGGGTGCAGCCAGGGTCCACGATGTGCGTTGCATCAAGGGGGGATAAAAGCTGTGCGACATGACCATCTACAAGGGAAGAAACACAGAGGAGTATGACACGGGGGAAGACACCTCTGAAGTAGCTTAAGCTCCACTCACATGGAGACTCAGGGAGTCCTGTGTGCCTTATGCTGTTTCTGCCTTCTACAAATTCAGGAAAAAGCTTCTTGGATGGTCACCAGTTGCACTTCTCTGTCCACTGTGAGCATGATTTCTGATGTCAAGGACAACAGCTGGCTTTCAATAATCGGTATATTTGTGAGTCAGGTAATTTACTTCTATTATCTTTATTGTTTATGGACATGGCTATAGTGTAAAAATAACGGAAGATGCAGAAGTTCAGAAAGGTTCAACAACACAGCAGGGAAGGGAGAAGGCTGGATCCTAACTCACCTTTGTGCTACTGGATAGCTTTTTTTCCCCCACACAGCTGGAGACTTTTCTGGTAGCAGAAGTGATCAAAGCGCCATTGATCCCACTTGTCAAGTCTGACTGTCTCCCTGCCCCCGGGGAGTACCAGCAGAAGAGCAGTAGCCAGGTGAACATACCTGATAGAGTTCAGATGGTTCCTCTTTAGCAGAAGCAGGCAGAGGGGGCAGCTCTGGCCGCCTCTGGGAGTGGCTCATGTGATGTATCGAGTCACTCTTGGTGATCTGTGAGAAATGGGAACAAAGTCACTCTTTAGGAATTAGGAAAGATTTCCAAACCTCTAGGTTGGCATGGAGTAAAAAGATCCCCAAGAAAGAGGTTAGGTTACAGAGTTCTGCCCACTAAACACCCTTCTCACCCCCCATCCATGGTGTAGGTTTCATTTTTTAAATTAGCAGTCTGTCTCTCCTCCAGTGTTTTCTCCTTGGCTACCCCTCTATGAGTAAATTAACATATATTTTTCCCCTGGGGAGACCCCAAGTTACCCTATCCTGGGTCGTGATTCAAGGGTCTAACTTTAAAAAATGGACTATTGCATTTCACCAAATACACAATTCCAAAAAAAATTGGCTTATGCAGGGGCATTGTATTATCTGTGCTTTTGACACACGCATGAGCAACTCTGCACTTCCTGTGAAAAGAAAAAAATATCACTTAAACGGTGTGGGTATCTAAGTCCACCAATCCATTCAGTGAATGTGCACTTAGGGGTGACCCTCAGGTAGGGGTGAACGTGTGGCTCCGATGGCCAGTCTCAGTTCCCAAGCACCTCTCCTGAGCAGAGCTAAATGTGACTGCAGTGTTGAGCAATTCTGTGTGTGTTTCTGTCCTAGGACCCAGCCCCTACGTGCATGATCACTACTTATGTGGGGCTGTGATGGAGAAAGTGCAATGGGTCCCAACATAGAGGAAAACTGCAGGGCTGGACTTATTGAGAGGTGTTTCTACACAGCACTTTAAAGATGGCTTAAGGGATTTTCAAGGGCACTTTTGACTCTCCATGACTTTTTACCTTAAGCAATGACTTTGGACTGAACTCTGTAAGACGAGACATTACTGGATTGATTTGATTTAATTGAGTCAGCAAATTATGTCGTGCAGGGCAACTGGCAGGGGGTAGCAGATAGGGGGTATATGAAGCAGATGTTAGCCACCCTCATGCCCTAACCAACTGCTCACTGATGACTCAACCTCAGAAAATAGTGATAACAACAACAACAACAACAACACTATCATTATTCTGAATTATTTTGTTCTAGGCACTGTACAGCCTTATGACAGTTTTTTATACCCACATTCAACCTGAAGAAACTAAAGCTCAGAGAATATATAGGTAACACATCCTAGCCACACAGAGGTGCTTTTAAATACACATGACTCTGCATCCCAACACATTGGAAATAGCAAGTATCACTAATATGACAAGTTACTTTAGGAAGGTGTTGATCTTAAAATTAAATGAAGACATGCAAACTCATAAACAAAGATGCAAGCCTGAGATCTTTAAAAACATACAACAGGCCCACTGGTCTAATGGCCTAATCCAGTTATTCTCAAAAATTGTGGCACATCAGACTCACCAACAGAACTTCATTAAAAATAGGGTTGGTTGGGCTTCAATTTAAACAAAGACTCACAGACCTTGTTTTTAGCTTAAAGAATTCATAAAGAATTCACTTTGTTGATTTAAACAACTCTGTCTCTCTCCTCTTGACCTCAACTTTAAGGATCTAAGAATTCATCAATTATCTCCAAGATGATTTTCACTACTGAAATTAATATCAGAATGGCACCTGGGTGCCTCAGTCTGTTGAGTATAAGACTCTTGGTTTTGGCTCAGGTCACGATTTCATGGGTGGAGAGATCGAGCCTTGTGTCGGGCTCCATGTTCAGTGGGAAGTCGGCCTGAAGATTCTCTCCCTCTGCCCCTCCCCCCACTCATGTGCATGCACACATGTGCACGTTCTCTCTCTCAAATAAAATAAAATCTTAAAAAAATGAATATCAGATCTGCACCTATCAGTTGAACAAAATGAGAGAACTCTGGCATCAGACTGAAAGGAACCTGGTCATGCAAAGTGGGTATCACACCATCTGAGGTAGATTCTGGCAACAGCACTTTCAGCACTATGAAGTCGTTTATGATTTCCTTCAGGACCCCAGATGTACAACATATACTGATTGATAAGTTACGGCTGCCTGTTTTTCGTCTTTGCAAGCAAGAAGGTTTTGTGGTCAGTGGAAATCTTTCCCTTAGCCTAGCTTTTAAATCTGTTTCAAATAAAAATCTTCATTAAAAGAGCAACAAGCAAACACCTCAAATTTTGGACATCTTGAGTAAGTACCAACAAAAGTGGTAACGAGTAGCTAACCCCCAAACCCTGACCTTTTGCAGTCGAGGAGGAAGTTAACATTATTCAGGTGTCTTGGTCACCATGCTTCTGCTCGTGGTTGGAGTAAACCTGACATCAGCCCTGACACCAATTGGGAAGTTACTCTTCCTACCAAGAAGTAGAACACAGCCCTAAGGGGACATAACTGGCTTTTCTCCAATTTCTGTCTGTACTGTATAATAGACTGATCCCAGTCCCTGGCTCCAGGGAAGGGCATGTGACACAGGTCTGGCCAGTCAGGATTCTCCATCCTCCTAGACACAGTGATTGCTCAGGGACAGGCTTGTGACATAAGCTGGGCTGATCAGAGACTTTCTTAACACTTTCACCAGACCTACTGAGAAAGAGGCACTCTTAATAGTCATCTTTGCCTGATGTGGGAATAAAGCTCTCCTTAAGATAAAGCCAACATAGAAGGAAGCATAACTCCCAGAAGGTAAAAAAGATGGACTCCCAGTGACAGCAGCTGGACTCCTGGATCCAATTTGGACTTCTCAGTTACTTAAGCCCAGAGATTCCTTTTTGGGTTTGAGCCAGATTGAATTATATTTATGCTCCTCCATACTGAGAGATGGTCATCCAAGGGGCAGACACAGAGGCAGCTGAATCATCATACAAAGAGATAAGCCATTCTTGGGAAAATAAAGAAAGCAAAACAACATTTTGCAAGAAAGCCAACGTTAAGAATTTTATAGAACATAATAGAACAGACCTCTGAAGAACAAATTAAATTTGAGCTAGTTTATAGGCACAGACTAAGACTTATACACACAGAGCCATAAATACCCTGAGAGCAAAAAACATCTCAGTGCATGGGACAGGAAAACGTGGGATACACACAGCATCAGCAGACCTAGAAATCAATTCCAGAACAGAACAAAGATACTTTTCTTGATTGACCATACCCGGCTAAGAATTCTCTGTGGCATCTTCAAGGGGAAAGAGATAGTGATTTTTGTAAGAACTACCCAGTATGCAAAATGGTTTGTTAAAAATGTTAATGTTTAAGTGTTTTCTCTGGTAAACTGCAGGGAGTTTTCATTTCAGGTTGTGGATTCAGTCATTATCAACAAATCCACTTTAATTTCATAAAGTTTCAATTTAAAATGCTCCTTTGGGCACTTTAGTGTATGGCAACCTAGTGGATCTTGGTTTTTAAAACCAAGATTCTGGGGCGCCTGGGTAGCTCAGTCGTTAAGCATCTGCCTTTGGCTCAGGTCATGATCCCAGGGTCCTGGCATCAAGCCCCGCATCGGACTCCCTGCTCAGCGGGAAGCCTGCTTCTCCCTCTCCCACTCCCCCTGCTTGTGTTCCTGCTGTTGCTATCTCTCTCTCTGTCAAATAAATAAATAAATAAAATCTTTAAAAAAATAAATAAATAAAACCAAGATTCTGACACCTAGATCGGGTAGAACTATTACTTTCAGAGGGCTGATTTCTGACTGCATATGTTGTTTGCACATTCTTCTTGGAGGCCATTCCCAAATGCTTACCTGAGGCCTTGCTGTAACAGGATCACTCAATTCTTAGTTAAAAAATACAGATTTGGGGACCCCACTCCAACCCTTCCGGATCAGTACCTTTGGAAGTGAGGCTAAGTCTCTGTTTTCAAGAGGCTGTCTAGGATATTCTGATGTATACCCAGTGTTGGGAATTGTTGGATGAAATAGAACATCTAATGGCCTTGGAAGGGAAGGGAAAGGAACAACAGGTATCTACTCCTAAAATTTTCACAGCAAAACCTAGGGATGTTCAAAAGCCTAATTCAGCAAAAAGCATATTTCAAAGGACACACATAAAAAGGTGGTAAACACACTTGCTCAGTCAAGAGGATCTGAAATGGCAATTAGTCTATCATTGAAACGTCCTTCCCACCCATGCCCCCCCATTCCCTACATGTTGAAAATACAGGTTAAAAAAAAAAAAAGAAATACACCTTAAAATTCACACCTACCTTCTGAGATGAGCAACCCATGTCACTCATGTTGTCCATTCTAATTGGACCTATTACAAAATGAATAAAGAGCTCCCAGTTTCTCCGGGGATAATCCTCTCCTACTAGTGGCTCTGAAATTCACACTTCCTTATAGTATAATGGGGATGACGCAGAAGATGGAACTTTCTAAATGTTCTGAAAGCTCTGTTCACAGGGCTGCCTCTCTGAGGTCATAGACTTCGGCCCCTGGGGAGTTCCCTGGTAGAAGAAAGAAAGTGAAGCTAGAGAATAAAGGGACAGAATTGGGGTTCTGCTGGTCTTTTCTGCTGTTTTTCCAGCACCTCCTGGTCTGGCCAGTCTTCCCTTCCACTTGAAGAGCTCCTCTCTTGGAACTTTTTCAGGAACACACCGAGTTCACTGTAGAGGAAAAACTGAAGCAGAGTTACATATTAATACAGAGAAGAGGGAGGAAACACCCGCTGAACAATACCCTGGCAGCATGAGCTCTTCTCTCTCCTCTTCTCCGGGCTGTTTTAACATTGTAGGTGCTTGCTTGCACCCAGGCCCTGGGGCCCGTAACCAGGTTTCAGCGTCTGTTGCTAAGGAAGGAGGGGCCTCAGCTGTGCCCAGATACAAGACTGGGCTTGACTCAGTGGGTGTCTTCCTTTGCTGGAGGCCTGGCTGGGCAGCAGAAATCGTTGACGACAGAAGCGGAGATGGGAGGGTGTTAGCAATGATCTGGGAATATGGAGGTGAGTGGCAATGAAAGACTGAGCCTTTGGTGAAGTCTAAATGCAAATAGCATGGTGGTTAGTCTTGGGCTGGACACAGCTGGGTTCAGATCCCGCCCTTCCCATTAATTAGCTAAGTGGCTTGAACAAGTTGCTTTATCTAAGTGTCCTTTTTAAATGTAAAATGGCAACAAGGTGAGTACCCACCTCATAGGGTAAGGTTTAAAAGTTTAATGAGATAATGTCTGTAAAGCAATTTGCACATAGCAGGGGGCAACCAACTCGGTCCCAGTTTCCGTGGGATACTCTGTTTTGTTTTTTTTAAGATTTTATTTATTTGACAGATAAAGGGAGAGCACAAGTAGGCAGAGAGGCACGAAGAGGAAGAGGGAGAAGCAGGCTCCCCGCTGAGCAGAGAGCCTGATGCGGGGCTCGATCCCAGGACTCTGGGATCATGACCTGAGCTGAAGGCAACCGCTTAACCGACTGAGGCACCCAGGCGCCCCATTTGTCTGGGTTTTTTAACAGTGTAAGTCCTGCATCCTGGAAACCCCCTCAGTCCTAGGCAAAGTGGGATGGCTTGGTCACCCCATGCAAGAGGCACTCCATAGATGTTGTGGCTAACGTAATCCTTATTATAAACGTAGAAACACACACACACTCGCACATGTGTACTGACAGTTACAATATTAGCTGCTGCCCAAATATTCAAAGCACGTGTTACTTGGTCGCTTTCAAAGTTCTCTCAAAACCAAGTTAGACTTACTGAGCTCTTTTGGGGTGCCATGCTTGCGTATCTGTCATTTCATTCAATTTTCCCCCAAACTCCATGTTGTTCCCATTTTGTGGACAAGAAAATCAAAACTGAGCAAGATACGTAAACTTCCCAAGTTGATGCGACTCCTAAGAAACACCGATCCAAGTCGAAGCCAGTCCTCATGACCCGAGTCCAGTGCTCTTTCCACAAAGGACCTGACCTGAACACAAACATTTCTGAGATCCTACCATGAGCACTTGCATGGCACCAAGTACTTCCCTTGCTCCTTTTTCTTACTTCTTCCTCAAAGTTGAGCACTCCATACTTTCAAAATAACCTTGTGGTTGCTCATCTCTTATATTTGTACTCTCTATCATCGGGCAAATAGGTAGGGGCCACTTTTAGGCAAACAGGCTTGAGCAATGGAATGTAGGCAGGGCCCACAGCCACCCCCTGGCTGAATACAGAGAGGCCCATCAGATGACCCACCTCAAAATATCCATAGGCCCTAACTAACCAATGGGCTACTTACAACCAGGCACTGTTACCAAAAAGGGGAGAATTCTGTATGTTCCCACACCTCCCTATCTTTGCCTTTAAAAACAGCCCCCACCTGCTACTTCCTCTGCACTCCCACCCATCCCTGCCTTGCGGTGTATTCAGTAAACTTCTGTCTCCTTTGTTCTGCCTCAGGTAAATCCTTTTAACTCCTGTGCCACCAGCTTCCAGCTGATCCTCACCCCACATTTGGGGGCTCCTAACCAATCAGACATATACCACATTTAGACACCATACTATATACAGTTTCAAAAAGTATCTGGAATAAATGAATTAGAGACAGGGTTTGAGACTTTGCTTTAGACAGCAATGGGGTTATTACCAGGCCTCCTATAATGGGGCATGAAACCCAATGTCCCACAAAAACCAGCAGCTGTAACTCAACAAAGTGAGTAAGTAGAAAGGGACTGGTAGGATGCTAATGAGCCTCATGACCCCACGGGTGAGTAGGAGACATGTCTCCATCTGAAAGTTAGTGTACTTTAAGTCTACCTGTGTTCAAAAATATCAAAACAATGATTATGGCTTTCAAGTACTGAGCTATAGGTATCTGCTGGTACTGTGCTAAGCACTTAATGAGCATCATTTCTAAATCTACTCAACAACCCAGAAAATAAATACAATTATTATCTCAAGTTTTATAACTGAAGAAACTGAGACACAGAGCGGTTAAGTGACCTACCCATAGTCACTCAGCTAGGTTGGGAGCAAAGTTGGGATTTGAACCTGACTCTGGAATCTGCTCCCCAGCTTTAACCAAAAACCTACATATGGTCTGAAGAAAGATAGAAAATAAATAAAATATCTACTAAGGAGAATGAAAATGCTATGTTCCCCGCCCCCCATCCAAGCCCTGGCCACTTCATCTGCACCAGAATTATCTGACTTAACTTTCTGTTTGATCATTCCCAAGACAGATGCAGGCTTCAAGTCCCTCAATCCCTCAATTCCAAGTACACAGGGTTGCCAGATAAGACACAGGACACCCAGTAAAATTAGAATTTCAGGTAAATAAATAATTTTTTAGTGTGAGTATTCAATATTTGGGACATACTTACATTAAAAAAGTTACCTTCACTTTGAACTGGGTGTCCTGGATTTTTATTTGCTAAGACTGGCAATTTGGGGGAGAAGAAGTCAGCTAGAATCTGGGTGTTCTCTCTCTCTGTGATATTAACAGCTTAGGGTCTCAATGTGTTGCTGGGAAATTTTCACACATTTCTTATTCAGAGCGCAGTGCTCCTGGTAGGTCTTTCCTAAGACCTGAAATGGTTGCTTAGCCAGAGAAAGTAACCTTTGAAAAGCAAAGAGGAGGCTGCACATAGCTTTATTTTATTGAGCCATCAATGGTCGTCATGAGCTGAGTCCTGATGATATGGAGAAAGCTAAGATCCTAGCCATCAGGGAACCCATCATATGGTGGAAAAGGCAGCCAACACACAAGAAAAAAGCAAAACCTGGCTGTCCCTGCAATGACAGAGGTGGGGTGGGGGGTAGTAGAGAATTCACAAAGCCACCCCTAGATGGCACCCTTGAACAAAAATTCTGGGGAAGGCCCCAGTTCAGCTTTCCAAAGCAATGCCCACCAGGGAATGACAGTTGTAATGTTTTGTTCTAAAGGGAAAAAAAACCCCACAACATTTTAGGTGGGGCACCCATCATACTGCAGCAGAATAAAATGCATGAAGCCACACAGGGCTGCCCGAAACTTAAGAATTTAGGGGCATTTATCTGTCCATGTTCTATCTCCACCATTAGCTCCCCTTTTGTGGGCTGTTGTGGAATTGGACGGGATCCCTTAACTTCATTATTATTGTCCCCAAGCTTATTTCTTTATCCACCAGCCTGTTTATTTCTAGAGATATTAGTGGGTAGAAGACTGTACCATCAAATCTTTTTGAGTCCCTCCTATACTCCAGATAGGTACTAACTTCTTTACAGCTATTTTTGCATCGGTCCTCACTAAAACCCCATGACTGTTTCCCAGGCTGCTATGGATGTAGGTCACAGAGGAAAGGTAGGTCCACCGAGGTCCTTGGATGGAAAATGCCTGAGAACTATGCAGTAGCAGGCCAGTGCTGAGGCCTGTCATTTTACAGATGAAACCCAGGTCCAGAGCGTTAACTCACCCAAGGTCACAGAGTAAAAGTCAGCCCTGAGATCAGGGCCCAGGACTGTTGGGACCCCAGGACCCCTGGACCCCCCAGCCCATCGTCTTTACCAGTAGCTCTATGACAGTATATATATGTGTGTGTGTGTGTGTGTGTGTGTGTGTGTGTGTGTGTATACATATAAGATTTATTTATTTAAGAGAGAGAGTGTGCGCGGGGAGGGGGAAAGGGAGAGGAAGAAGCAGACCCTCCCCCTCCCCAAGCAGGGAGCCAGAGGCGGGGCTCGATCCCAGCACCCTGGGATCACTACCAGAGCCAAAGGTAGATGCTTAACCAACTGCACCACCCAGGCACCCCTATGGTTCTTAACAGGAACAGTGGTTCTTAACAGGAAGATTGTGCCCCCTCACAGGGCATTTGGCAGTGTTTGGGGACATTTTTGGTTGTCACAACTGGGAGGGAGGGAATGACTACTGGCATCTAGTGGGTCGAGGTCAGGGACGCTGCTAAACATTCTACAAAACACAGGGTCATCCCCTCAAAACAAAATTTTCCCGCCCAAAATGTCAATAGAGCTGCCATTGAGAAACCCTACTCTATGGGCTGGATTTGGGACCAGGGAACATGTGTCCGGCTCTGACGTGGAACTGAGGGACTTGGGTTTAGACTTTTTCAATTATAAAAAAATGGAGAAAATAACCTCACCCATCTTTAAGAGTCTCGCTGGCTCATGATATCTGCGTGAGAAGTAATGGCTAAAACCTGCCGGTCAAGGCCGTACCTCATCCTTGGGTGTCCTGGGCTCCAGGAATGTTTCCAAAAGAGGTGGTTCAGGTGTAGGTATTTAGGCAGGGGAAGCCCTAAGACGCTGCGCCATCCGGTGCTCAGAGGCCAGTCCACCTGTCTCGGCGGTGGCCTGGGCACTCTCACTTCAAGCCAAGGGTGTAGGACGGGCCTCAGTTTTCTCATTTGTAAACTATTCAGGGCCTGTCAGGGTGGCTCCAAGATGCCGGGGGGGGGGGGGGGGGGAGGGGAATGCGCTTCGCGGAGCGCGCGGCCAGAGGCCTCGGTGCGCCCTCGCCGGCTCCCTCCAGCCGTGGGCGGGGAGAGCCGAAACCAGCCCGGCTGTCAGAGACGCGGACAGGCGAGGGGCGGAGTAAGGGGCGGGGCGAAGGAAGGGGGGGAGGCGGAGGCGGGGGAAGGCGGCAGCCTGGGCGGGGCAGGAAACAGGGTCCCGCTCCCGCCCTTGCCCACGAGAGTTCTTCCCTTCTCTTCCTCCTCCCCCCGCCTCCCTCCTCTCCGCCTGCAGACCCTGGTGAGCGCGGCAGCCAGGACCGGTGAGCTCGCAGCTTGGTTGCTTGGGTACAGCATGCCCGGGCTGGCTAGACCCCCTCACAGGGGAGGGGCAAATGGAGGGGCGCCGGGCGTAGGTTGAGCAGGCAATGGGTGTCCTGCGCTGTGGCCCTTTGTCCGCAGTTTAGTATAAAGGGAAGTCTTACCCCTTCGAGTCCTCAAGACGGGCTGGGAGCGCACGCACGCTCTCACACACCCTCACACCCACCATTAGACTTGGTAAAAGGGTTGCCAGCCCCATCCCACCCCGGAGACCCTGACCCTTTTTGGAAAACTTGGCGGGGGAGTCTCCAAACCCTCTCCCCAGGATTAATGAAAATGGGTACACTCCTTCCCACAGGTCTCTCTTCTATACCGAGGGAACCCCCTTCACTGCAGAGTGGGGCGCTCCAAGTAACAAAGGTGGACGCTTCTCCCCAAATTAATGACTCCACTCCCGCGTGAACCCCCCTTTCTCAGCCTCCGTGCGCGGAACCTCCTCTCCACCTGCCTCCCTTCCTCTTCCCCTCTACCCATGGATCCCTAAGCTGGGCGTCTGGAGGCTCCCCTTCGCGTTTTCGAAGGCCGAGAGACTGGAAGCAGATGGGGAGGGGGCGGCCTGGGTAGGCCCGAGCCGCGCCTCATTCCTTTCCCCCAACAAGTGTTGCGCCGCCTCTCCCTTCCAGCAGGAACGCTCGGGGTGGCCGTTAGTCCCGGGAGCGGCGAGTTGGCCAGTGATCTTGGGGATCAGCCTGGAGGGAGCGGAGAAGGCGGGGAACTTGCGGGCCGCGCGGGGTTTAAGGGGTTGCTGCCTCCCCTCCAGAGACTTCTCAGTTCCTGGGGAGACCTCCTCTGTAGAGTGAGTGACAAGGGGGTCTGGGGATTGGTAGGCAGGTGGATATATTTGACGGCTGTGGCCCATGGCATTCTACCCAGGTTCGTTCCCATCGGACTCCCCAAACCGGTCTGGGTGGCCCTTGGGTTCCCTAGGCCTCTGGAGACCTGTAAGGGGAGCTGGGCTTGTATCTGCTTGCTGCAGAGATGAGATTAGGGGAGCTATATCCTGGGAACGTCCCAAATCCAAGATCTGTGCCAGTTGCAGCTTCAAAGACAGAATATGGCTGTGGAGGGGTTAGTTCTTTCCTGTCCAAAGGGTTCCTGTTTGACGGAGGGGGTTGTAGCAGAGGCTCTCTAGCTGGGGTGATGAAAATGTACTTTAATCTGCGTTCTAGACCCTATAGGGTCTAGTTAGTAAAAACTCCTCCCCCTTAACTCACATAATTGCCATGTGGTATAGTCAACATGGTAAACAGATGTCAACATCACTCAGTTAATTTTGGCCACTGTGACAGGATCTCTGAGGCTTTTTTATTATCAGGTCATTTCTAAGGGAGAAATTGTGTTCAACCCTACAGTTCTGGGAAATATAAAATAACGATATATTCGTTTATATGAAAATCCAACAGGGGTTAAAAAATATCTTATTGAACAAATTGGTTTTTAACATGAACTTAGGACAGTCCTGGAAATTAAAGGCTGTTGAGTCACAGAGTATAACTGTGGCTTAGTCCGCCCTTGAGACACCTAACCCATTAAGTGGAGACTTACAGGAAAATAGAGAATGATTTATGTGGTTGGAAGCCAACCTGTTTAGTGTGGGTAGTAAATAAAGAAATTGGCCACCATCACTATTTAAGAAAGGCTTTCTGGGGGGAAAAAAGGCAATGGGACTTGAAATGGTGTATTCAGCTTTCTACTCTGTTCTTTTTTTTTTTTTTTTTTAAGAAGTTCTACCATATTCTTTGCAGCAGTTTGTCAGGCTAAAAAAATAAACATAAGTCCCCAGAGATAATACCATTAACATTTTGGTATTAAATGATCTATATATATCCTTCTAGGTCTTTTACTATGGAATATAAACATAAAATACATTTATGTAACCATATGGGATATCTTATAATTTTTTTCACTTATGGACATGTTCATGTCACTAACTAGATGTCTACATTATCATTTTAATCACTGTGCGATACTCCATTTTATGAATTTATCATTAACCAATTTCCTACTAATGGACCGTTAGCTTCTTTCCAGTGTTTTGCTGTTTATTATATTCTATACATAGAATTGCACTGCACATCCTTTTTGTATGTTTTGATATACCTATTTGATTATTTCCTTCAGATTCCTAGAAAATTGTTGGATGAAGGCGTGGGCACTTAGAAATTCTGATAGATATTGCCAATCCACCCTCCACCTATTGTGTGAGGATAATAGAAGCTTTTGTTGAACTATAGCTGGGTGAATACTACTAATGGTTCAGGGTACTTTCTGTTTCACCAGTGACAGCAAGAGACTGGGTGACATGAGAGATTCGACTGCGCCCTGCCCTGGACAGCTTAATGGTAGAAGCATTAATCCCTAAAGAGACCGGAGTGGGTTTCAGGATGGCAAAAGAGGAGCCCCCGAGTACCTCAAAGGACTTGCAGGAGCTGCAGAAGAAGCTGTCTTTGCTGATAGAATCCATCCAGAATAACTCAAAGGTCAGTTTCCAATCAGGCTATGTAATGGAAAATCCCAAAATAACAGCAGCTTAAACACCATAGAAGGTTATTTCTCTCTGAAGTGGGAGAAATTTGGTCAGAAATCTTTGTAATTCACCACCCTGCCATGGTGTCTAAATTGTGATCTTCAAACTCATTATCCAAGATGGCTGCTAAAGCATCAGCCATTGTATTCACATTCCAGGTAATAAGGATGGAGGAGGAAAAGGGAGAAAGACTTACAAGCCACCTCTAATTTAAGGTGACTTCCTGGAAGTCACACATAGCACTTCCAATTACATCTCGTAGACTAGAATTTAGTTGCATGTCTACCCTCGGGGTAGATGGAGTTCTTTAGCTGGATATAGAGGGTGGGTCTCAGTCTGTACCACAGATACCATACTTTTTTGTTTTGTTTTCTTGTGAATTTTGCCCTGTTACCTGAGACTGAGGGGCTAAAGCCAACTTTAGAATTTGAGTCCAGTTTTCCACTAGAACCGCAGCGTTCAATAGAAGTATGATATGAACCACATATGTAATTTAAAATTTTCTAGTAGCCACATTTGAAATGTAAAAAGTGGGTAAAATTTATTTAGCCAAATATATCTAAATATCATTTCAATATGTAATCATAAAGAGTTATTAATGAAAAAAGTTATTGAGATGTTCTGTATTCTTTTTTGTAATAAGTCTTCAAAATCCAGTGAATATTTTACACTTAACGACACATTTCCATTTGAATTAGCCATTTTTCAGGTGTTTAGTAGCCATTCTGGGGCAATGGGGCTTGAGATAGCATATTCTACTTTCTCAAATTTTTATCTTTCTTTCTTCTATATGTCATTAAGCATTTTGTCAGGGGAAAAAAACAGCTCTCAGAGATAATACTAACATTTTGTTGTATTTCCCTCTAGACGTTTTTTTCCTATACAAAATACCCATAAAATACGTAAGTGCGTGTAACAAAATGAACTGGTTTGTGATCTATTTTTTTGTATTGGACAGCATGGTTCCCCTCGGGTCTATTTGAAGAGACGGGACTTTGCAGTCTAGAGAAATATACTCTATAGAGATCTTTCCTGGACTTGTCCCAAAATGCCTCTGGCCCTCTTTGTGGTGTTAGCAAGCTATTTTTAAATTGGCCAAGCAGCTTTCTAGTCAGCAGGCTGAGACTCTTGTTACTAAAAGTTAGCTTAGTAAGAAAGGTCCTGCTTATCTGCATGTGCGTTTGGTTCTCATATGTGTTAGTTATGTTCTCTGGCGGCACCTCAAACAACTGCTGAATAATGTCTCCTAGGGGAATACAGGATTAGGGACTGGCAAATTTCTGGTCACAACATTTTCATCAACTGGTAAGTATATACACTGTTGTATGTGTATTTCTGTTTAAAAACAACTTATTTAGTATATGTTGTTGATTCATTAACGTTAAACTCATGGCCAATAGCGCTATAGCTCTTGCCTGAACAAAGCTTATCTAACACACCTATTTCCTTTTAAGGCGGATCACACCCTTATGAAGGGTGAAGAACACAAGATAGTACTTCTGCTATTTTAAATGGTTAAATGACCAACAAAAAATATAAGATACGAGAAAAGGTGGCACTAAATATACCTTGGAAAGGATAGTTGTTTAAAGATCTGAAATAAGAGCATTGCCTAGTTGACCTCAGCTGAGAACATGTGTTTCAGGTGACTTAAATTTTCCCATGCTCTGTACATGTTCTTGAAAGCACCACAAATATTGATTTTGGAGCTTCAAATGAATTTTGGTGAGTAGGTGAATTTGCAAATATAGAATCTGCAAGTAATAGGGATTGACGGTAGATTGATGAACCCTGATTGAGCACTTACTATATGCCAAGCACTGTGTTAGGCATTTGGCACATCTTATTTAATATTCATGTCTACATTCTGAAGTAGACATTTCAAAGCATATGAACTTGGGTTTCTTGGCATTTCTTTACTTCGTTGTTGTAGATCCTCAGTCGTGGTCATTGGAATAGATTTGGGCTGGATAACTTCTAGGCCAGCCGACTCCCAGAGTGATGGGACAGATTATCAGCTAAGCCCTGATGTTCTTTGGATAGTCCTAAGGTAGAGTAGTTTCTTTTAAAATTTTGTATTATGTTAATTAATGTGAGTTGTGTTAACTCAGTAATATTGAGGAAAAAGGAAAGCAAATCACCTGTAAACACATCAGTAACAAATCCACTGATGGTGATTATTATTAGTAGTAGGCCCCTTCAGTATGTAATGGTTGTAATTATGGCAGATATAGTCCTGTATTTTTATTTTTGTTTGATATTGCATATTGGTGTTTTTCTATATTGAATCTTAGGTCTTCCGAACAGTTGCTTGGTAGTAGAACCTTCCATCAGATTGACATAACCATAATTTACATAAACATCCCCTTGTTTCTGGGATATTTAGGTACTTTCTTTCCCCCAGATAATTTTTAACCTTTCCTCAGAGTTAATAGGCCCTTGAAATTCCAGAAAAGACCAGATGGGCTTCTACATGGAGTGTTTGTGAAACAACTCCATAATTTCTTCTAGGAAGCCTCTGGAATGTCAAGTCTTCATTGACATAGGCTGAGAGAGTCAGAAACCCGCTCGAAATAGCTTAAGCAGACGAATACTGAGACCTGCCGGGACTTTGGGGAAATGGGAGACTATCTTAGAAAACACAGGCTAAAATTAATTTTAGCAATATATTTTATATAACACAGTATATCCAGAACAATATAACTTCAACATGTAATAATATTAAAAATTAGTGATGAGATAGTTTACATTTTTTAATAGACTTAGTGCAAGTCTCAATTCAGATACTAAATTTCCATTGAAAATACTTGCTCTCTATTCAGATTTCATAAAACTTACATTTGAAAAACTTATTTGAAACATACGTAATTTGAAATGTAATTCAAAACATTCCAGTGACTGAAGCATCTCTCAGTTTTTAAATAGAATTTAAAGTTAAAAATCCAGTTCATCGGTGACACTAGCCACATTTTAGGTGTGCAGTAGCCACATGTGGTTGTTATGCTGGGGGGTCCGGGTGTAAATTCATAAGCCTGGCCTTCGAGTGTTCCAGCCTCATCTGCTCCCCACTGTGGTTACTGGGTCTCTTGATGGTAAGGACCAGAGAGAACAGTTCAGTCTGTCAGAGGATGCCTGGGTGGTTTTACTAAGAATATATGCGGACTTTAGAGCCGGAAAGCAATCAAGACTTACGACAGCTCCAGGGACCAGCCCCGCTCCTGTGACCCCTCCTTGCTCACCTTCAGCTGCCTTAACAGGAGAGTCTCATTGGGTTCTGATTATCTGAGCCAGGCATTCCTAGTATAGTCATCTCTGGCTAGAGAAGTTGAATAGCCAAGTCTGGTAGCTTTTCTCAGGAGTAGCTAGAGGCAGTAGCTGGTGGGCATTGTGCCATGTTTTGTTTTGTTTTGTTTCATTTTTGTGGCCTGATTGGAAGTGAAATTTGTCAGGCCTAGAGATTCTCCTAAGGAGGCAATGCTGAAGCCCCAAGGCCGATGGCAGTGGCTTCTTGGAACAACAGCCTTTTCTACTTAAGCAGCATGAACCCTGCACTTTGATCACCATCACCTTGAACTACAAAACCCTCATGTCTTCCAGCTGGCCCCCAGATTCCCACCATTGGAGTCACCAGGAGGCACGTGTGTTTTGGGTAGTGGTACCCGTGTTCGCCATAGCTTGAATTTCCTCTTCATTTCAGCTGCTATAAGGCCTTAAGGAATGAGACCTGGGAAGTATTTTTTTTTACGATGTTATGTTAATCACCATACATTACATCATTAGTTTTTGATGTAGTGTTCCATGATTCATTGTTTGTGCATAACACCCAGTGCTCCATGTAGAACGTGCCCTCTTTAATACCCATCACCAGGCTAACCCATCCCCCCACCCCCCTCTGCTCTAGAACCCTCAGTTTGCTTTTCAGAGTCCATCGTCTCTCATGGTTCGTCTCCCCCTCCGATTCCCCCCTTCATTCTTCCCCTCCTGCTATCTTCTTTTTTTTTTTATTTTAACATATAATGTATTATTTGTTTCAGAGGTACAGGTCTGTGATTCAACAGTCTTGCACAATTCCCAGCGCTCACCATAGCACATACCCTCCCCAATGTCTATGAAAGTTTTGATGGGGAAAAGTTCTGGAATGATGGAACCTTTAAGACAACAGGAGCTAACGTGTCAGTAGTGAGGAGAGAAACGGAATGGGGCTTAAGAAGACGGGGGGAGGCCATCCTTGTGGATTTTCTAGGGCCAGCTCTGCATAAAGCAGCCCTCCCCCACTGAGCCAGATCAACAAACTCTCGTGCCTAATGAAGGAAGATAGCTTGTTCATTAAGCCTGCAGTAGTCATCAGGCTGTGGCCTCACTGTGGTATCCACGTTGACGACATGCAAGCATTTTTTCCTAACAAGGTGGCAGCCATTGCAAGCATTTGACGTTTAGAGTGAAAAAATTCATCTTTGAGGGCCTAGATTTTGCCACCTGGAAGCTGTGTGACTCTAGGCAAGTCCCATTCCTTTCTCAGACTTTCATGTGTATACAGGTCACCTGGGGCTCATTAAAAATCACCTGATTTAGCAGGTCTGGGGCAGAGCTTGAGATGTTGAGCTTATAACAAGCTCCCAGGTGATGCCAAGTAGCGAGGACTTAACCTCTATGTGCCTCGGTGGCCGTGGCTCTGAAACCTCAGCATGCAGTAGGAGATAAATCGTGTGGACGTTACATCCATGTGCACACGTGCCGAGGGCCCCTTGGGAGGGTGTGTGTGAAGTGTTAGAAACATGACCAGGGTCTTTCCTCCTTTCACAAGACTTGAGGTTGGGTGGGACCCACAAACTTGCTATCTGTCTACCGCTGCCTTAAGTTGTTGCCAGGGTGACTCATGCCATGGGAGAATTGTTAGTGTTGACTTGTTATGTTCCTTACGAGCCCTCCAACTTTCTAGCCTTTAGTTATACTTCCTGCAGCCCAGGTGGATCCATCAGCCTGGGGTTCAGACATGGTGTTCAGTCCTGGCTTTTTCTCCCTTGCCTGCAGGTGGTTGCCTTCATGAAGTCTGCGGTGGGGCAGTACCTGGACAGGCACCCTTTCATGGCCCTCACCGTGCTGGTGTTTGTGGTCATGTCAGCCGTTCCTGTTGGGTTCTTCCTGCTCGTCGTGGTGCTTACCTCCCTGGCTGCTTTTGTGGGAGTCATTTTACTGGAAGGTATCCTGCTCATCTGTTCAGCATCTTTGGAAAATGATTCAGCTAGGGGCACGGGTATTTATTGGGTAGCTGCCACTCTCATCCAATGTTCCTGTTCCTGAAAAGGTCACAGTGACTGAGGCGGATTGTCAGAGTAGTTACAAGATGGGCACTTTGGAGTCCACATTAGAATCCTACCTCCACCAGTGTGATTTTTGGACAAATTACTTACCCTCTCTGAACCTCAAACTCCTCATATGTAAACTGGGGAAATAATAATACTGTCTCAAAGGGTTGTGGTAGGGATTGAAAGTTAGAGTCCCATAAAATGTTTAGCAGAGCCCATGGTACAACAGAGTGGTTTCAGCACAAATGGTAACAGAGTCCAATTTATTCCACACCTTGTTATTGAACATGTGTTGCATGCCAGGTGTCTTGCTAGGCACTAATGTTCCCCCTTCTCCACCTTTCCTCCTGAGGTCACACTGCCAACTGTCACCTTCTCCCTTTGTAGCTAAGGTAAAATTACTGAGAAGGCAGATCTGATTGGCTCAGTTTGCTTTTTCGTGTCAGATCACAAACCACAAGATGCTGGCCGTAGAGCTGGTTGCCATTGGGTCATTGGTTTATCCTAGGGCTTCCCAGAGCTAAGAGCACCCAGAGTTGTTTCCCTGCCCAAGGGACTGTGGATAAGGCAATTTACCCCTGAAGGAGAAGGTGGGCATCATCGACGGATGGGCAAAATACAGCCTGGCAGAGAAGCTGCTGAGTAAATAGTGACGGATAGATGGATGGATGAATGAATGGGTGGAGGAGTGAAAGAGGATTGTAGCAAAAGCAAATTTAGGAGAAGGGAGCCACTTTTGGTCCTGTTGTGCAAAGCTCTACAGAGGACAGGATTTAAAGACATGTAACAACTTTTGTTTCCTTTGGGGAAGAAAAGACTTTCTAAACAGGAATAGCACATACAAAGCCTTTAGAAAAGTAATCTAGAACTTGAGTGTGTGTAAGTTTACTTGTTTTTTGAAAATGCAAACTTCCAGGCCTCATCCAGAGATGGTTATTTAGTAGTTCTGGAGTGGGGTCCAGAAATCAGAATTTTACACAAGCCTTCCTGAGGCATCTAATTCTGATACAGTGGTTGTCCACCACACTTTGAAAAACACAGATCGAGGATTTTGTAAATCTTTGTGAAAAAGCAGCACATCTATTTATATTCTCTGACTTCCTTCCCTTTCAGGGTCCGTCCCTGAAATTGTATCACTGTAGCCATGAGGTTGGAGTTCTGAGCTCTTTGACCCCTCCCAAGACAAGGAAAAGGGTGTTTGCCTTGCAGTGAGGCCCCCTCGGGTAGTTAGGTTACCTCCTTTTTAAGTGATGCTGGAAATCTGATTTTTATGAGAAATCTCCTCACTTAAAAAATCTGAGTTAACTATCATAAACACCAGTGGCTTGGGATTTGGCAGCTTTCAGTTTGTTTTAGCTGAATGCTTCTAACTGTGCTCTCCTCTAGGACTGGTCATCTCTGTGGGCGGCCTCTCACTGCTTTGTGTCCTCTGTGGCTTGAGCTTCGTATCACTCACCGTGTCGGGGACAATCATAGTGTCCTATGTCATGGTCTCCAGCCTTGTCAACTACTGGTTTCCTCCCAGGTAAATACATGTTAATGCAGTAATTTAATCTTTACCATTTGGGGGATTTTCACAAATACTACCCTAACCCTAGTTGGATGTCTAGAAGTCAAATTGTGAGAGGCCGGTGTTCTGTATAGTTTTCCATACACATCAGACACCAAATGAGAATTGACAATGGAGTTTCAAACAAACAAACAAAAATACCGTCATCATCCACCACACACAATTACTCATTTTGTTGTTGTGGCAACGCTATGTGAAGTAACTGTTATTGATTCCTTTTAAAAGACGCCATTAAATTTACAAAACTTCAAAATAAGGTGTTTTTTTTGCGGGGGGCTACGAGAATAATGAGCCACCATTCCACTCACCGTGCATATATCTCAGGATGATACAGGGGGCTGTGAATCTGCTGTTCCCAATGTCTATCTTCATTCTCTGCTCTTCAGAATGTGAGTGTGTCACCATACTGAGTTTGATCTTGTGTTTGATGGTATGGATTTTGTTCCTACATTATGGCTCCTAAACGCCAGCTACCCTTCATCTGGAGCCTCAGCTGAAGGAACAGTGATCTATTTAAATACTGGAGGGAAAACCAGCTATGCTGGAATTACTGTAAGACAGTCAGTTTGTGTATAATGGGCCACCCTCCTGAGCGATTTTCAGAGATGATTTTTTTTTAATGCTTGATTTTTATCTTTTTATCTTTGTTGAATGTAGAATCTAAGTTTCAAGTAGGATGTGACTCCATTGTGCTTCCTTTAAGCTCTTGCTTAATTGATGATAGTGGCTAATACCCATCAAGTACTTGCTCCGGCCAGGGACTCTGTTATGCACTTTCCAGGCCTTAGCTCATATAATCCTCCAGCCACCCTGTGAGGCAGGTTCTAGCTCCATCCTATGACCAGGGAAATGAAACCAAATCCCAAAGCAAAGTGTAACAGAGAAGGGACTTAAATGCAGGTCAGTTAACTCCAAAACCTCTTAACCAAGATTCCAAGTGATTCCAAAACAGGAGTCAGCAGACAATCTCTGTAAGGGGCCAGATGATAAATATTTTAGGCTTTGCGGGCCATGTGGTCCGTATTGCAACTCCTTAACTCTGCTGCTATAGCCAAAAAGCAACATAGTCAATAAGAAAACAAGTGAGCATGGCTGTGTTCCAATAAAACTTTTATTTACAAAGACAGGCAGCAGGCTGGATTTGGCCCAAGAATTTGCCAACCCTTGCGCTAAAAGAACCAATATCCTGAATTTTGTTTTTCTATAGAGTAGCCCTTGAACTTTTTTTAATAATTTTTTATTGTTATGTTAATCACCACACATTACATCATTAGTTTTTTTTTTAATTTTTTTATTGTTATGTTAATCACCATATATTACATCATTAGTTTTTGATGTAGTGTTCCATGATTCATTGTTTGTGCATAACACCCAGTGCTCCATGCAGAATGTGCCCTCTTTAATACCCATCACCAGGCTAACCCATCCCCCCACCCCCTCCCCTCTAGAACCCTCAGTTTGTTTTTCAGAGTCCATCGTCTCTAATGGTTCGTCTCCCCCTCCGACTTACTCCCCTTCATTCTTCCCCTCCTGCCATCTTCTTCTTTTTTTTTTCTTAACATATATTGCATTATTTGTTTCAGAAGTACAGATCCGTGATTCAACAGTCTTGTACAATTCACAGCGCTCACCATAGCACATACCCTCCCCAATGTCTGTCACCCAGCCACCCCATCCCTCCCACCCCCCACCACTCCAGCAACCAGCCCTTGAACTTCTTACCAAAATGTTATCCTGTTGTTACTCAGGTTAGAAAATAAAATGTGAAGTGGGTATAATTTAAACTAGCTCAGGGCTGGTTGTCACAGGATTGCCTGGTTGATATCCCTGGAATTACATCCAGCTTCTTATAAATTGTTTTGATCACTCTCAGTCTTAAAGGGGTTAAAAGGAGAAATAATTGGCTTAAATTTGGCTTATTGAAGCTGATGCTTCTGAGCCAAAAATCTCTCCCTGCCTCTGAACCCTGCTCTGCTATACCACAAGGAGTAACAAAATCTGAATACCACCTGTTTGTCAATGAAGAGATTAAAAAGATTTCCAAGCTTTGTCCTTGATCTCCTTACGCTCACCTCGTCCTCCCAACTGAGGCACCAGGACCCATTGTTTTAACCTGGGTGGTGGTTCTCAAGCTTTTCGTTCTCGACACATTTTGCCTTCTTAAAATTACTGAGTCTTCCCAAGGTTTTGTTCATGTGGTTTAAATGGACCAATAATTACTGTAGTAGAAATTAACAAATTTGAAAAATACTCATTTAAAAGGGACAGTATTGGGCGCCTGGGTGGCTCAGATGGTTAAGCGTCTGCCTTCGGCTCAGGTCATGATATCGAGCCCCGCATCGGGCTCCCTGCTCCGCAGAAGCCTGCTTCTCCCTCTCCCACTCCCCCTGCTTGTGTTCCCTCTCTCACTGTGTCTGTCAAATAAATAAAATCTTAAAAAAATAAATAAATAAATAAAAGGGACAGTATTACCTGTTGATATAAATAACATCTCTATGAAAAGTAACTATATTTTCCAATATAGAATGAAATGACTGAGTTTTACGTTTCACAAATAGCTTTTTTTTTTTTAATTTAAGATTTTATTCATTTGTTAGAGAGAGAGAGAAAGTGCACACAAGCCCGGGGCTGGAGAGGGAGAGGGAGAGGAAGAGGGAGAAGCAGGCTCCCCGCTGGGCAGGGATTCCCGACTCGGGGCTCAAGCCCAGGACTCTGGGATCATGACCTGAGTTGAAGGCAGATGATTAACCAACTGAGTCACTCAGGTGCTCCTACCTTTCACAAATATCTTTAATGTCTGCCTTAATAGACGTCAGCTGGGTTTTGAAGACCCAGCCTCACAAATGTGCGGCTGGCAAAGGGAGGTAAAGCTTTTTCAGAGCACTATGGATGTTCTTCTTTGATAGTACACCAAAACTCAGTAAGTGGTAGTTTCTTAAAGGTTAATTGAAATGTGACCTTTTTTACTTTGTTGTATTAAAATCCCCTTGTCTGTCTTGTACTTTTTTTTAGATCTTTTACCGTGCATGTTTTTGTAACTTCACGCACTGCTCATTTGCAATACCCAAATTAGAATAGGGGGAAGGGGCATAATCCCTACCCCTGACTCAGTCTGCCCTGAGTTTCCTCATCTATAAAATAGGTATAGCCTTAAATCTGGTGTGGTTGCAAGAAGCAGCTAAAAATAAACCAACAAAGAATACCATATATTCAGCTTTGTGCACTCTCAATTAAAGCTCTTCAAAGAGGCCCTAGAGCTAACCATTTCCTCTTGTTACCAAACAGACCTCTGACACGACAAAACTCCAGTGGCGACTGTCAGCTGGCTATGAAGTCCGCAGACTTAGAAGGGCTCTACCAGGAATGACCGGCCCAGCGGAGCCAGAGCTTTTTCTAAGCACTTCTCGAAGGCTGTGGATCATACTCAGCCCTTGGGATTATGACTCAGAAGGGGGCTGGGTGGTCAAGCACTCCTTGGAAGTGGCCTCTGGCTTTTTCATGTATTCCTAGGATCCCACAAGGGCCACTTTGGGGGTCTTGTTGCTCTTGCATGAGTCCTGTGGTTCTGTTGGCTGACCCACCCTCACATGAGAATTAGCAGAGAACTGCAGTGGCTCAGCACTTCCTTGCCTTTTGCCCTTCCTCCCCAATGTGCAGACTTGACCTTGGCCCAGTCCTGAGCCTCTACAGCCTGGCAGCTTGACCCCAAAGACTCAGTCTTGTGTCCAAGGGCCCAGTTTGGGGCAACTGTGGATTTTTTTTTCTTTTTTTCAAAAATGAGAGAGGCTGTTTATATCTTCACTTATTTGAAAGGTGGGGAAAGAGCAAAACAGATCAAGCTCTTCTGCCTTATTAGCTTTTTATCAGAAAAATCAGCAACATTTGGCAATAATGGCTTCTCAGGCAGAGCTGGGTAAAAAATAGAGTCCAAAGTTAACTTTATGGCCAAGGGCACTTTTGAAGGAAATCTAAAGAGTTTCCATGTTGAGTACTGTTAAGTGCCGTTACTCTTGAAAATATTTGCACTTGATACTTTTGTATTGTTTGAAAGAACTTGGCTTGTTAAGCCATTTCTGTAAAAAGTCCTATGAAAATGCTAAAGGACTAAACAAGCTTTTAAAATCCTGCGGGATTTCTTCTTCAGTGGTCTGCTGTGGCATTTTATTAAATATTTATGTAGATGAGCTTTTTTTCTTTACTCTTTATTTCACCCCCTAGACATCAGACCCCCCCTTATTCCTTCTCCGTTGATTTCATGGCAGATCCTGGGTAACAGGGCTCGTGATAGACACTCCACCCAAAGTGGCATTAAGCGGGGTGGGGGGGGGGGAGTGGGGGGGGCGGGCAGAAGGCGGGAGTTCCTTTCACTGAACTAAAAAGCCAGGGGGTAGATTTTCAGGCACTGCTGGATCCAGGGGTTCAAGCGGCATCTTGAGGCATCTCTCTCCCTTCATCCCTCAGCATTGCTTTCCTCGTGTGAGCTGCTTTTCCAGTCAGGCCCTGCATACGTGGAGGTCCCAACAGCTCTGGCTTTATATGTCAGCTTCTGGGTTTGGCTCTGATTGGACGGACTTGGGTCATGTGAGCAATCCTGAACAATCACAGTGGTCAGGAGGGTGGACTGTGCAGATGGGGCAGGGCCACGCCATACATAGGTTCATGCCGGAGCCAGGGGATGGTTTACGTCAGCCCCAATGGTTTTGCATAGGGTGGGGTGCATACTCCCAAAGGAATATGAGACGGAGTGGAAATATTTGCTGGGCAGATGAAATAAAAAGCCTGCTACTTGTCCTACTTACAGGACATAAAAGCCTTAATCTGGAAACTTCTGAATCCCATGACAGCCACGCCTGTCCCTAAAGGTGGCTTTACCTCTTAGAGAAAAAGAACTGCGTACTCCTGCCAGCACATGGAGTATTAATAATTGGTGTTTATTAAATTTTTCTTTTCTTCATGCAAGTGTCTGCTCTCATCTGTCTATGCCATCTACCCAGCTGGGCAGTAATGAAAAATGAAAAGGCCCCTGGCCTCCAGTGGTTTACTTCCTAACACAAGAGTCGCTTAACAAGTGTATTAACGGTTGCTGTAGAACAGTTTACGACAAACTATAGACTTAAAAGAACATATGTTATCTCACATTTTCAGGGTGTTAGGAGTCCTGCCTTAGCTGGGTCCTTTGCAAGACTACAAGCGCAGTGTTGCCAGGGCTGGGTTCTCATTTGAGGTTCAACCGGGGAAGGATCCACATCCAAGCCCACATGGTCATTGGCAGCATCCAGTTCTTTTCAGGCTATAGGGCACCTCACACATGGCAGCTTGCATCTTTGAAGCCACCAAGAGATTCTCTTAGCAAGGCAGGCATTACGTTCTTAAGTAGCATAATCACGTATGTGTAATCACATGTATCTTGTCACTTCCACCATATTCTGTGGGTTAGAAGCAATCACGGGTCCCAACCATGCTCGAGAGGGGAATCACACAAAGGCATGTGTACCAGAAGTCAGGATCACAGATTCCACCCTAGGTCTACCTGCTACAACCAGTAAACAAAATATTAGATTGTGTTAAGTGTATCGGAAGAAAGTAAAAGGGTGACAACCAGGGGAGGCCACTTTGATCACAGCAAGCAAGGATTTTCTCTCTGAACCAAAGAATGAGAAGTTACTGCCATGCCAAGAGCTGGGGGTGGATGTTCCCAGCAGAGGGCACAGGGACACAAAGGCCCAAAGACTGGAAAAGAAATGATGTCAGTGTGGCTGGGCCTGGTGAGTAAAGGGCAAATGAAAGAGAGCCAGGAGCCCTTCATGCAGGGCCCCATAGAATAAGAAATTTACATCAAAGAGCAAAGGGAAGACCATGCATTTTAAAGGGACACAATCAGACTTGGATTTTTAAAGATAACTCCATGGTCAGTGGATCAGGAGTTGAAGGCCAGTTAGGTCTGCAGAGGATGGTTGTGGCGCCACACGGGGATGGAGGTGATGGAGACCTTCCTAATTTGGAGAACCGGCAGCATTTGGTGATGGATTGCATGTGGGTGATGAAGGAAGGGAGGACATAGGATGGCACCTAATTTTTTAACTTGAGCCAGTGGGTAGATAGAGACACTTTTCTGAGATGGGGGCTGGGTGAATATTCAAAATCTCCTTTGCTCATATTAAGTTAGGCCTTTTTAACATGAATAGGGTGTGTGAGGTAGACAGCTTAAGAGTGTAGGTCTGGGCTGGGGATACAAGATTTGGAAGTGTTTTCAGTGCTGAGGGCTTTACACAGCCATCTTATGGAATGCTTTCCTAGAAGTAGCCAAGAGATCGTTTTAAAACATATTTCTGATTACGTGAACATCCTTGCTTCAAACTCTGCAAAGTGCAAGGTGCACTTGGGTAAGAACCATCACAAGCTGCCCCTGCTGGCTTCTCTTTTTTTTATATCCATCAGCCTCTGGATTTTAGAGGTGAAACTAAGATTTAGAGCAGAACTGACTCACTAATTTGGCCAGGAAATGTGGCATCTAAATCATGGCTTTACAGTTCAGGCTTTCCATCACATTGCCTGGAGCCCAAGGCCTTTGCTGATCAAAGTAAAATAATGTACAGAACCCAGCAGAGTGCCTGCCCCAGAATAGAACCATAAAGCATAGTTGTCAAAACACACAGTGCACCATCATTTAAAACTTAGTGGAACAGGAACATGTGAAAGGCCTATTGTTAGCCAAGCTTGGAGGAATGTTAGGACCCCCGATTATTCAAAAGGTGCCTGCCTTTTAGGCATTGTTCAATGTGTGACTCATTTGGAAAGGTAATTTATCCTTAGAGCATGAAAACCATGACTTTATACAGCCAGAATGTTAATTTATCAGTTTGTCCAGGAGCCTGTTTTTGCCATGTGTTGGGCACTATCTTAAACCCTCTACAAATCAATACACATTTTCAGTCAGTCCTCACTACCACCCATTTTAGAGATGAAAAACCTGGAAGACTGAGAGGTTAAGTTGTCAAGGGCACTCAGAAACAAGTGGGATTCAAGCCCAGTTTGCCTGACTGCAAAACCCACCCTTGTAGCCAGCATGTGGTTCAATGTCAACTCCACCACCTGCCTTTGTGTCCTTCTGAGATTTGGACTCATGCCCTAATATATGCTGTCTCTAACAGTACCCATATCTTCGCTGCTGTGTCAAAGAACTCCAGGGATTGCCAGTTTCATAAAATGGAATGTGAATGGTTGGCTCCCCCTAGAGTGGTCCCCGTAGACAATGGTCCCCCAAGACCATTTCAACTAGCACCTGTGCATGACTTCTCTTGTCTGCTTTGCTTAGAATAGAGGATTCAGGGGTGCTGGCTGGCTCAGTCGGTAGAGTGTGCAACTCTGGATCTTGGGGTTGTGAGTTTGAGCCCCACGTTGGGTACAGAGATTAGTTAAAAAAATAAAATGTTTAAAAAGACCCAGGAGATTCAGCGCACAGTTGCAACACTCTGGCAAAGGCATGATCAGGTGTGAGTTGTCACGAGAAGGTTGAGTACTTTCACGTAGGTTTTGCTGTGCTTCCTTGAGCAGGAGAGAAAAGGTGGAGATAGAGGGGGTAGAATTTGAGAATAACCTGCATTCCCTTACCTATGCCATGGTACCCCCAAAACACATGTGCATGCGTGCATACACATATCATGAGTGATTAAATAGGCATGCACACACACACACACACACACATCCTGAGTGATTGGTAAGAGTTGTGACAATTATGAATTAATGAAGTGCTTTCTTTGCCTTCTTGGGGGAAAGGTGTGGGGATTATATATAAATCTGGTGTGCCTCTTGAGTATGTCGTTATGGTGGATAGTATCCACATGTGTGGCAGAAAAGTTCAAAATCAATGATGTTGGAGCATCCCCCTTCCAAACCTCCCACTTCAAAAGATTTCCACCTTCCACAGCCCAGCTCCAGGTTCATACCTCCGTGAAGTCATGTCTTGCTATGTGCATTCTCTTTATACTTACAGCCCTTGTGGAACAATCATGGTGAACAAATGACAATCTCTCTGTGCATTGACTTCCTTAGTCTGTAAAGAGAATGCCGCCCAACCGGAGTCTTTGGGAGACTGAGGCAAGTGATCTCTAGATTATAAAACTGCTACAACACCGTGGAATAATTATACCCTTGCTCGACTAAATTGTCTCTTGTTTGCTGCTATTCTCTTTTATTTGTCCTTCCTTCTATCCTCCCTACCTGACCCCTCTCCACCAGTGCTCTGGGGATGGAAACAATGTCTGCATATTCATTTTGGGTAGCCTAGAACTTTATACATAGAAACCCCTGAACAACATTTTCCACTGACCAGAAAAGACCAAGAAGTATGAATCCAGAGCCTATTTCCCGGGACATTTGGCAGCATGTGGAGGCATTTTTGATTGTCATGACTGTGTGTGTGTGTGTGTTTGGGAGAGGGACTGCTGCTGGTTTCTGGGGACTTGAGGCCAGGGATGCTGCTAACCATCCTACAATGCACATGACAGCCCCTTACAAAAATAATTATCTGGGCCCAAATGTCAGTGCCGAGGCTGAGAAATCTTGATGGGGACAAACAAGAATTAAGAACGTTAGGCTCGGTGTTGGGAAAATTGGACAGCCATATGCAGAAGAGTGAAACTGGACCATTTCCTTACACCACACACAAAAATAGACTCCAAATGGCTGAAAGACCTAAACGTGAGACAGGAGTCCATCAAAATCCTAAAGGAGAACACAGGCAGCAACCTCTTCAACCTCAGCCGCAGCAACTTCTTCCTAGAAACATCGCCAAAGGCAAGGGAAGCAAGGGCAAAAATGAACTATTGAGACCTCATCAAGATAAAAAGCTTTTGCACAGCAAAAGAAACAGTCCACAAAACCAAAAGACAAATGACAGAATGGGAGAAGATATTTGCAAATGACATATCAGATAAAGGGCTAGTATCCAAAATCTATAAAGAACTTATCAAACTCAACACCCAAAGAACAAATAATCCAATCAAGAAATGGGCAGAAGACATGAACAGACATTTTTCCAAAGAAGACATCCAAATGGCCAACAGACATATGAAAAAGTGCTCAACATCGCTCGGCATCAGGGAAATCCAAATCAAAACCTCCATGAGATACACCTCACACCAGTCAGAATGGCTAAAATTAACAAGTCAGGAAACGACAGATGTTGGCGGGGATGTGGAGAAAGGGGAACCCTCCTACACTGTTGGTGGGAATGCAAGCTGGTGCAACCCCTCTGGAAAACAGTATGGAGGTTCCTCAAACGGTTGAAAATAGAGCTACCATACGATCCAGCCATTGCACTACTGGGTATTTACCCCAAAGATACAAATGTAGGGATCCGAAGGGATACGTGCGCCCCAATGTATGACGTGGATGGAACTGGAGGGTGTTATGCTGAGTGAAATAAGTCAATCAAAAAAGACGTGTATCATATGGCCTCACTGATATGAGGAATTCTTAATCTCAGGAAACAAACTGAGGGTTGCTGCAGTGGAGGGGGGTGGGAGGGATGGGGTGGCTGGGTGATAGACATTGGGAAGGGAATGTGCTATGGTGAGCACTATGAATTGTGCAAGACTTAAATCATAGATTTGTACCTCTGAAGCAAATAATACATTATATGTTAAAAAAAAGACAGCAGGAGGGGAAGAATGAAGGGGAGAAGTCGGAGGGGGAGATGAACCATGAGAGACGATAGACTCTGGAAAACAAGCTGGGGGTTCTGGAGGGGAGGGGGGTGGGAGGATGTGTTGGCCTGGTGATGGGTATTAAAGAGGGCACGTTCTGCATGGAGCGCTGGGTGTTATATGCAAACAATGAATCATGGAACACTACATCAAAAACTAATGATGTATGGTGATCAATATAACATAATAATAAAAAAAAAGTGTTAGGCTCAGTAGCAGCTGAGCTCGTCTGGATGAGGCTGGAATCGGCCAGGTCTGCACTAAAGCAGTTACAGTAATGGCATCAGGAAAACACCTTCACATTTGTGAAGGATGTCAGTTTTCCAAAGACCTTTCATACCCATTACCATTTTTGACCTTTCACAACAGTTTTGCAAGTTCCCTCTGTTCCATCTTCCTGCCATACTCATCAACTGGCAGGAGAGGAAACTGGGCCAACAGGTAAACCATTTGCCAAAGGTCTCAGAGCTGGCTGGTGACTATGCCGCAAGAATGCCATCATTGGCTGCCGGCTCAGGCTCATTTTGCTCCCCTCTCCCTGCTTTTTTGTTAAAGCAGAAGTGACAAGGATGAGACACAGGGAAGCTGGACTACTTGGCAGTTGGGAATTGGAGAGCCATCCAGGTTGGAGAGGGCAGTGGGTGTCGTTTGGCTTTCCAAAACTTGGGAGGAGACTCAAGGCCCCATACACATGCGTAGGAGACCTTATGCCCCTGTGTAGGTGCTGGAGCTTCAAGCCCCATTTGAAACCCTTAAAACAAAAAACAAAACAAAACAAACAAAACAAAATAAAAACAGCAGGTGGAAATGGAACGTGTTTCCTAAAGAAAGTGCTTAATTGTTGAGCCAGAAGAGGGAGCTCATATCCAGCAATCTGAAGCTGGCTCAGCAGAGAACAGCACTGAGAACTGGAAGAAATTTTGGACTTGTGCATCATAAACGTAAATGTGCATTCGTACAAGGGTCCTGCTAAAAGGCAGATCCTGAGTCTGTAGGTCTGGAGCAGGACCTGAGTTTCTGCATTGCTTACCAGCTCCCAAGGTGAAGCCTTTCACAGACCACGTCTTGGGTAGCAAGGTCATAGAAGCCTTCTTTAATCCTGTCTTCCTGAAGATGGCACACCTGAGGCCAGAGACGGGCCACTGCTTTACTCACGGCCACTGTTAGTCTGAAGTGCCTGGGCTGGAACCCATGTTTCCTGCATCCAGGGCTTGCTTCACGGCATCTTTCCTGCTCCTCTGACCCTAACACCATTAAGGGGGGGAGGACCCATCCCTAGGTATGGAAGTGAAGAGACCATACTGTCTGCTTTGAATGCTCAACCTCAAAAATAGACACTGACGATTATTTTACCAGCAGAAGATGCATTTATTTGGGAATAAAAGAGAATTGCAATCTTTGACAAACAAGCTGCAGCAAAACTGTAGGCAAGTCCAGGAAATAAAGGAGAGACAGGTTTATTTATTTATTTATTTATTTGAGAGAGAGAGAGAGAGAGAGAGAGAACAAGAGTGCATGAGTGGGAGGGGCAGAAGGAGAGGGAGAGAGAGACTCTCAAGCAAGACTCCACGCTGAGTGCAGAGCCCGATGTGGGGCTTGATTTCATGACCCTGAGATCATGACCTGAGCCAAAATCAAGAGTCGGACACTTAACCCATGGCACCACCCAGGCGCCCCAAGGCTCGCTTTTTTAAGGAGAGAAGGGGTAAGTTGGGAAGACTGTTATGAACTAAAAGTCCGTTAGAGGAACTGGGAGTTGGAAGTATAGTGGCTTCTCATTGGTTGTTGCCTGGTGGGTGGGGTGGGGAATGAGGAAAGTAACTCTTCCTCTGGCTGAAGTAGAAGAGTGGTATCTATGTTCACAGTCACGTCAGTCTCTTCCTGTTGGGTCTGCAATTGAGTTGGAGTGGTAGGGCGTGGGAGCTTCCCCTGCCAAAATGTCCTGACTTCATTTAGTGGGGGTTCCCTTTACTAATTTTCACAGAATCGAACTTCTTTGTACTATATTTTTGGTCAAATCACTTCCCTCCCATAAGGACCAATGGGAATACAAAGATCAATAGAATAAGACTCTGGTCCTCTTGTGCCTTGAGGGAGCCAAAGCAAAGTAAATTTGTTAATGGAAGGTATTCTTATTTGTGGTTTATGCAAATTTGGCTATTAATCCAAAAGAAAGCTTACATGTAACTTGGTGTGTTCCTATAGATGCAAATTACAGCCATAATCATTCTTCTAAAAATAAAGCTTCTTTAATCCTGAATCATTTTGAATACTTTTACCTACAAAAAACAAACTGCCTCCCTTAAAAAAATAGGAATCCTTAGCATCTCACTAAACATGAAAGATTGTTGAAGAACAAAATTTCAACTGAGTAAACTTGAAGATCTAATTGGTTTTTTGAAGCGAGTCAGGAATCCCATCTAGCACGTAGAGGGGAGCTCCGAGAAGTTGTAGAAAATGGAAGGTTTTTAAATAGGAAGGAGGGTGGAGCAAAGGTGTTATTAGCAAAAGAAAAGATTGCTTTAGGCAACGTCACTTTCCCTTAGGGGGAAGGGCTGGGTGACCTCATCCTTCTTTGGGGAATGGAGAGGGCCCATGTGACAGATTACCTCATTGGTGCTGACTAGAAAAGTCCTGACTGACCAGTTAAGACTTCATTTCTGGGGGCGCCTGGGTGGCTCAGTTGTTAAGCGTCTGCCTTCAGCTCAGGTCATGATCCCAGGGTCTTGGGATTGAGCCCCGCATCGGGCTCCCTGCTCAGCGGGAAGCCTGCTTCTCCCTCTCCCACTCCCCCCGGCTTGTGTTCCCTCTTTCGCTGTTTCTCTCTCTGTCAAATAAATAAAACAAAAAAATCTTAAAGAAAAAAAAAGGACTTCATTTCCGGGGGAGGTTAAAACTGCAATGAGATTAGATATTAAGCTCTGGTTTGGTGACTTGGCCTAGCACGAGTTCCTCCTTTGGGGGGCCTGTGGCTTTCTTTTTAACAAGATACAAGTGATTGCAGGGTTGACTCAGGAAACACAATGAATTAATCAGGAATTGAGGTTTTCCATGTTTTTATTCCACCATTCTCAGATAGTGTCATTAGGCTTGTTTCCTCATGGTCACAAGATGGCTGCCACAGCTCAAAGAATCACAATGTCACACAACCACATCCACAGACAGGAAGAGAAGGGGCTAGGCTTACATACCTTTTTTTTTTTTAAACAAGTAAGAAAAAGACAGATGCCTCCCTTCTAATATCCCTTTAAATCTCATCGAACAGAACCATATGGCTGCTGGTAGCTGATCTGCAAGGGGAATGAGACTTTATCTTGATTATTTAGCACCATCAGGGTATATCCCCTGGGGATATACTATGCCATTCCAGAACAGAGTCAAAGTTCTCTTATTAGGGAAGAAGGGGATTCTGGGACCCAATTCAATGCATATGGGGGTTTCCCCACACCACCAAGCAATTCTCTGGTGCCATTTGGGTGTCCTACAATTCAACTCAATTCTGTCACTATCTACCTGGAGATAGCAGCAGATCCCACACATTAAGGGCTCAGTCCTACAAGACTGTCCCTATCCACCCCACCTGGCTTCGGATGCCAGCACAAGTCCAGGTGGTTACCTGCGTTTCTGATGGTCTGGCTACAGATGGGAGGTTCTGATGTCACCCTCCTTGGGTTTGATTGATTTGCTGGAGTGTCCCACAGAACTCAGAGAAACAGTTTACTTACTAGATTACTGGTTTATTATTAAAGGATGTAACTCAGGAACAGCCAGATGGAAGAGATGCATAGGGATGGAGAAAGGACAAGGAACTTCCATGTCCTCTCTGAAAGCACCATTCTCCCCAAATCTCCATGTGTTCTCCAACCTGGAAGCTCTTTGAATCCTCTGCTTTGGGGTTTTAATGGAAGCTTCATTATATAGGTGTGATCAGTTAAGTCACTGGCCAGTCCCAGAAATCAAGGGGGTAAGACTGAAAGTTTCTACCCTCTATTCAAGATTGGTTTCCCTGGCAACCACCCCCTTCTCTAGGTTATCTAGGGGCTTTCCCAAAGTTATCTATTAATGTAACAAAAGGCTCCTTAACTGCTCTCAACACTTAGGAAATTCAAAGTATTTTAGGAGCTCTGTGCTACATGGGGACAAAGACCAAATATATATTTCTTAATATAAATCACAATATCACAGGAAAAGAAAGGGGGAAGGAAACCCTTTCTGATTAAGCAGCCTACAGTATCAGTCCCGGCACACTCATGAGTGTTTTAGTTGTGTTTATTCACAAAGCAAGATTCCTGGGGTGTTGTGTGATCACAGGTTGGGACCAAGGAGAGGTTAGCCAGAACTCTAACCTCTGGCAGGGAAATCTCTCAAGAGAAGAAGTGGTACTTTATGCTACCTAATAGCCCAGCCTACACACACTGGAATCCATCAACTCATCAGGGGGAAGCTGCTACAGATATGCCAGGCACTGCATGTTCTACCTTCTGCGGACCCCTGTCCTGCCCACAGTGAGGTAGCTTCCCACCCCACGCACCACCACCTTCAAGCCAAAAGGAATGTAACCCCATGGATTTCCTGCTTATCGGCACAGCAGAGAGCGCCATAAAAGGTAATTCTCATTCTGGTACCTCAGTGGGTTATGACTTCAGTTCCCATCTCAGGATGGACTTGCGTCCTCAGCAATTCTTCAATTCCACCAGGATATACTATAGTTTAGAAACGAAGCCGGTTGCAACTTGAATCTGCCAAGTCCTTGAAACAATAAACTGCTCCTGTGTTCTTAATCCCTGTGTGTGAGCAACAATGTGAGTTTGTAACACGTTGTCTGTGACAAAGTTTGGCGGCCTCTGCCTTTGTCTGATACAGTGATTCTTACCCAGGGATGTATGTCAGAATCACTAGAGGAGCTTGTATTAGTTTCCTCTTGTTTCTGTAACAAATTACCACAGGGCCAGTGGCTTAAAAATAACCAATTTACTCTGGAGGTCAGAAGTTTAAAATCAGTTTCACTGGGCTAAAGTCAAGGTGCCAGTGAGGCGGGTTCCTTCTAGAGGCTCCAGAGGAAAGCCCTTTTCCTGAACTCCTTTAGCTGAAGAGCTGTCCACCTGTTTTCCTCAGCTGGTAGCCCCTCCCTCGTACTCATGGTGCATCACTGCAGTCCCTGCTTCCATCGTCACATTGCCTTTTCCTTCCTGTCATCAGATCTCACCCTGCCTCTCTCTTATAGGGATCCCTGTGATTGCAGTTAGAACCCACCTGGATGATCCAGATAATCTCCCCATCCGGGACCCTTAAATGAATCGTGTGCAGAGAGTCCCTTTTCCCAAGGAAGGGAACATTCACAGGTTTCTGAGACTAGGACATGGATATTTTGGGGCCATTATTTGGCCTCCCACAGAGTCCAAACATGCTTAGACCCCCCTCCTTGAAGATTCTAGTTTAGTAGGTGGGGTCAGGACATGTATATTCTTCAAAATATGTGCCTGATTAGGAATCTCTCATCTAGCACATAGCTTTTTCCAACTGCCAGTTGCTTATAATTTTATCTCTGTGGTTTTATTTAGTCGGCTCCAATGCTGACTGGGCAGCACATACGCCAAGACTTTGACTACTGACTATCTCACTGAACCCTCACATGCTTTCAAAGTAGGTTTTGTTTTTTGTTTTTAAGATTTTGTGTGATCTCTACACCCAACATGGGGCTTGGACCGACAACCCCAAGATCGAGTCACATGTCCTACTGACTGAGCCATCCAGGTACCCCCAAAATAGTTTTTTTGATTTTTGTCTCGTTTTTACCAAAATAGGTTTTATTATCATTTTACAGATGTGGAAATAGGCTCAGAGATTGTTCCACCTGCCTAAGGCCGCACAGGAAGAGAGACATAGATCCAGAACCCAAGCCCAGCTCTTATTCAGAACCCGACAAATTTCATAAAACTGCTTGAGTCAGCAGAACAGGGCAGGGAAGGAAAGTTCAACATTAGAGGGGACTTCCCAAGGCATGCAGGTCCATTCCCAGCCCCTGTAACCTCTACTATCCGAACTGTCTGGTAAAGTGTTAGACTACACATGCCCCTCATCTACCTCCTGGGACCTGTGTGACAATTACGGCTCATCCCTATTGCATAGGAGGGATTGCCAACATGAGCCTGGGTGAAGGAGCAGCCTCCTGCGATTTGAGCTCACTCTTCCCCACAGCGCTAGGCTGCCTCCCCCATGTACGGTAGGATGTGAACCTTCAGAAGTTGAGAACATAACTTGAATCAATCACTCATTGTATTTGTTCCAGGCTACCATGGCAACAAGTGTTCATCCCAGCAGCTGCTCCCCAGCGAGCTTTGCTTTTCTCTGAGTTTGCTCCAGCATTTGTGGCAAACATCAGAACCTGCTGTGGGGGCAGCCTAGAGGCCAGGTCACCATGATCCTGACCTGTGACACTACACAAACAGACCAACTTGGAGAAGAGAGGCTCCAGCTCCTTCATCAAGATAGTATATCTTGGACAAGCTACTCTAGGGCCCAAGTTTCTCTTCTGTAAAATGTGTGCATTTCTAGCAAAGTATTGTTGGTAGGGACTCATTATGTATTTGTTTCCTGTTGCTGTTGCAACAAATTAATACAAACTTAGTAGCATAAAATACTGGTGATTTTACAACTCTGGAATTCGGAAGTCCAAAATGGGGCAGCAGGGCTGTGTTCCTTGAGGCTCTAGTGGAGATCAATTTCCTTGCCATCCCCAGCTAATATTGGCTGCCCACATTCTGTGGCTTGCTGATTTCTGCTTCCATTGGGACGTCTTCTGACTCTGATCCTTTTGCCCTTTTTATAAGGATCTGTGTGATGGGGCCTTATTAGATAATAACCCCGTGTCAGGACCCTTAGCCTCATCTGCAAAGTCCCTTTGGGACCATGTAGAGAATATTCAGATTCTGGGGAGTAGGAGGTGGACCTGTTGGGATGTCATTATTCAGCCTACCACTGGGGAACAGGAAACCCCTGAAGTGGCCAACTTTTAAATGCCATTTAAAAAAGTACAGCACATGCAAGGTTTCTGGTTCTAATGTGTAACACTTCACCTTGTCAGTCACAGAAAACCTTGACTCCAAGACCATTTACCAGTAGCAGATTAAGGCCTTATTCCCTTTGAAAGCTCTATCCAAAGAAGGGCTTTGATGAGATAACTTGAACTGTTGACCCTTGTTACTCTAGAAAGACCAGATCTCTCACACAGATCTTCCCCACACCAGGGCTGAGTTCTACCATATAAATCTCAAAGGATTTAGAATGAAAAGGTATATTGGAAGAAAAGGAGGAATCCACCATTAAAGAACTGCAATATATGTAATATTCTTTCCTCAAGAAGGTTTTTAAAAAGTCAGAATTACTACTCCCAATTGAGGGTTGAAAAAGTTCGCAACACACCAAAGACTTTCACCTCCCAGCCCTGTACGGACATTTAAAAGCTTTATGACTTTTTCCCTAGCAAAAGTTCTTGTTCAGATCTGGGTTTTTCTAGTTGAAGGATACAATCGAGTTCATTTCTGTATTCGTTATCTTGAAGATAGTCTGCTAGAGCTACAGTGTGAAGCAAACACTAGTTCTATTGAGATAATTGCAGTGTAGAAGCTGGGGGGACCCTCAAGGGAAAAAGGCTCAGGAGGAGGGAATAATCAAGTGTAGGTAGTGGGAAAGCAGCTCTCCAGGCTCAGCTAAGGGGCTGTTGTACAGCTGTGGAGGCTTAATGAGACTAGGAATGTTGTAATTGCCCCTAAGAAAACCAGAACCTTATATTCTTTCCTGTCCTCCAAGGGAGATTGCTGCTCTCAAATTGCATGATGAATACAGGGAACAATAACTGAATACCTTCAAGTTCTCAGGGAAAGTTTCTTTCAAAGAGTAATTTGAGTTAGGAAATAGTGAAGCAAACACTAAATTAATTCCTTGGGAACACCTGGTTACTCTGCCCTTCTAGTGACTAAGGGTGACCTCTTGTCTCCACATCTTGCATATATGAATGGAGGGGTGAAAGACTAGTGGTCTAAAGGCAGCCCCAGAGCTGGACTGTAGCTAAGACCCATGCTGGTTGAGTTTTCTGGCACTGCCAGTTTTGGGAGGGGAGGTCAGAGAAAGCTGAAGGACAGGAAGCAATTAAGTCCTGAATTTCCTTATTCGCATCTACACAGCCAAAGCCCATTAGGATTGTGGAAAGATTCTACCTTCCCTCTACAAGTGTGACGGTAAGAAGCCATCCTTGAACTCCATGTAAGTTTAATGAGGTAAAAGCAGGCAGCTTACTTCAACCACTTTATTTGAAAATCCTTAGTGATTTAACATCATGGTTCTTTTCTTGTGCAGGTAGCTAATGAGGCCTAGAGTTGCCACCAGGCCTGCTAAGCCACCCACAGCCACCACAGCCTTAAAAGCAACATATCCGGCAGCCCAGTGCCCTTTCGAGTCCACAGCATCTGGGAAGGAAGCAGACATTCAAGTCTTAAGATCATTTAAATCAAAAGGCCTAAGTCAAAGCCTGAGGCTCCCCAGAGAAGGGAGATTAAGCCTCAAAGGACTCATTTGGAAAGCTTACAACCAGGAATATAGTCTACTCTTTGAGCCAAACTCCTCCTCTCTCTGCTCTGCTCCCGCGGCTGTTCCCACTTCCTACTTGCTTTTATTAATCTACAATCAGATGAGTCAACAGCAGGAAAGAACCCGTTTCAGCCTATTTAACATTATGGCACTAATAGAGATGGTCCCAAGTGCATGACTTCTTGCAGGTTGTTAGGGATTTAAGACAGCTTACTTTCAAATTGTAGGCCTATAATTAAGACCATCTGGGATGAAAATATGGGATATTAACAGGAACACAATCTAGTACAGACTAAAGTTTGGCAGTAGTAAGGCACATGCCCTCTGACCTAATAGTTTCACTTCTAGAAAGATATCTCCTGGAAGCGCCTGCGTGTTTCAGTTGGTTAAGGGTCTGACTCTTGGTTTTGGCTCAGGTTGTGATCTCAGGGTCTTGAGTTAGAGCCCACAAGTTGGGCTCTGGGCTCAGCCAAAGTCTGCTTGAGATTCTCTCCCCCCAATCTCCCTGCCCCTGTAGTTTGTGTTCTAAAATCTTAAAAAAAAATCCCAAATTTGTGTAGTAGGCTAAGATTTAAGAGCATTCTACTATGGCATTAGTGACAAAACTGGAAGTAAACTAGATACCCAAGAATGAGGACTGTGGCTAAGATAGAGCCATGTAGATGGAATCTGATATAGCTATTAGCAGTGAGGTAGTTCTCCATACAGATTAAGTGGTTCTAACAAGTTAAAAAAACATACAGCAAGTAGGTAGAACATATGAGGATTCCACTTGTGTTAAAAGATTTTTTTTTTAAAGGGGGATTTTTGGACAAGTACACAAGAGACTTAAAGGTATGGCTAGGAAGACAGACTCATTGTTTTATTACTTAGGATTACTGTAAGCATGTATTATTTGTGCATAGTTAAATTTAAATATAAATCTAAGAACTTGCGTCCAGGAAGTACCCTAGGCTTTAAATCCATACCTCTGAGTGAAGAGCCATCTGACAACAGGAGGATGGGTCCTGGGAGACTTACTATCATTTTCTCTTCAGTGGTGCCCGTGGCTGGGGACAGAAAATGGAGTTAGTGTCTGACCTCTGGAATAGTGACCAGTAGAGAGAGGTGTGCCGATGGATTTCTTAGAGCACATCTCCGCCGAGTCCCCGGCTCTATGTGGGTTTTCCCCACCTTTGCAGGAGAGGGCATATACTTTCCTGTAAAAACAGGATAAACTCTCCAAGAATAGCCCAAGAAGACTAAGTTCCCAGTCCACCTAGACTCCACAACAGTAACTTTTCAGAGTCATCTCTGCAAAAGATCAGGCTCCAGTCCATGTGCAAAACCAAACTTGCCCAAAGTCTGATCAAGAACTTGCCATCTCAGCCTTATCATATGGGCAGGGTGGACGGGGCTGAGAAGGTTTCTTGGAATACGTGAAGAGTCCTAACGAAGTCCTCAATTTTTTCCTTTATTTTATGTGAACTCTACACCACACATGGGGCTCAAACCTACCAGTCCAAGATCAAGAGTCATAGGCTCTACTGACTGAGCCAGCCAGGTACCCCACAGCCCTCATTCTTAAAGCTTCCAATTCTGAAAGGATAAGGCTTGCTTTGAGGACTCACAGTAACAAGGACTTGAAATTTTTACCTCGCCGCTGTCTGGATGACACAGGGCAAGTCACAGAACACAGAGGGGAATCAGGAGAGAGTTGATTGCAGATTAACGCACTGCAGTGGAAGTAGACCTGGAAATAGAACAAGAGTGAAGTAGAACCGATGCACTAACATTCAACCTGTCCCGGGTGACTTAATCGCTTACCAGGCTAGAGAGCACTTGGGCCTGTGATACAAAGGCAAAGGTCTTCACATCAAACCTCTGATAGTGATTAGGATATGTCACGGAGGAACCAACTGGATGGAAGGTGGTTCTGTAATTGTCCAGGTTGTATTCACAGCTGGGAGGCACACACCAAGGAAGAACATCAGCCACATTATCCAACCCACCCCCTGGCCCCCCTGCCCCAAGTTTGACTCAACACTTGCCCAAATTCATCCACATATATTCTAACACCATTCAAACTGTTCTACCTTCTATCTGTGCCTTTAATATACTTTCTGACGTGGCCTATCCAACAATATCAAGTCATGGGTTATACATGCCAGTTCTATTTTTCTAGCCTACAGTGATACAATTTAAGTACCTATTTGTTTGCCAGCTAAACCTATCAGGAGCTACAAGTGTTGTATGTAGTTCTTCTCACTGGCTTAATTCTTCCTACTCATCTGAGTGCCTAGTATGTCCCAGGCAGTTAGTATAGGTCAGTGACAAAGGTAGAGAACTCCTGCTACTTTATCTCTTTGATGGCAGTTGATGATAGCTGTAAGGAAAATTGCATGTAAGGTGGGGCTACACATAATCCTGGCACAGCCGTGTACCTGGAGTTCAAGAGCTTAGCAACAGATTACAACAGCTTCAAGGAAGGTAATGTGCAGTTTCCATCCAGGTGCAGATGCCTGCAGGCAGAGCTCCCAGGACAAATACCAATTCATGAGTGTGTGTAGTTACAACTTAATAGCATTATGGTCTTCAGGCTAGAGTCAGATAGGCTTTCAAATCCCACCATTTACTAAATATTACTTTGGGCTAGTTATTTAAGCAGCAAGCATGGGTTTCTTCATGAAGTGAGGTGGCTAGTATATTTCACAGAGTGGTGAGGTTCAAATAATGCATGTGGAGTACATAGCACCACACGGGGCATGTGGTAGAATAGGAACTGGAGATCTAGTCTCTCCAGATCAAGAGTGTTAGAGCCAGACATCCTTGGGGAGGATCCGATTCTTTTAAATTCAAAGGTAAGAGGAAAGCATGAATCATGCTATTGGACTAGGGACTGGTTACTAATGAACACAAAGATCAGGGCCTTTGTTACAGAGTGCTCTTTGAAACCCAAGAGGGTTTTATCTCTTCATGTCAATTTTGTTTCTAAAAGTTTGTTGTTTTGTTTTTTTGGTTTTGTTTTTTTGTTTTTTTGTTTTTTTGTTTTGTGTTGTTTTAAATAATCCTTACTCCCAACATGGGGCTTGAACTTAAAACCAGGATCAGGAGTCACATGCTCTACTGACTAAGACAGCCAGATGCCCCTTCACTGACAATTTTTGATTAGCTGAGCTACCTTATGGGTTGAGAATACCTACCCATCTGTGATTATATTCCACTGGGGGAGGGAGTCTGGGTCCATGGTGGATGTTGCCCAGCAATCATCTAAGACCAGCTTGATGTTGGGGTCAGACCTATTAAGGACTCTTAGTTCCAGGTAAATTGGTTGGCGGAGGTATCTCACCACAGGGTACTCCCTGTCCCCATAAGGTCGAAGGTAGGATTTATCTGAAATGGAATGGAAACATCCTCAGTACTCAAGCTGTTGATGGTGGCAGTAGGAGCTAAAGCATCACTAGTGCTCCATTAGTCTGGCAGCATCAGAAAGTCCAGGCAAGATTTCCCTGAAAGTCTTTAAGCAGGACTTCTTAGGTTGTGAGGTCTCACCTGGGTAGGTTTGCAGGCTCAAGGCAAGTGGACCTGGCCTCACTGAGGCCATTGGAGGAGGAAGACTTTGGACATCGGTCTTTATTAGCAGGTCATCTCTGCTGTAATGGCACCTCACAGTCATTCTGTAACAAATGGGGGGAGGGGTGAGGTGGTAAGATGAATTTTAGGTTAGAAGATGGCTTTAACTTAATGTGGAGCTTAAGTAGCAATTGCATCACACCTGAATTCACTATCTCTGGAAATTGTGCGTGGAGGGAGATCCGCCCAGAGAGCATGTATTTCATTTTCATAAATGACTTTGTCATCCTTGAACTTAAAATTAGAGAAAGGTTAGAAGTGGGTGACCAGTGATCTTACAGTCCAGTCTTAACACCTCATAATCTGCTGGCACTCACCTTATATCTTGTTCCGCATCCATTCAGGGGGATGTGAAACAGCGTCAGCCCTTGAGATGGAACCTTGAAGGTAGGTCGGCAGGACGAGTCTCCCACCCTGAGGGTATTCAAGTTTAGAGCTGGTTTTGTTTGGTGGCTGTAGACCTTGACATCCATAAACCCATCCTGGGTGCACAGGTCACCTATAACTAGATAAGAATTTAAAGAAACATGTTTGCCATGTTAATGGTCATCTACTAACCTTCAAGTGTGGATGAAGAGAAAACCTTGAGGGGCTAAAGTGAGTTGAGGGTCAGATTATGGCTTCAAGTGTAATGTCTTGTGTCATTATGTCCCTTCTTACAAGACTCACAAATCCTGATTGGTTTGGGGAAGGGAATGCAGGGTGGGAGGGCAGTTGATGAAGGAGCTAGTTTTTCCCATTGGCTTGACTGGATACAGGTTAAGTAAGAGAAGCACAGGGGCAGAGCCAATACTGAACAAAAAATACCTACTCCACGTCCTTGAGGAATCTGTAGGCATTTGGGGGCAGTCTTTTAAACTTTTGTAGGCCTTCTAGTTACAGGTTGGAATCAATCTTATTTAGGTGGTGGGCTCAGGCTCCTAATGCAGAACATATCCAGGCTACTTAAACATGGATCCGTTACAGCGAGATCTACCCGTATGTATATTTTGAAGGTGTTTTCTTCAGGCTCTGTTATAGCAGCTACACTGAGATTTCTGATCTGATCAATTTCCTCAGAGTATAAGCAATACAGTGTCTGAAACTGTTTTCCCATATACACAAGAGCTAAGGGACAAAATGTTTCTTACCTATAGAAACCGGTGACTCACAGACACACTCGGGATAAACCACCATGGACACAGTCTCCACTTTAAAGGCAAAGGTCAGCTTGAGTGAAGCTAAGTAGAACTGATTGGGTAGGCATTTTTCAGAGGACTGAAATGAGACAAGAATTTTGATTAGCAGCCACAGCCCTGGGGGCCCAGAATAGCCCACAGTGAGGCAGGCTATACACTGTATACCTGTAGGGCACACTCCAGAATTAATCGGGTTTCCCTTTAAACCAGAAGAGAGCCTATCACTTCTCCAGATCAGGATGACTTCCTAGGCAGAAAATTTATTGCTTTGAACTCATGCCCTGAAATACCCAGCTCAGCATGCTCTTTGTACTAGACACTAAAGCCTGAATTAACAGATCCGATTGCAAAGAGCCGAGTCCTCTGCCAAGCCAGGTCTGAGTAAAAAGGACTCTACAAATGTTGTCAGATGTTATTGCAAAACACACATACCCCGACGTAAGATTACTCTCTGCTGTCCCTGGCAATTGCATCTGTCAAGAATGGCCTCAGTGAGAACAGTTGAGGACGCTTTTGTTTGGATCAAGCTGTCCTATTTTTAATAGGGCGTTAAGAGGGTCATCATTAACGACTTAAAAAGCAGTTCAATGAACTGAGGGGAAAAAAAAGAAAACTTTCATTGCAGTGGTTCAAAGAGGCTTGGTGTTTGAGAGTGATTTTCAGTTACTTGATAATTCACTTAGGCAAAGTGATCAACTGAGGCCTTTCCGAGTTTGAATCCATTATATGGACAGTTAGAATTTATGGTCATCAGCTGTATCCTAAAGACTGTGCTTCAAGCCAGGCTTCCATAAAGCTCAGTGGTTCATGATAAGAACATACTTTCATTTTGAGAAGAGTTTTGCTGAAGTGCAATCTCAAGCCCTTGGATTCTTCCTTCTTGATCCCATGGTCATGCAGCTGGCTTACGGCAAAGTTCCTGTTTTCAAAGCTCACAGATGTTAGCTTCCCAGGAAACTCTGGTATGGTGAGCGTCACATGTGTGGCATTACAGGTCACGGGATCTAGAAGGAATGGCCGACACAATGCCTATGATCAGCTTTAGTCCCCATAACAGTGTCTCCCACAACTGGAATTGCCCTTTCCTAGGGCCTTACCTGACAAACAAAGCATTTGTGTTGTTAAGATGAGCTTCTGCCCAAGAGATTCTTGTATCAATTTCACAGGTGCTGTGTAGAGGTGACTGTTACCTTGCTGAGGGTGGGGTGGAGGGAGAAACATTTTTAAAGACATCCGTTTACTTGAATTTCTAACCAAAGCTAGAAGAATCATCAGGGCAAACATATTCTCAAGTATAGGGCACTATTTTGGCCTGAGTAGAATTTAAGCATTTTGTCCAGGTACTGTTCATCAGGTGTTATGATTACAAGATTTTAAAACTAGAACACCTGTCAAGTTAGTGTTGTCTAATGGTAGGACCTGTAGGTGATTTCTAGGCAGATGTGAGCAAAAGCTGATTTTATGGTAACAGCACTCAGAAAAGGTTTACGGGACTCTGCGTGCAGTTTATACTCAAATGTGTAACAGGACTGTTCTTGTTAAAATGGCTGACATGTAAGTGCTTGCTTAGGTGCCAGGACCTGTTCATTAACTCATTAACTTCGTGTCTTGATTGTTGGCCCCAAAAGCACCAATTCCTACAGTAGAACCATATTATAGGAAAAGGATAAAACAGAACACCTTAATTCATAGAAGACTTAATACCACCCTCTATCACATTATAGAATGATTATACATCTATGGGAAGAACAGGTCTGTTTTGTTCACCCTTGTATCTTTAGTCCTCAGTGCAGGGCTTAGCACATGGCAGGCATTAAGATACCTGTGAAATCAATTGTATTCTCAGTTCATTTGAAGACATGGTTGAGAGGACACTTGGACTTAGAAATACTGGTCTATGCTTGGGTGGTGGTACAAGAAGATTCACACCTACCACGTAGTGAGTCACTCCAGTGGCATTGAATGACATTTGGATGCTTAGCTTGTTCTTATCAAAGAAGAAATTATATCCTTGTGTCATGGCCTCCTTAAAAGTCAGAGTTTGGACTTTTACACCATCACTAACCTCCATGATCCATCTCAGAGTCTTGGGTTTCTAAAGACAGAAGTTTCATTTAGAGGGCTGGTGCTCACCTTAACCCTAAGACTATTTGTCATTTTAATATTTTATTTTTTATTTATTTTTAATATTTTGTCAGAGAGAGAGAACACACACACAAGCAGGGGGAACCGCAGGCAGAGGGAGGAGGCGGCTCCCCACTGAGCAAGGAGCCCGATGCGGGACTCAATCCCAGAACTCTGGGATCATGACCTGAGCCAAAGGCAGACGCTTAACCAACTGAGCCACCCAGACATCCCATATTCAATATTTTAAGTCAGGATTGAAGTTAGGTTACCTTTACTATAAACTAAAGGTTACTTAGGTCTGTAATTTAAAAATTACTTCCATACCGCATTTTCATCAGCCATGCCAGGAACAACATTAAAGGTAAACTGGAAGAAAAGAAACCATGATGTGAGGCTTTGAATTGGAGGAGCAAGTTTCTGAAATCACGCTACCTGACACTATGTGCAAAACGCCCAGAGGAACTGCTGTGTAGTTACACCAAGAGGCCTGGTTGTGGCACATACTAAGAAAAGGCACACGCCCAGTCAAGAAAACTAGCTGTGCCCTCAGGTATCATTTCATCTCTGAGCTTCTGATGCCGTAAGGCAATTGGAAGATCTAAGCTCCCTTCCAGTTTTAAGTTAAGACAATGGATTCTTAGATGCACATTTTTTACCTTTGTCCATAGGAATCAAGATTTAGGTCAAGCCATGCAGTTCTATCATTGTTATAACAAAGTATGAATATATTTTTTGTCCATTATCAATATTAGTTATGTTAGACTATAAAATTCCTGAATATGTAAATGGAATGTTTTGCGTTTTTACTATATGCTATCATCTGGCATAGAACCTGGGGCATGACAGCTATTCAGTTTGTCAAATGATTATTAATGTGATTGCAGCTACCAATGGAATCTTTTCTACTGCTAGGTATGGTGTGCTGAGCACTGTATATACCCTCTAAATTCTCAGTGCCACCTATAAGATATTTTTTAATTTTTTTAAAAATTTTTTTATTGTTATACCACCTATATTATTGTCCCCTATTTTGGACTTGGAAACAAAGGCTCAGTGTGGTTAAGAAATCAATCCAAAGCCACTCAACAAATTAGTAGTGAATACAGGATTGTAATCCTGATCCTGTTCCTAACCCCAGCTCTGTGTAGACCACCACATTTCCCTTATAGTAGCCATGAGAAGCGGTCAGCCTGCTTCACTCACAGACATGGAATCCTTTGTGCAGATAGTGGATCCTGCATGCTCATGGGTTTCTTCTGCTTGCACAACTGGACAGCTGATCGGATATATGAAAGCCATATGTCTTGAAGCAGTACTGTTGTCTGTGAGACTGATGGTCACCTGGTGCTGGCCAAACTGTGTAAATGGCATGGTAAGAAGAGTTAAGTGCTGGGACCTCTGCGGGGAAAGGCAATTCCATAATACCATTGGACCCAGCTGAGTGGCAAAATTCTTGAGGTTACCAGTACCACAGGCTCTGGAAGGTACCTCATTCCTCTATCAACAGATTCTAGAGCTAACCCTTTTAGATATCCCAGGAATACTCCTGTCTTGGCAGCAAATAGCTCCTTGAGCTTCAGGGAATGGAGTTCTATTTGAGTTCTTCTTGCCATTTACCTTTGTCTGAATATCATGGTTCTAGCTAATTTGGGGCCTCTACCCAAGTCATTCAAACATGTATTGAGTACCTATGTAGCAGCCATTGTTCTGGGTGCTGGGCAGAGCCAACTTTGGTATTTCCCCTGGTTTAGGGAACTTATAGTTTCAAGGGACAGCCACCCTTTCTCTAAAATATTAATATCTTAGGCTTTTTTAGGCCACATATTATTTCTAGCATATATTTATTTTAAGTCCTTTAAAACCTAACCATTCTTAGCTCAAGGACCATTACACACATGCACATGTGCATACCATGGGCTACATGTGGCCATCCACAGGTTTTAGTTTGCAGACCACTGTTCTACAGGAAAGCAACTCTAAGCTCTCTAAAAGTTGGTAAGGGCTATTCGAGAAAGGAAAAAATTACCAAAGATCTGCACCATGGAATTAGATTAAGTGGCCAGTTAAACAGATTTCTACCATGTACCTCAGACCTAAGTCATGAGCTAAATAAACTAAGTCTATACCTTCCAAATTCCCCAAGTGATTCTTTGTGCACTACAAGCTTGAGAACTGCTTGGTGGGTTTCTTTTTACTGCTCCCAATAACCCTGATTAGGCAGTACCATTGCTTGGCAATAGAGAAAACCCTATTGCTCAGCTGCTGCTTGCCTTCCCACACCTGTTTTTATAGCATAGCAGTTCTGTTTGCCAGCACCAAAATAGCCTTCCATTTCCCATGGAGGTTACAGATCAAAATAGCTCATTTTGAGCATTTGTTGTGTCTTGTTGCTGTGACAAGTTCTTCATCTGCATCTTATCATTCATCTTTAGATACCCTTTGGAGAGGGTACGATAATCCCCCTTTTCCAACGAACAAGCAAAGGCTTAGAAAGGTTAGCTCTCTTGCTAGAGATCTCAACTAGATAGTGGTAAGGCCAGGACTCACACCAAGGCCCCAACTTCAGGGTTTCTCAACCTCAGCATTATTGGCATTTAAAGGGGGCCACCCTTTACAATGTAGGCTATTTAGCAGCAGCTTCAGCTTGTATAGACAGCCCCCCACTCCAGCTGTGGCAGACCAAAAAGGTCTTTAAAAGGTCTCCAAACATTGCCAAATATCCCCTAGGCAGACAAAACAGAAAGCAAAAACAAAACAAAAAGAAAAAAAACAAAAAACAACCAACTACCACCACCAGGCACATTGACCACCCCTGGTTGAGAATAAATGCTCTACCCTCAAGCCTATATCCCTAGCTAGTAGGGTTACTAGTAGTAACTACTAGGATACTACCTCCCAAATCACTCCTCAAAGCGATTACTTACTACTTTCCTGGCACAGGTCTCAAATGGGGCCTTCAGGGTGAGTTTTTCTGGGTCCAGGATAGAAGTGCAGTTCAACAATTCAAAACTAAAGGGATCTACAGAAGCCAGAGCAAAGGGCCAAAAAGTACATTTCAGTGACAAAGTAAACCAAAGCTACATAGCCAAGACTGCCAATCCATTTCTAAGCTACTTTAAATCACTTCCCTTTTTATTGTCCCATGTGGGTGATAAAACCCAAGCTTTGAGAGATGCTGTGATTTGCAACTAAAAATTTCCCAGGGGATTCTGAGATAAAACAAGTTTCTAAGGAAAGACAAGGTCTTCCACTCTTGGTGACATCATGCAAATCAGGGACCCCTAGGGTATCATGGGAATTGGATGCGAGTTGCTCCCAACTATGTATTCTGTTCACCTGAAAAATGGGGCTAGCCTTGAGCCAAGGGCTTTCTACTAAGACTAAGGTAAGAATATACACATTACCTACCCACCACAGATGCATGCCATTTTTTGGTGCCCAGATTCCTTGGAAATTCCACTTCCATTCTATTTTCATAGCAAATGACAGTACCTGAAGAGCAAAGGAAGCATTTAGGGTATCTCTGAGCTGCAGGAGGCAGGATTCCTACAGAAGTGTATGGAGGCACCTCTTCTCCAATAGGCATCAAGGAAGGATACCATTTGAGAGAGGCAAAGCTTGACCCCCACCCTCAAGGAGCTCACAGATTGGTGGAAAAAGATATAACTATTGTGCAAGAAGCTGTAAGAAAGGCCCCAGTTAAATGCCTGGGGCTTTCTGAAGTTCTAGTCTAGGTTTAACCATGCATACAGGGACCAGGCTAGAACCTTGACAGTGAAGCTGATGGAGGTGGGGATGGTAGGTCTGTGAAGAATTGGAGAACAAATGTTCTGTCTAAAGACTTTTCAACTTGAAGTTTAAAAAAAATGTCCTAAGTGGAGCACCTGGCTGGCTCAGTCGGAAGAGCATGAGAGACTCTTGATCTTAGGGTCATGAGTTCGAGCCCCGCGTTGAGTGTAGAGATTACTTAAACCTCAAATAAAATGCCCCACATAAGCCAAAGGACCCTTTTTAAAGGCTAAATTCTACCTATAATCTGCTACTCTACATCCTCCCGCTCAGGTGAAAGTTTGAAAAGCTCTTATAAGTGGAACAGCTCCAATTTTGTCTGTTATGCTGATGCTTTCCTTAAGCAGGAGTTCGTATTTGAAAATGATTGCTCCTGAAGATGGGCGCTTAGCATTGTGTTTTGCTGTTCTTTGGATACCATACAGCTTGAGCAATGAGGGAGTAAAAAGTAGTACAGGTGTTTTGCAAGATCTTTTGTTTAGCTAGTATAGCGAGCCCTAGGTAAGCAATGGAAAAATTTATTGACTTGGTCAAGGTAAGAAAGGGGGTGAGTGGAGATTATCTGAGCCACGTTTAGGTTTCCTGGCTATCTAGTTGCAACCTGTTTTAGAGATGCTAAAGGCATTTCCCCTCCCCCAACAGGCATACCTGGGAAGGCAGGATTCCCCAGTTGAATAACACCTACTGAGTTCACTGAAGTCATAAGGATGAAGAATAAAGAAAGTGACCTGTAGGTGCTAAAAGGAGATTTGGAGAGAGTTAAGGAGGAATGAATTTCAGCAGATAAAGCCATTGTGTCCCCTCCCTCTGCTGCCAGGATTACTCACCTCCAATCTGCACTAAACCAGCTTGAGGGACTCCCACCATCTCCTTTCTGTCTGCACGCCATGGCCAAATATATCACCAAATCAACCAGGTAGGTGGGTGGGCTCCTCTGTGCTTTTTTTTTTTTATAGCAGAAAACAGGATGTGACCCTGCCCTCTCCCATTGGAGACACCTGAGTCTTCTCCAGCCCTCCCAGCTGAGAGGGAGGGATTTGGGACAGGTGAGGCTTTCTGGAAGGCCTGAAGGAAGCATAGTTCTGCCTTTTCTGACACTTGGGTTTCGGTTATTCTACCAGGTGCTCCGCGGACCTGCCATGAAACCAGAGTTCCCTGAAATTGGCTCCAGGTGAATGAATTGGTGTTTTTCTCCATAACACTGGGCAAAATTAGTTTCTCTGGGCAAAGTATTTACAACTCCAATGTAGAGAGAAAGAAGACGGTGGGTTTTATTGAGGAAAGAATATCTCTTGTTCATATCACCTTTCCTTTATGTAACCCCTAGCCTTCTGGCTATGGTGGACATTACTCTGGCAACGTGCATGCAGTACCTTTACAGAAAATAGATGATATATTATTTCCCCCAAGTATAAATTTTAAGCATACTGCAAAAAATTTAGACAATTATAGAAGGATATAGAGAAAAGGAAAAAGTCACCTGTAATCTTGCCACTGCTAATATTTAGATATGTAACTTTATGGACTTTTTATACAAACACCACACACACTTAAAACCAACAATGTGGGATCAAAGTTTAAGTTCTGTTTCATAACCTGCTTTTACTATTTTACATGTCATGGACATTTTCTATATCAAACATAAAGATCTCCATTACCATTTTTAAGGTTGCATCATGTTCAATGTCTAGATAAATCAGTATTTAACTGTTCCTAATGATAGACATTACAAAAGTTTCCAATTTTTCATCATCATAAACCATAATATGATGGACATGCTTGTATATTTCCCTGCTTAACCCTTGGGATGAATTCCTGGAGGTAGAAATTCTGGGTCAAAGAGCATAGTGATTTAAATAAGAATGTCATATTGTGTACCAGTTGGGAGTTTACACATGGGGAAACTGAGGCAAAGCAACTTACCCCAGCCTGTTGACAACTGACTGTCAGAGCCATGTTGAGAACTCAGATTTTCTAAGCCCAATCAACATATCTTTTCAGCATCTCTCACTGCAATTTGAGACACCTAGATGTCTGCAACCCATGTTTTTTTAAATTTTATTTTATTATATTATGTTAGTAACCATACAATACATCATTAGTTTTTGATGTAGTGATCCATGATTCATTGTTTTCATATAACACCCAGTGCTCCATGCAGTACATGCCCTCCTTAATACCCATGTTCTATTAATAGGTGATTAGTGTTCAAATTCTGTGCAAGTCATGGGGTCACATTTGCAATTATTGATTTATGTGTTGTCTTTGTGGTGTAACCTTAGGAGTAATTTCCACTCCCTGTTATAGGTGTCTGAAATACAATTGTAGGTTAGAGTAGTATTTCCCCAAATTCCTTGATTAAAACATCACATGGGGCTCTCATTAACAGCACAAATTCCTGGGTCTCACCCAAAAGCTGTGGAATCAGGCTCTCCAGGGGAGGGTCCTGGGTAGATGTATTGTTTAACAAGCACTACAGGTGAGTCTTAAGATCAAGGAAATTTGGCAAATACCTGGAGGGAGGGAGGCAAGAAAATGAGTGGTTGCTAGCAGTTAACTTCTTCGTGGGAATTAACCCATTATGTTATATGGAATTGGGGAGCTGGAGCAAAAGTCAGGACAAACAAGTCTCTGGGAGTAGAGATGGTGACAGGATTTAGATTCTGAGCAGAGGCACGATAGCATTAGTTACTCCTTTCCTCTGAAGTACAGTTTCCAAAAAGTGACACCTTTTCTGCAGATGTGAAGGTATTCCACCATGATGGGTTAAGGCTGTGATGGGAAGGCAGGAGAGCATGGAGTGTGGGGGGAAGATTCAGAGAGACCTGGTAAGAAGGTGGTGAGAGAGGCAATAGGCTGATGTGTTGCTCCACCTTCTGAGGCCCCGCCCCCAAGTTCTCTTCCCCCCCTGGCCCCCATACTGTGCTTTTTCTCTAGAGTGTTAGGTCTTGCTTTAGAAAGGGCAGCTCTGGTCTCAGCCCCAAACTGGGGTTCTGTGAGACTAAGGGGCAGCACAAAAGCCCTGAGCAGGAGGCATGGAGAGGAGGACCACTGTGGGCGCTGGTGAAGGTGGTGAGCACACCAGAGACTAATTTCATTAGCACACTTTGCTAATCACTACAAGGTATTCCCTTTCTCTGAGTGGGTCTCTCCCAGAGGGTCCTTGAGGTGACTTACCGCTTGCTAATCACCAGGCATTTCTTGAATTTTAGGTTGTTATGCATAAGAACAAGGCAGTGTTGTTGTCTTATTTGGGCAGGTGCCCTCCTTACTTCTGAAAACAGTTCTTATAAGCAACAGTTTACAATTCTTAAATTCCAAGCTTATTTTCTACAATATAAACATATTAATTGAAGACAACCTAAATGTTATCATCAGAAGATGGTTAGATAAACTATGAATATCTTCAGATACTGAAATGAATCTGTGGATTCAGGTGGATCTGTGGATGCTGATACTGAAGATGTCCACAATGAAATTGGAGTTTTAGAGGTGTATAATTAGTATGTTTTCATATTTTACTTAAAAAAAAGAAAAAAACTACGTGTATGTCTGTATATTTATGTGTCTGTGCATGGGTATATAAACGTGTATTTGCATTGGAAATCCAGGAAGGCATTTCCAGAGAGCTAACCATGTTACCCAGGGGAGGAGACCGTGCAGGTAATCAGGCAGTCCAGCCCAGTCAGGCTATGCTCGCCATTTACAACTGTTGTCGGTTGTGATTGGTTTGTGCTCTCTTTCTACTACTGGTTGTAAATATATGTACTATATCATCCATAGGAATAAGGAGGTGGGAAACTCCTGTTTTTCTGACTTATTTTTTTCTGTATTGATTGAATTGTCTTGGTGATAATATAACAATTAAAATAAAGTGATAACAGCAGTAACAGATCTGAGTTGTATTTAAGTGATCAGTGTAAGCCATAGGATCAAAGGCTCATGGGTTCACACTTCCTAGTATAAAGGGATTAACACCCAAGTGAGTGCATTTGGCTCATGAGGCTTCTAAAGTCCATATCCCTATTGTAAAATGAAGAAATGATGCCTAAGAGGTTTGGTAACTTGCTCAAGATCATCTAGAAAGTTAGCAGCAGAGCTCCAGTGATAAACTAGGTCCTGATGTCCATTCCCAAGCTCTTTCTAATTCGTTATGATTTTCTCTTTCTCTTTCTGTCTCTGTGTGTGTGTGTGTGTGTGTGTGTATGAGGGGGTGTTTTAAAACTCCGTGCTTCTCTTGCAGTTTCAGTTAGCTTTAGAAGAACAAGATGGCATTAATTAGAATTTAGCAGTGTAAGATAAATAAGAAGTCTAGAAACTTCTACCAACTATGCTAATACAGCTTAAAATAGCTTTCAAATGTCAGATATGAATTTAACTTGAGAAAATAAATTAGATTGTGTCAATGAGAATGTTCTTGAACATCATATGGTAGTTCCTTTAACAGTGTAACTATACAGTGTTAATGTCATTTTCCCCTCTGGTTCTTTAGACAGATCCAAGTTGAATAAGCCTCCTGATAGTCATGGGCTCAGAAAGAACTGGGACAAAGGCATACGAAGCTTCATCGACCTGTAAATATAAAGATAGGGACGCTTAGGGAAATGGAGGACAGAAAAGGCTCAGTTCTAAATAAAAACCCATTTGCTAAAAGTATAAACACAGATTACTTCATAGGTAGTAGCTAGGGCAGTTGTTCCCACAGAAATAGAGAAAAGATCTCCTTAGCAATGCAGCATATTCCTTTTAGTTGATATTAAAATTCTGAAGCTGATGTGGAGATCTGTTGGAAAAGTCACAATCTTCCACCTCTACCTCTACTCCCATCTCTTAACAATATGTTTTGAGGTCAGCTTATTTTTTTTTATTTTTATTATTTTATTTATTTTTAATTTTTATTTATTTTTTAAAGATTTTATTTATTTATTTGACAGAGAGACAGCGAGAGGGAACACAAGCAGGGGGATTGGGAGAGGGAGAAGCAGGCTTCCCGCCGAGCAGGGAGCCCGATGCGGGGCTCGATCCCAGGACCCTGGGATCATGACCTGAGCTGAAGGCAGACGCTTAACGACTGAGCCACCCAGGTGCCCCTTGAGGGTAGCTTCTTCCCTGTGCCCTTCATTCCCCCTTGAATCTGGCTGGTTTGACCAACTGAATGTGGTGGAAAGCCTTGCTCTTTTTGTATTTAGAGGTAGAGCCTCTAATTTAACTGAAACTGAGATCATTAGGGTGGGCCATAATGCAGTATGAGGTGTCCTTAGAAGGAGAGGAAATTTGGACAGAGGCCTACACCGAGGAAAGACAATGTGAAGACACAGGGAGGAGATAGCCATCTACAAGGTGAGGAGAGCTGCCCAGAACAGTCCCCCACAGCCCTCAGAAGGACCCAACCCTGCTGACACTTTGATTTCAGATTTCTAACTTCCAGAATTATAAGAAAAAAAATTCTGTTGGCTCAGCCACCCAGCTTGAGGCACTTTGTTGTGGTAGCCCACTAGAAGACAAATACATATTCTCAGATTGAAATACAACTCTGTGTGACTATAAAATATGTACTCTTTTTACTGTACCATGGTAAGGGATAGGACCAAAAAACCCAAGTCCTAGTTGTTGATGTTACTGAAGAGAAAAATGCGGAGGAAAGAGAAGTTTCAAGAAAATGCAGTAATTATACATCTATGATTGACCTAAAGAAGGCTCCCCCTACTACTGCTTCTACTCTACCTCTTCTTCTATTTCCAGTAGGATGACTACTAATTTACATTCATTGAGTAATGATTACACACCACACCACCATGTGAAGTATTTTACAATTACTAACTCTAGTTACTTGCAACAACCCTGTAAATAATCTGTAAATAATATTACTTGCAATACTCTGTGGAGTTTTCTCTTCATTTTACTGGTGAGGAAATTGAAGCTCAGAAGTAATCTGCCAAAATTAGTGATGGAATCTAATTTCTGGTTTAGTGTCCATCAGTCTCTAACCTAAGAATCTATGTTCTTAACCACTACTGTATTAGAGTTTTGTTTCAACACAATGCACGGTGTTCACATTTGCCTGGTTTCCCATCCAACTATCAGCTTTGAGAGAGTTGAATGGTTTTGATGGTATTTGATGATCTGCTAATGGGTGCTATAACATACCTCCCTTGTGGTAAATTCTGCCATCTTGAAACAAAATGGCAGCTGACACAGGTTTTCCAGTGATCATTGTTCTTGCAATTTTTATAAGAACTTAAGCTTTGGGTAAGTATTCAGGTCATATGATTTTATTGATTGACGTCTTCAATTCACAGAGCCAGTAATTAATAGAGAGGGGAAAGGGCAAAAAGAGAAAGAAAATTTGTCTAGCTAACAGAGCCAGTTGATTGGAGTGTAGAATTTAAATTCATGGGCCCTGCTTAGACTATCCAGCATTCACATTTTAAAGAATTTGTTTTTGGAAACCTTTATAAAACTCTCCACTGTTACAATGTAATGCCATCTGGGATTTAGCATTTATAAAATGTGCAGTTAAGAGATGCCAAGAGATTCCTCATGCAAACCAGATGGTACAATAACAGCTCTGTTTTTCTGGCAGAGAAACAGGGCTTCGAATGGCTTGAAACTTATGTGAATAAATTAAGCCCAATCAATACTTCAGGAACATTACAATTTCAATAGTCGACTTACCCACCTAAATATTTTCATAAATGTTTTCATTTGGAGAAGAAAAAAAAACAAAAGGGCAGACAATGGTTCCTTTGATCGCCTCATGTTTGTATTTAACAATGTTTCTAAGAAAAATACCACCAATGACCTTGAACGTGGGAAAGAAAGTTTCTCTGTATTTTAAGAGTGATGTATGTGTTTAAATGAGAAGCAGGGTTGTTCAATCTCTTTTGAATAGGAAAAATCCACATCAAATGTGTTGAAGAGTTTTATTGCTGTGCTGAAGAGGAAAAAAATACATGTGTAAGTGACATTTTCTGGATAATGGACTTGAAAATGTCTTTACCTCAACAGGTAGGTTTCTCACAAACCCAAGTTCAGAACATAAAGTCGTGTATTAATGATGCCTCTTATGACCTTGCTTAATTCCTTTAAGTTTTCTGTGTAACAACAGGACTTTTGTAATCCCTTTTAATTTTTTTCACTTTCTGTTATTGCTTTTATTTTCATTAAAATTCATAATAAGATGCTCATTAGCTGAAGTAATCTTGTTAAAAGCAAACGTTTTGCTTAGATCTTTTCTTTTTCCTTATTAGGTGAAAATGTGCTTCCCTACCATACAAGTGAATTTCCTCTGTAATTAGGCATGAATAGCTTTGGAGAACAAATACAGGCTGCTTTTGTGAAAACCAGATCTCTTGAGGTTTAGGGGACAATCTCATTAATAAAAATATGTGTTTCTGGATTGCACAAGCCATTGAATTTCTTTCCCAATTAGCAGTGAATGGTTTTTCAGAACAAAGGAGAAGTTGGTTTCCACTTTGCTGGCATTGGTTTTCCTTGGGGTAGACTGGAGGTACCAACTACCACTAATATTTGTTCCTTCCATCTCTCTCCCTGGGCAAAGGAACACACAGGACTCTGTTTTATACATAAGTCAGAATCCTAGGTAAATTCTCCATTCAAGGGCTACTTCCTCTCAGCCAGGATTGGACTCCAGGGTAGATAGGACAACTGTTTATAATACTCAGCTGTCAGGTAGCTGGGCGGTGGCAGGAGAGGCTGTAAAATTATAAACACAACAATGAAGAGTGGACAATGCCTTTGCTTTGCATGGAGGAGGAGATCCATTAGTGAGAGACTCTCCAAGTGCTTTCCCTCGGGGCCCAATTATCCCTGTTTTCTGTGGGTCATTGGCAAAATGAAGTGTTTGGGTCTACGGGCCTCTCAAAAGTGAAATAGTTAAATGCTTGAAATGTCAGATAATAAGTGAGTTTTTAAGAAAACAAAGGAGGAAAGCAAGCCTACTCCCTTTGAACCTAAGTGGCAGCCAGAGGGACATAGAAGTCCCTAGCTGGATGTTTCTCTAAAGTTATACTAATACGGCAGGAGTATAGGCAGGTGGGGGAAGGGCAGGTTTGGTTAGAGAAAGTTGATGAGGGCCTTGACTTGCTTGGTAATAGAACAATTGAGGAGAAGGTCATGGACATTTAAGTCTGACCCTTAAGTCTCTCCACCAGTGTGTAGGGCAGATATTCTTCTCTGACCTTCAGAGAGCCCAGCAGCATACTGTTGGAACAGACTCACCTACTTATTTCCACAGGCCAATTACTATCAAAACATAAACTCAAGCCACAGTTGCCCCACAATTCTCCAGACCTCTCATGAGCAGTTAGTGTCTAAATTATATGCAAATCTGTCTTATTTTCATTAGTCTCTGCCCTCACCATCTTCTACCAATTTTGTTTCCTTCGTACTTTGAGAAGTACAGTAGAAAATAAAAATTACTAAGCTTTACTTCTCTCTCTCTCTGCTCCCTTAGCCACAATCACATGGCTTCTTTCCATTTGTAAAACCATACTTTAGAGTTTGTAAGGAATTTTAGCTCATTTCACCTTTACTATTATAAGCTTAGATGATGATATGATCATGAGCAATATTCCCCGATTTTATCCACAAAGAAATAGAGATTCAAGTAGATGCTGTAAGTTCTTCTAGATCATATGGACTTCAGATCTTCTAGGTCCAACCCTCTTTTGTCAACCTCATCTTGAGGGAATGGGTTAAGGAGGCTCTTAAAGTTTGGGATTTATTTCTGCTTTACCTCCCCTTCCCAACCCATTCTTTTTTTTTTCTTTTTTTATTATGTTATGTTAATCACCATACATCACATCATTAGTTTCTGATGTAGTGTTCCATGATTCATTGTTTGTTCATACCACCCAGTGCTCCATGCAGAATGTGCCCTCTTTAATACCCATCCCCAGGCTAAACCATCCCCCGACCCCCTCCCCTCTAGAACCCTCGGTTTGTTTTTCAGAGTCCATCGTCTCTCGTGGTTCGTCTCCCCCTCCGATTTCCGCCCCCTTCCTTCTTCCCCTCCTGCCAACCCGTTGTTTTGAAGAAGAAGTTTTTCCAAGGAAATGCCAAAGTGTGCCAGGAGATTTACCATAAAAAAAAAAAAAAGCTCAGATGTCTTACCATTTCACAGAAGAGTTTAAGTCCAAGTCATGAGTACTACTGGAGTTGAGAAACTCTTCCTTCTCCTCCATTTTCAACTCTTCTTCTTCTTGTCTATAATTGCTCTGTCCTCCTTTATCTTTGCTTCCATTCTCATCCTTATTCTCCTTCTTCCCACCATTGTTATCATCATCATCATCTTCATCTCGTAATGGACTCCTTGTTTAATGGCACTTAGCATTCTACTACAAATAATCCATCTTTGAGAAGCCCTCTCTCAGGTTACATATGATTTTCTATTTTAGAGTGCATTAATGAATGCAGTTATGTTTAAAGTGGCTCATGCAAAAATTAGTTGAGGAACATTACCTTGTTCTCAAAGTATCCACAATCATGTTTGAATATTTCACTCTCCCTGGGCTAAAAAAAAAAAAATATTTTCCCCCTTTTCAAATAAATAATGCTGCTGCCCTCCACGTTGCTTATACAGCTTCTACTGGTGTTCTCATAGAAACCACAAAAAGGAACAAACATTGACCCTTGGAGCTAATTATTGTGAGGGGCTTGCAGATGAAAGCGTTGTACTTTCTCAAAGTGAACAGATACTTTATCTTGGAATAAAGGCTTAGACAAAAAGAGATAAGAAGAATAAACGTTACAGACTTTGAAAATAGGTCTTCCTCACTTCAGTTACATGGACTATTATCCAAACATATTAAAGATTTTTGTGGGTGCCTGAGTGGCTCAGTCATGAGCCTGCCTTCAGCTCAGGTCACGATCCCAGTATCCTGGGATCGAGCTCTGCATCGGGCTCCCTGCTGGGCAGGGAGCCTGTTCTCCCTCTCCCTCTGCTGCTCCCCCTGCTTGTTCTCTCTCTCTCTGTCAAATAAATAAATAAATAAAATATTTTTAAAAAAAGATTTTATTTATTTATTTGACAGAGAGAGACACAGCAAGAGAGGGAACACAAGCAGGGAGGAGTGGGAGAGGGAGAAGCAGGCTTCCCTTGGAGCAGGAAGCCTGATGTGGGGCTCGATCCCAGGACCCTGGGACCACGACCTGAGTCGAAGGCAGATGCTTAACAACTGAGCCACCCAGGCGCCCCAAATAAATAAAATCTTTTTAAAAAAGACTTTGTAACAATATGGGAAATAACTTATGGTGGATTAAAGAGAGGAAAAGACAATGCAAAATGGTATGTATTGGATGGTAAAAACTATGTAAAATATATACCACAAGAGAATATATAAATAGTTCATCGGCTATGTAGGTTGATGGGTTCTAATTTTGTTGTTGTGTCTTCAGAGGACAGGGTCTACGTTGAAACCTATCATCTGATATTTATTGAGGCCTGCACTTGTTCTATTAGGTGGGCAGTTTTTATAAATATTTTCTGTGTGCTTGAAAAGAACATGTATTTTCTATTGAGTATAGAGTTCTGCATAGGATTGTTAAGTCAAGCTTTTTCATTGTGTTCAGATCTTTTGTATTTTTACTGATCTTTAGTCTGATTGATATATAACATTTAGAGAGTGTATTAAAACCTCCTACTGTGATTGTGGATTTGTTCTTTCTCTTCCAATTCTATTAATTTTTGTTTTTTCTATTTGGGGGCTATGTTATTATGTACATACAAGTTTAGGACTATCATATTTTCTTGATGAATTGTTCCTTTTATCATTACATATTATCTATCTTTATCCCTAGCAATTTTTTTGGCTTAAACTATATTTTGTCTGATGTAAATATAGCTATACCATTTTTGTCAGCATTTTCCTTTTTTAAAGAGATTGTATTTATTTATTGAGAACAAGAGAGAGAGTGCACATGCATGTGTGTGGGGGGTAGGGGCAGAGGGAGAGGGAAAGAGAGAATTTCAAGCAGACTCCCTGACAGGTGCAGAACCCAAAGCAGGGCTCGATCTCACCATCCTGAAATCATGACCTGAGAGGAAATCAAGAGTTGGACGCTTAACCAGCTGAGCTACCCAGGTGCCCTCGTCAGCATTTTCTTGATAAAACTTTTCCATTTTTTGCTTTCAGTTTTTCTGCAATTTTATATTTTAGCTGTGTCTACTGTAAATAAGATATGTCTGGGTCTTCTGACTGATGAATTTGATCCACTTACATTTATTTTTATTACAGATAGATTTGGACCATGTTTTTGGTCTCATATTGTGCTCTTTATTTACACTAATTTTTCTATTGTTTCCTCCTTTCCTTAGGGTGGAAGCTTAAATTACTGATTTATTTCTCCTTTTCTGAATCAGGTATAAAAACTGCTCATTTCTTCCCCAAGCTCTGTTTTAACTGTATCCTATAAATTTTGAGATGTTGTGTTCTCATTTTCATTCAGTTCAAAATAAATCTAATAAAGGATTTTTGTCCAAAATCTATAAAGAACTTTTATAACTCATTAATAAGGTAATATCCCAAAGAGAAAAATGGGCAAAGAATTTAAATATAAGATGTAAGAATGGCTAGTAAACACATGAAGATGTGCTCAACATCATTATTCATTAGGAAATGTAAATTAAAACCAGAATGATACCACTTCACACCCACTAAGGATAGCCATAAACAAAAAGACAATAGAAGCTGCAAGGATATGGAAGAATCCTCACCATCCATTGCTGGTGGGAATGTAAAACAGTATGGTCACATTGAAAAACAGTTTGGCAATTTCTGAAAAAGTTAAATATAAATTGCCACATGACCCAGCCATTCCACTCTTTGGTATAAACATGAGACATAAAATGAGACATAAAAATATATGTCTACACAGACTTGTGTGAATGCTCATAGCAGCATTATTCATAAAACCAAAAAGAGGAAGCAATCTAAATGTCCATCAGCTACTGGATGAATAATGAAAATTTGGTATATTGGTATAATGGAATATTATTCAGCAATAAAAAGGAAGTATTGTTACATACTAAAAAATGAATGAATCTCAAAAAATTATATGAAGCTAAAAAAAAACCCTAGACACAAAGACTATATATTTTATGATTCCATTTATATGAAATGCCCATATAAAGCAAATCTATAGAGATAGGACACAGATTAATGATTTCTTGGGGTTGGGAACGGGACTGGGGATCGACTACAAATGAGTGTGAGGGATATTTTGAGAGTGATAGATATGTTCTAAAATTGGATTATGATGATACTTGCACCACTCTGTAAATTTGCTAACAATCATTGAATTAAACACTTAAAATGGGTGAATTTCATAGTATAAAAATTATACCTCAATAAAACAGTTTTAAACAATAGACCTCCCCCGTGAACTAGACTAGTACATTCTGTGCCTAGATGACCAGTATTACATTGCTAACGGATATAAAGAAATTAAATGTGCCTTACAACACTCAAGATGAACACAGGAGTCCTTAATACTCAATGTCATGGCCATGCCAGAAACGAAAGGTCCAAGTTCAGTGCCATGAACCTTTCTGGCTGACTTCCATGGAGGGAGGCTGGAATGAGCTTTGTCCTGGGGTGACACTCTTTCTTGTCACTGATTAACCAGCTTTGTAGGAAGGCTGCTGCACTGACAACCTGCTCTGCCTGGAGAGTGATACCTGGCCAGACTTTGGTGAGCAGAAAAAATGTCTACTCGCTACCACCAAGCTGCTAGTGATAGCTACCTGGAACTTTTGAAAGAGGCTACCAAGAGAGATCTGAATCTTGCTGATGAAGATGGCATGACTCCCACACTCCTGGCAGCCTACCATGGGAATCTGGAAGCCCTAGAAATCATCTGCAGCCGAGGGTAAGTTCAACCTGCTAGTTTTGATTGGAGACGGTGCTTCTGATAGGATTTTGCAGACAGCAGCAAGAGACAGGGAAGTCAGTGAAAACTCTGTCCTTTATAGATTGTCTAAATAATTGTCTTTTTAGAGAAAGAGAGAAAACTGCCTACAGGTGCTCTTTTCACACTAAGAACTGGCACCATGGGGATGGCTCATCCCTTATGAGCCACACATGGAAAGATTCTGAACTTTAAGGTTTTATTATCTGCCTTGGAGGTGGGAGATATATTTTAATTCTGTGCTTTTAAAAATCTTTTCCATGAAATGTAAATGGTTGACTCTTTAAAAATGAATCACTATTCTACTTGACTTTTTTTTTTTAGATTTTATTTATTTATTTGACAGAGAGAGGCACAGCGAGAGAGGGAACACAAGCAGGGGGAGTGGGAGAGGGAGAAGCAGGCTTCCCACTGAGCAGAAAGCCCAATGCGGGGCTTGATCCCAGGACTCTGGGATCATGACCTGAGCCGAAGGCAGACGCTTAACAACTGAGCCACCCAGGCGCCCTCTACTTAATTTTAAGATATCAATCTTGATTGGAACAAATGATGTGTTTTTATTTTATTTTATTTTTTGTCTGTGCCATTATAATCCCACAGCCTTTTATTAATATTCAATCCTAATGCAAGCCCATGATTCTTAGATGAAGTAGTTGACTTTAAAACTATAAAAGGGAACCTCAGCCTGTCTGAACTTTATTATCTCTCTACTATTAGATATATACACATGCCCACTGCCCCCCCCCAATTCTAATGCAGGAATTAGCTAGCTCTTTTCTTCTGCTTGTTACCAGAGGGGCTAGGCAGTGTTGGCAACTATAACCCAACAGGAGTAAAGAAAGGAAAAAAAGAAAATGTTAATAAAGGAGCTAAGTGAATTAATTTCAATTTCGTACATATTTATTTATATATATCTGCAATGTGCCAGCCATTTTACTGGCGACTGGAGATGCTGTGATCAACGAGAGAGACACCATTCCTCTCCTTATGGTGATCAGATTTAAGAGAGGAAGATGGAAATTAAGTAAGTCATGTATGTTACAAAGGGGGAAAGAGACAGCACCAAATAAATAACACAGGCAGCTATCCAATCCAGAGAATGAGGGTAGGCTTTCCAGAGCCTTGAAGCTGGGACTTGAAAGGTGAGAAGAAGCTGGCCAGAAGATGGAAGGAAGAATGCTTCCCCCAAATGGGAGCACTGTGTATTCAAGGCACTGAAGCTGAACATGGCTGGATGTGGCTTTAATGGGGAGAGGCCAAGTTATAAGGGGAGAGACCAGATCACAAGAGCCTTGTAAACGCTGCTGGGGAGTTGAACTTTGTCCTAAAGCCAGGGGAAGCCATTGTCAGGTTTACGCAGGGTAGCCAACCTGGTAGATTTGTGTTTACAAAACTTGCTCAGGCAGCTGTATAGTAGTCACAGAAAATGTTCAGGGGCTGTTTTAATGGTTGACATGAGAGACAAACTGGACGAGGGCAGTGGCAGTGGGATGGGGAGACAGGGATGGATTTGAGCGGCAGTTTGGATGCAGAATCTATTACAGTTGACTGGATGTTGTGGTGGGTGGAGGAAGAGGAAGGTAAGGCCCCTTTGTTCTGTTGTGTTAAGTTGCCCTGGAGCACATAGGCTGAAAAAAAATGTCTTGTACAGGTTTTCTTAGGTTCCCATATTGACCATAGCTTAGGAACTGTGTGAGATCAATTTGCCAATTAGATTTAAGGGGGTTAGAAAGGGAAACATTAAAAATTGAATTTAGAAGTTAATCAGTCATTGATCATTAACAGTGGATCACGTGGTAACCATTAATATCCAATATCTGGCTTTGGTAAAAATTAAAAAGAATAATCTCTCTTTTTAAAATTTAAAGATGAAAAGCAATAACTACATATATTATCTTATACTTGGAAGATGGCCCCAATTAACAAAATTTCATTTTGCCTATAAAGTGTACATGAATTTTTTGTTTTGTTTCATTTTCTAATGGAAGCAAGTTATCTTCTTCCCTGATTCTTTTTTAGATTTTATTTATTTATTTATTTATTTGACAGGGAAAGAGAGAGAGAGCACAAGCAGGGGGAGTGATAGGTATGTTCTGCTGAGCAGGGAGCCTGATGTGGGGCTCGATCCCAGGACCCCAGGATAATGACCTGAGCCAAAGGTAGATGCTTAACTGACTGAGCCACCCAGGCGCCCCTTCCTCCCTGATTCTTAAAGGACACACAAATACTGCAAATTTTTGCATCATATTAGAAAGCCATATTTAATAAAGTAAAAATCAAACCAATTTTCACAGTCATTAACATTTGGGCATAAATCCTTCCAGATTTTTTCCTTTGAGAACATGTACACACAAGAACATTTTTCCCCCTTATAAAAGGCAATTATATTATACAAACTATTCTGAAACCTGCTTCCAATTATTTAACAACAGATTACAGACGGTTTGCACTTTTTTTTTCATTTGTAACCTTAAAGGAGAAATCTGTGCCACTGTTTTTTTTTTATTTTTTTATTATGTTAATCACCATACATTACATCATTAGTTCTTGATGTAGTGTTCCATGATTCATTGTTTGTGCATAACACCCAGTGCTCCATGCAGAACGTGCCCTCCTTAATACCCATCACCAGGCTAACCCATCCCCCAACCCCCTCCCCTCTAGAATCCTCAGTTTGTTTTTCAGAGTCCATCGTCTCTCATGGTTCGTCTCCCCCTCCGACTTACTCCCCTTCATGCTTCCCCTCCTGCTATCTTCTTCTTTTTCTTTTTTCTTAACATATCTTGCATTATTTGTTTCAGAAGCACAGATCTGTGATTCAACAGTCTTGCACAATTCACAGTGCTCACCATAGCACATACCCTACCCAATGTCTATCACCCAGCCACCCCATCTCTCCCACCCCCCACCACTCAGCAACCCTCAGTTTGTTTCCTGAAATTAAGAATTCCTCATATCAGTGAGGTCATATGATACATGTCTTTCTCTGATTGACTTATTTCACTCAGCATAACACC